>NC_042621.1:183492142-183801865 GCF_901001135.1 Rhinatrema bivittatum
ATGCCTATATGTAAAAAATCACCACAGCTAATGATTTCTGAATTATCCCAAACAACTGAAAAGCAGGTTGTTAAAACAAACAAAAAACACATTTTGAAATGTCTGTATGCCAATGCCAGAAGTCTAAGAAGTAAGATGGGAGAGTAGGAGGGATTTTAAAAGCCCTGCGTGCATAAATCCAGTTGGATTTATGCGCGAAGGAGACTTATGGGCCGGCACGCTTATGTTGCATAGGACACCGGCGTGCGCAAAGCCCCGGGATGCAGGTAAGTCCCGGGGCTTTGCTTGGGGGGCGTGTCGGGGTGGTTCGGCATTTGGGGGCGGGGCTGTGGGCATGGTGCTGGCCCAGGGGCATGGCCGAGGCCTCTGAACCAGCCCCCGGGCCAGGGAATGGCGCACCGGCAGCTGGCCTGTGCGCGCAAGTTACGCCTGCCTTGAGCAGGGGGGGTTTAGATAGGGCCGGGGGGGTGGGTTAGGTAGGGGAAGGGAGGGGAGGGGAGGGGAAGGTGGGGGGAGGGCGAAATCAGAGCGGCCTCAGAGGGAACAGGCAGCGCGCGTTGGGCTCAGCGCGCGCAGGTTGCACAAATGTGCACCCCCTTGCGCGCGCCGACCCCGGATTTTATAAGATACGCGCGGCTACGGGTGTATCTTATAAAATCCAGCGTACTTTTGTTTGCGCCTGGTGCGCGAACAAAAGTACGCAATCGAGCAAGTATTTAAAATCTACCCCTTAGTGTTTGGGTACTTGCCGGGTACTTGTAGCCTGGATTGGCCACTGTTGGAAACAGGACGCTGGGATTGATGGACCCTTGGTCTGACCCAGTATGGCAATTTCTTATGTTCTTATGTATAGCAGAATTAAAGTTATGCCACAAGTGACCCCTGTGCGCACCTGTGCACATATTTACGTGCTAATTTCAAGTTCAAATCCAGATACGTTTATGCCCACCCAGACCACACCCCTGTCCTGCCTCTTTTTTGGAACTTCTCATTTGTGTTCACTGTGGCAAGTACGTGTGTATCTGGGCAGCTTTTAAAATCAACTCCGTGTGCACTGGCCTGACTTGTGTGCATACTGCATATCTCCCGGTTTTGGCATGTGCCAGACTTTTAAAATTCACCGCAGGATGGGCTCTGCAGTGGCCCTGATCTTCTCGGGCCGCGGCAGCCCATAAGTGCTGCTCCTCTTCTGCACACACTGATGCTCCTCCTCCTTCCTGCCCGTGCGGCTCCGGTAGTAAATGTTGCTGGAGCCGCGTGGGCAGGAAGGAGGAGGAGCATCAGTGTGTGCAGAAGAGGAGCAGCACTTATGGGCCGCCGCGGCCCGAGAAGATCAGGGCCACTGCAGAGCCCATCCTGCGGTGACCCACGAAGAGGAAGCCCAGAGGTGAGAGAGAGGCTGAGGGTCTTAGAGTGTGTATGTGTGCGTGTATGAGATGAGTTGAGATATTGTGTGTGAGAATGAGGATCTGAATGTTTGCAGAGACAGTATGTGAGAGCCTCTGTCTGTGTGAGAGAGACAGCATGTGCCAGTGAGAGACTGTGTGTGTGTATATGAATGATTGCATGAGAGAGAGCATGTGCCAGTGAGAGACTGTGTGTATGAATGATTGTATGAGAGAGAGCATGTGAGAGTGAGAGTCTGTGCTTGAGCATGTGTGAGTGAGAGAGAGCCTGGGTGTGTAAGTCAGACAGCATGTGCCAGTGAGAGATTGTGTGTATGAATGATTGTATGAGAGAGCATGTGACAGTGAGAGCCTGTGTGTGTGAGAGAGAGAGAAATGCATGTGAGAATGAGAACCTGACTGTGTGTTTGAGGGAAGAAGATGGAGAGAAAAGACACAGAAAAAAAGACAATATTAAAGGAATTGGCAAACAAAATAAGAAAGGGAAGGTGAAAAAAAAAGCATGTGACCAACCAATTAGAAAACTAAGATCAGACAGCAAAGGTTAAAAAAAAAATACTTTTTAGTGATTGGCACATGTAATCTTTGGGAATGTGCAAGAATAGCACTTTCCCTATACGGATCTCACAATGTACGAGATCAGCATGGAGGAAGTGGAAGCCCACGGGGCCTGCACAGAGGAGGCAGCAGAATGGGCTTCAGTGTCAGTAGCAGCAATCGGCACCTCCCCAATAGCCATGTGGCAGCAGTGACGGTGGCAGCAGAGGAATGAGAGAGGCTCTGAGGTTGCTGGCAAAAGAAAGAGAGGGGGTCTGCCTTTAGTGTGTGCATGTGTATGAATGGGACTCTGCCTGGGGGTGTATGTGTGTGAATGCATGGGTGCCTTCCTGGGGGTCTGTGTGTGTGAGAATGAATGTGTGCATGCCTGGGGGATGGGGAGGGAGTGGTGTGAAAATGAATGGGAGCCTGCCTGGGGGTCAGTGTGTATGTGTGAGAATGACTGGGAGCTTGCCTGGGTGTGTGTGTTTGTGTGTATGTGAGGGAGCCAGTGAGTGTGAGAGCATGAGTGTGTATGAGAAAATCCAAGGGAGTAAGAGTTTGTGTGTGGAGAGGGAGAGAGTGTCTTAGAGCCTGAGAGTGTATCAGTGTCAGTGAGAACGAGAGGTTATGGTGGATATAAGAGCATGAATGTGTATGTATGTGACAGTGTATGTGTGAGAGAGAGAGAGAGGATAACCTCCTAATCCTCGACAATATCAGGGTGACTGGAAATCAAGAGCTCCCACAGAAGGGGACTGCAGGGGCTTTTTAAAATCCTTATTAGTTTTAATTATTGAATATTATTTGATGTCTGCTCTTTTTTAAATATTTTATTGGTGTTATATACAAATTTTTGAAAATTTCCCTGAGTTAAATTACTGGAGGTTCTATTCATCAGCAGTTTTGAAATATATATTTTTAGTATGATTTTCCTATTGTGATGTTTTATAGTTCTTGATTTTATTCTTTGATGTTTTATGAGGAATGATGGTATTTTCTGTTTTTCCATTGCTGCATTACATACAGTCTAACTTCTTGTGATTTCCAGTTCAGTTTGTCTGTGCATTTCTGTGTATATGTTATGGTCCCTTTATTCTGTATTTGGTGACTCACCAAATTGTATGTGTAATTGGGTACCCATGGGCCAGTATGGAGAAAAATCCCCCGGGCCACTATTTTCCCACAATCCGCCCCTGATGGTCCCCCAGTGGTTGACTGCAGGACATACATTGGTCTGGCACTTATTGAAAAGGTTATCACTAACTTAGCTCTTTGCATAGGTAATTAGCACAAATTGCAATAAACTGTATATTAGCATAAACCATGCCCTTTTTGCTATTGCATGCAATACTTATCGCATTTTGATAAATCCAGGCCATAGTTTTTTCCTTAATTCACTCCACGGAGAAATACTTTTGTAACTAGTTCAATAAATTAGTCTTGAGAACATGTATTAAATACCATTTTAGTGAATTTTATTTTTGTTAATATTTTATAACAGTTTGCCAGAAAGATGTACTTCTTTCAGTGTAGAGTCAGAACTTTCTCAATACCTGCACCTGTTCTTTGGAATAGCTTGCTTGTGGAGATTAGTTTAGAAAGAGATTACCTTGTCTTCTGGAAAAAAAAAAAAAAAGATTAAAATCTGGATTTTTCCTGTTCTAGAACAGTTTGCCTTATCAGACTAGACTTTAGTGTCTAAAAAAATCCTAAATCTGTATTTTTCCATGCATTTTAAGGGGACTTGGCAAATCATGTTTGAAGTTTATTGACCTGGAAATTTACTAGGATTCGGGTAACACATGGTTTAATTTTGGGCTCTGGAAATGGGGAAGTGGCCTCTGCTGATTGAGGTGCTGGTGCTGTGATTAATGTAGAATTGATGTATTTGAGATACTTGGTTTTTCATATTGGGGTGGATTGATGATGGATTTTTAACTGGATGGGATTTTATAGGGGTACCAGTAAGGGTGCACCACTGTTAGGGATGATGGAGATGTTGTTTGGGCTATTTTTAATGGTTGGGAGGATTTTCTTTGTAGTTGCAGTTTAAATGATGTATGGGTAGGTTTTCTTGTTTGAGACTTGAATTATTTTAGTATGGAGGTGTCTTTGGGGATTTGGATTGGGATAGGGTACTGAATGTTGTTGGTGTTTGTTTTTATATAGTTATTGGTTTTACTGGTTTTATTTCTTGTAAAATGAATTTTTTGTATCTGCACTTTGGGGCATATTTGTATACCACTTTGGATGGTTTTCTGAGAAAGCAGTAAACCACCATAATCATTTTGGTGGTTTCCATTGCCATAGAAAATATTTTATATTTTGACATTGAAAATGTACTTTTCAACTTATTCTTTTCTCAATGCCATGTTCTGTTTTATTTTGTCATTTGGTGCCCTGAATGTGCATTCTTCAGACTGCATTATTCTTTCACCATTCATTAAGCTTCCTTTGTATAATAATCCTTTTTTATAGAACGGACTGTAGTAAAATATATTAGTTAATTTTTTTTCAGCATTTATTCCAGTGATATTCCTCATTCCTGTATCTTTTGTGGAGGTTGTGATGCCTTTTGTTCACCAATAAAATATTCTCTTACATAGTAGTGTATTGTCCAAGGCATTTATAATAGTCTAATAAACATATCCTAACATACTTTTAATAGAATTGACAGAGATATAAATGTACTTTTTAACAGAAAAATGGAGATACATTTAGGAAAAATAGCCCCCAAACTGAGTATTTGCTTTGGGCAGTGGCTTATCTTTTAGTGGAGTTAAACTATTTATACAGGTAGGCAATACAACTTGCCACACAGACTTTCGACACACCACCAAGGGTATTCTGAATGCAATTTTCTTTTAAATGGTGATTATCAGCTTGATAAAGATCTGTAAAGGAAAAAAAAAAGTATAGGAGATGAGTACTTACTTTTCCAGGTCTTTATCTGACCTAGTGATAGCAGTCTGCAGTTTTGCTGTGCAAACCTCCTGATGGTTTGCTTTTTTTTTTTTTTTTGTGGAAAAGATGTGTTCCTTTATCCATGTTTCAAACAGAGGTGATCATTAGTGAGATTAGATCATTTAGTAGAGTTTATCTGAAACTGAATTTTATTTTGTCTTTTGGCAATAAGAATATGCCACAGGCAGGAGCTGGATGTTGAAGGCTGGCAAACAACAGGGTTGAGCCTGAGGCTTATGTTGGCTCAAAAATCACAATACTGTTTCTGAACAATGCCAGGTGTGGCATGATCTAATCAAACATGGAAAAAAATGAAATGTATCCACAGCGACAAAGTAAAAAATAATAAGGCATAATGGAAGCACTCATGCGACAGCATGACTTACAACCAATATGTTAAGAGATAAAAAGCTGTTATAATCATAGCTCCGGTTAAATGTGCAATGTTATTAAGCTTGTTAAAATTATTTTGTAGTGCATCTAAAAATTCCTTGCAAATAGCAAACACAGTATATATAAGCGCTTATCTTTACATAAAAATAAACATTCCCCAAATTTGCAAACTGTTGGTAAAAATCTAAAAAATAAACCATCAGTGTAATATTGAAACGTCTACTTAGCTTCCTGTGCTATGTTGTATACTTCACACTGCTCCATAAGAGTTTGAAAGTAGCTTTACTGAGTCTCCCAATATAGCCAAGTTTCAGCACCATCCCAGGTGCCTGCTTCAGCGGGAAATGTATTTATTTGATTTATATTCTGTCTTTCAGACACTTCAAAGTGGATTACATTCAGGTGTTGTAGGAATTTCCCTGTCCCCTCAAGAGTTTACAATCTAAGGGCCTGATTTATTAAGGCTTTTCTCCCATTCTGTGTCTATAGGAAAAATGCTAGCTAACTGAGGCCCTAAGTTTGTACCTGAGGCAGTGGAGAGCAAAGTGATTTGCCCAAAGCCACAAAGAATGGCAGTGGGATTTGAATCCTGGAATCCCTGGTTTGCAGCCCACACTGCAAGATGTGGATGTCCATCCAAAGTATCCTCAGGGCCTATTATGATCTAATCAAAAACATATTTTAAAGCCTGTGAGAACTAGGCAGCCTCATATTGAGATTGCTTGTCTTCCTTAAAGTGATTTTGTGGCTTGGAAATGCTGTGGATCAGGATTGGCATGTCCTCCCAGGTTAGCAACATGACATTTGTAATGGGTCAATCTATCATCAGGCACCACAGGGTTAATGAAAATGTATGCAACATGTCTTGTCTGAATTCTTAGTATGTAGTAAAATATAAGTCAAAACAAACATTTCTTGGTGTTTATTTACATGAATTTCTGTTATTCTTCCATGTCTTCAAGAGGAATTTCAGGTATTTCCCAAGAGAATTGAGCTTTAACAAATGTTGTGGAAAACAAACAAAGGGTCAGTGCCACTCCCAGGATGAAAATCAGAATTCAGGCTGCATTTGCCTATTGCAAGGCTTGCCATTTTATTGTGTTGAATGTTTATCAAATTGTAAACATTAGTTATGATAACAAAGGGATACAGAGGAGAACAGCAACAACAATCACAAAATGCAAATTTGCAGAGATAGACTGGCGTCTGTCAGATGAAACAGCCTCTGTAAAAGCTGACAAAAACTGTTTAAAATCTTCCTCAAATTTCTCCAAACTTTCCGATGGCCCTATTCCTTTAAGAGTTTTGCTATTGATAAAATAACTTTGTCCCCAAAAAGTCTAATGTAATATATAGAGCTGAGCTTTGATTCTTTTGTAATAGTACAATATATTTAGGAAGGAGAATATGCTATTAGAACATCTGTGCATGGTATTTGAAAGACAGAATATTAGGATAAAAAATCTTAGACTGTATTTGAAGATTGAAATATTCCTTTGGATTAAGGGATTAACTCTAAGAAGATATAAGCACATAAATGTATGTAGCAAGCTACTGTAAACCAGTTTCCTGCACCCAGAAGCTTATCATCTGTTGAAGCCTTACAATTTGGACCGAGCTGCATCTAGATCTGAGTGATGTGTGTTTTGGACCTGTAAAAAAGGGGTTTAAAACCCTGCAGAGACTGCAAACTGCCACATCCAAGAAGAATAAATATAAAAATACATCAAAAACCCCTGTGTGCTCTCATGTGAATGACAAATGTTCTGCAAGAATCAGCATTCGGCATTCACAGTGTTAACAAGTTGGGAAAAGGGCTGTACTGTTTAGACATTCCAGAGAACAGTTTTACATAGCTAGCAGAGGATGAAGCCAAAGGAATGCTGGGAGACCATTTAAGGAAGAAAAGACTCAAATTGGCTGGCTCTGTGTGTGAGGGGTGGGGATGGCCAGGAGTTGCAGCTAGGAGCCAGGAAGAGAGGAGTGCATCTGGCAGCCCTGCAATCAGTTCTCCTGATGAGCTAATTATCAAGAGGGGAGAGATAGAAGTCTGTGCTCTGAGGAAATAGAGAGACAGAAAGCTGTTCTTGCTTCATAGACAAGCTATATATAAAATCCCAACAAGGGGCAGAGGAGCCAGGAGCTGAGAGACTGAGTGACTTCTTATCCAGACCCAGGAGCACATGGCTGGATTACCCTCCTAAGAGACAGAGTTAAGTAATATAAACTTTGCACAGAAAGTATCTTAGCAGAGGAGGGAGAAGATTTATTTTCTTGCTTTTTGTCACCAATTAAGAATCTCATGTTAACTGTTTCAGCCTTTCATCCAAATTCAAGCAAAAGCCCTTGCCACAACCACAAGAGATAGGGCAGTGAAAGAGATGCTGGTAGTCCATACGCTTTTGGTAAGATACTAAAACTAGGCCCTTCTTTCTGTTTAGTATCAAGTAAACCATTTGAGGAAGCGCCCCAGGAGAGAGTGAGAGACCTTCCACACACTGCACTGCTCATATATTTGGTTTGTCATCTAGCCAGCTTCACCATCAAAAGGTATTTTGTCATCTTCTTGATTGTTATTTTTTTCCACACCATTTTGTGTTTGGGACAGGGAGCACCCTTTACAGACTGGTGATATTGGGGTGGATCTATTTCCGCCCCTTTTTGAGTACTCTGAGGTAAAGACAATTTCTGAAAGTTGTGTACTTCACTGTTTTCCCCCCAACCTTTCTCTATGAGCCTTTCCTTTTTTTTTTTTTTTTTTACTATCCATATGATTATGTTGGTTGCTCTGGCTAACAGACCATACCCAATTTTATTTTTGCATTGCTTGATTTAAAAGAACAAAACTGCAAGTTTATATTATACTTCACTACTATATTTCTCCCATTTAATGTTCTGGTTGGATTTACTGTCTACTTACATAATGCTAGTAAATTCCTGTTTTATTCTGGTATAATGATT
This sequence comes from Rhinatrema bivittatum, assembly GCF_901001135.1. Taxonomy (NCBI): domain Eukaryota; kingdom Metazoa; phylum Chordata; class Amphibia; order Gymnophiona; family Rhinatrematidae; genus Rhinatrema; species Rhinatrema bivittatum. The sequence goes on from NC_042621.1 coordinate 183,500,407, forward strand.
GTATCTGGTCTGTGGTGCCACAAGTGAGAGGTTGTTTGGGAAGGATACAGAATTGTGATGACTGGGACCCTGTCTTATCCTCTACTCAGACTACAAACCCAAAGATAAATCATATAAGTAAATATAATTTCTCATGTATTACTCCTCACCTCAAACATAGGGGTAATTCAAAGTCTGGACCAAAGGGGGCCACATTTAGTATAAGTAGTTACATATTATGAATGAAGACAATGTCAAGCTGATTTAGATTTCAATATTAACCCAGTTCACCTTTTTTTTGGCAAGATCAAACTTGACCATTTGTTGTTTCAAGCATATAATTTGAATATGCAAAGATTTGCATGATTTTTGAATAAGTGGAAAGCTGTGAAACTTTGTGGAGGGGTTTGCATTGTTATGCAAAATCCAAGCAGAGTTCAGTGTGAGAGCCAATGTCAACCGAGACAAAGCTATTGAGCAGGTCTGGAATTCTTTTTGCTCAATATACTCGTTCATTTAGTCTCCGAGAACCTTCAGTCACTCTGATTCTTTTCATTTTTTAAAATATTTTTACTTCATGTATTAGTTTTGGAAAAGCTTCATTTCTGTGTTCTGTTCTTTAATTGGACACTTCAATCCTATGTCTATGGCAAGTGTTCTACAATGGTGTCCCATACATAAACCTGAGTTTGCTATTGGTATATAGACACCTCAAATCTGCAAATATTTTCATAAATCTAAATCAACCCCTAGTTTTCTACACATATCTTTTCTTGATAATATAGTGTGAATGTTGGAAATGTGGACCCTTGAGCCGGCTTGAGAGTTGGTGGATCCACTGAGAGAAGGCCCTCTAGTGGTACTTGTAGCTGGGAGGCAGAGCTGGACCAGGAGACCAGACAGGAGCTTCACCTATACCAGCCCACGTTCCCCGCAGGTTGAGCCCTTGGGAGCCGGGGCCAGCAGGGTTTAGGCGGAGGTCTCCTGGAGGAGGTAAGTCGAGTAGTGGTCCGAGTCAAGGCTGGCAGAAGTCCAGAGGAACAGAGATGGTCCAGAGGTTGAGGCAGGCAGCAGCGGTGCAACATGATGAACCAGGCCAGAGGTCAGGGCAGGCCGAAGACAAGCGAAAGCCGGAGAACACGCCAAAGGTCAGGACTGGCAGAAGACAGGAGAATCCAGAAACCAGGCCGGTCAGAACCGAGGAGACAACCGAAGACAGGGGCAGGAGAAGGAGCAGGAACTCAGAAACGGAACTGGAACAAGCAGGAACACAGGAATGGAGGCTGGAACAAGCAGAAACACAGGAACGGAGACTGGAACAAGCAGGAACACAGGAACGGAGACTGGAACAAGCAGGAACAAGCAACTAGCTACTCAGGATGAGCTGACCTTTTGCCAAGGCAAATAAAGGAAGACTGGAGTGACCTTAAATAGGCCCTTGCTGATGATGTCGGATTTGGGGCCAGGCCGAGGTTTCCCGCCGTGGCCCCTTTAAGAGTCGGGCTTGGGCGCGCACACACACCTAAGGGGGCGAGTCCCCAAAGAGATCGGCGGCATCTCCCTCATAGGGAGGATGCCGCGGCCAGGCCCCAGGACAGCCCGAAACAGAGTGGGGAAGGCAGCAGCTGATGCCGGCATCTGCCGGTAAGGGAAGGGGGACCCGGCTGCGGCAGCCCGCGGCCGGGATTCCCAACAGTGAGTTCACTATATTTTCTCCTTATTTTAGAAAAAAAAAAAATTATGTCGTGTGATGTCTTTTATTTTACCAACATCCCTACTCATCAACCAGCTGGCCTCCATAGGCATCTCAGGCACAGCTCTCACGTGGTTCACATCCTTTCTCAGCAATAGAGGATACAAGGTCAAGATCCAGAATAAAGAATCCTCACACCACCCCTCGTCAGTAGGAGTCCCTCAGGGGTCCTCCCTGTCTCCTACTCTATTTAACATCTACCTTCTACCGTTATGCCAACTTCTCACCGACCTCAATCTAAAACATTTCCTTTACGCAGATGATATCCAGGTCCTGATCCCCATTAAGGATTCCTTTGCAAAAACACCGGATCACTGGGAAACATGCCTCCAAAAAATCAAACTCCTTCTCACCAGCCTCAATCTAGTACTAAATTCCAGCAAAACTGAACTCCTGCTCATCGCCCCAGAAAACAGCACCATCACCCCTACACAGCAAGCCACGCCAACAATCACACAAGTGAGAGACCTAGGAGTCCTAATTGACAATCGCCTGAACTTCAAAGCCATCATCAATAAAACTACCAAAGATTGCTTCTACCAACTACAAGTGCTGAAAAGAATAAGACCTCTTTTCCACGCCCAAGATTTCAGAACGATTATACAAGCAATCATTTTCTCAAAATTAGACTATTGTAACACCATCCTACTTGGTCTTCCTTCCTCTTACACCAAACCGCTTCAGATGGTGCAAAATGCAGCTGCTCGAATACTGACAAATACCAGGAGAAGGGATCACATAACCCCTATCCTAAAGGACCTTCACTGGTTACCCATCCACTTCAGAATAATATACAAGGCCATTCTTACCACATACAAAAACATCCATCAACTGGCAACTATTGACCTTCAGATCCCTCTCCGACTACATAAATCGTCAAGACCGACAAGAGATGCATACAAGGGATCGCTACAGGTACCGCCTTCCAAATCTACCAGACATATCACGCTAAGAGATCGGGCCTTCTCCACAGCCAGTCCACCCTTATGGAACTCCATCCCCCCAGATCTTAGACTGGAACCCTGCCTCTCAACCTTCAAGAAAAGACTAAAGACCTGGCTTTTTACACAAGCATTCTCGGACTCCATCTGATTCAACCCCCAACTTCAACCTCCATTGTCATTTACACTATTGTTAACTATCTCTACTATCGTTAGCCATTATTAATTAATAACTGTCCTTTCTCTTCCTTCTTCACCAAGTTTTAGTCACCCTGTTACATGTAACTGCCTTTTCCGCACCAATGTTCTAGTTTATGTTTATTATGCACTCCTGTTTTATGTGAACCAGCATGATGTGACTGCGGTCTCGAATGCCAGTATATAAAAATCCGAAATAAATAAATAACTAAATAAATAAATAAACATGACAGTTTTCTTATGTAAATGTTTTGTATCTTTTCTAAGGATCTTTTGTTAAATATGTACAATAGGGATGTGAATCGTTTTAGGACGATTAAAATTATCGTCCGATAATTTTAATATCGTCTTAAACCGTTATGGAACACAATACAATAGAGATTCTAACAATTTATCGTTATAAATCGTTAGAATCGTGAGCCGGCACACTAAAACCCCCTAAAACCCACCCCCGACCCTTTAAATTAAATCCCCCACCCTCCCGAACCCCCCCCAAATGAGTTAAATAACCTGCGGGTCCAGCGGCGGTCCGGAACGGCAGCGGTCCGGAACGGGCTCCTGCTCCTGAATCTTGTTGTCTTCAGCCGGCGCCATTTTCCAAAATGGCACCGAAAAATGGTGGCGGCCATAGACGAACACGATTGGACGGCAGGAGGTCCTTCCGGACCCCCGCTGGACTTTTGGCAAGTCTTGTGGGGGTCAGGAGGCCCCCCACAAGCTGGCCAAAAGTTCCTGGAGGTCCAGCGGGGGTCAGGGAGCGATTTCCCGCCGCGAATCGTTTTCGTACGGAAAATGGCGCCGGCAGGAGATCGACTGCAGGAGGTTGTTCAGCGAGGCGCCAGAACCCTCGCTGAACGACCTCCTGCAGTCGATCTCCTGCCGGCGCCATTTTCCGTACGAAAACGATTCGCGGCGGGAAATCGCTCCCTGACCCCCGCTGGACCTCCAGGAACTTTTGGCCAGTTTGTGGGGGGCCTCCTGACCCCCACGAGACTTGCCAAAAGTCCAGCGGGGGTCCGGAAGGACTTCCTGCCGTCCAATCGTGTTCGTCTATGGCCGCCGCCATTTTTCGGCGCCATTTTAGAAAATGGCGCCGGCTGAAGACAACAAGATTCAGGAGCAGGAGCCCGTTCCGGACCGCTGCCGTTCCGGACCGCCGCTGGACCCGCAGGTTATTTAACTCATTTGGGGGGGGGTTCGGGAGGGTGGGGGATTTAATTTAAAGGGTCGGGGGTGGGTTTTAGGGGGTTTTAATGTGCCGGTTTTGCGATTTTTAGATTTTTAGATTTTTCACGATTTTTCACGATATTTTACCCCCCCCAAACGGCAACAATACGATTCCCTCCCCCTCCCAGCCGAAATCGATCGTTAAGACGATCGAGGACACGATTCACATCCCTAATGTACAATACAAGTGTATTAAAGCTTTGCTCTTTTTGAATGCTGCTATAAGAACATAAGAACATGCCTTACTGGGTCAGACCAAGGGTCCATCAAGTCCAGCATCCTGTCTCCAATAGTGGCCAATCCAGGCCATAAGAACCTGGCAAGTTCCCAAAATCTAAGTCTATCCCATGTAACTGTTGCTAGTAATAGCAGTGTCTATTTTCTAAGACAACTTAATTAATGGCAGGTAATGGACTTCTCCTCCAACAACTTATCCAATCATTTTTTTAAACCCAGCTACACTAACTGCACTAACCACATCTCCTGGCAACAAATTCCAGAGTTTAATTATGCGTTGAGTGAAAAAGAACTTTCTCCAATTAGTTTTAAATATGCCACATGCTAACTTCATGGCGTGCCCCCTAGTTCTTCTATTATCTAAAAGAGTAAATAACCGATTCACATTTACCCGTTCTAGACCTCTCATGATTTTAAACACTTCTATCATATCCCCCCTCAGCTGTCTCTTCTCCAAGCTGAAAAGACATAACCTATTTAATCTTTCCTCATAAGGGAGCTGTTCCATCCCTTTATCATTTTGGTCACCCTTCTCTGTACCTTCTCCATTGCAACTATATCTTTTTTGAGATGCGGCAACCTGAATTGTACACAGTATTCAAGGTGTGGTCTCACCATGGAGCGATACAGTGGCATTATGACATTTTCCGTTTTATTCACCATTCCCTTTCTAATATAATCTAATATATTATCCTTTTAGAAACATAGAAACATAGAAATGACGGCAGAAGAAGACCAAACAGCCCATCCAGTCTGCCCAGCAAGCTTTCACATGTATTTTTTCTCATACTTATCTGTTACTCTTGGTCCTTATTAGTAACTTTTTGGTTCTAGTTACCTTCCACCCCCACCATTGATGTAGAGAGCAGTGCTGGAGCTGCATCAAAATGAATTATCTAGCTTAATTGGTTAGGGGTAGTAACCACTGCAATAAGCAAGCTACTCCCACGCTTATTTGTTTACCCAGACTATGCAATTCAGTCCTTGTTGGTTGTTGTCTGAATGTAGATCCTCTTATCTTCATTCCCCCCTGCCGTTGAAGCAGAGAGCTACGCTGGATATGTATTGAAAGTGAAGTATCAGGCTTATTTGATTTGGGGTAGTAACCACTGTAACAAGCAAGCTACTTCCCCACTTTTTTGTGAATGCAAATCCTCTTTCCCACATTTCTTCTTGCCGTTGAAGCATAGAGCAATGTTGGAGTCACATTAACCGTGTGTATGTTTATTGAATAAGGGTATTAATCACCAGGCAGTAGCTGTCATTCCCACAAGCCACCCCCATGCCTCTTCTCTTCATTCACATCCTCTATTTATAGATCCAAAGTGTTTATCCCACGCCCCTTTGAAATCTTTCACAGTTTTGGTCTTCACCACTTCCTCCGGAAGGGCATTCCAGGTATCCACCACCCTCTCCATGAAGAAATACTTCCTGACATTGGTTCTGAGTCTTTCTCCCTGTAGTTTTAAATCGTGACCCCTAGTTCTGCTGATTTTTTTTCCAACGGAAAAGGTTTGTCGTTGACTTTGCATCATTAAAATCTTTCAAGTATCTGAAAGTCTGTATCATATCACCCTGTTCCTCCTTTCCTCCAGGGTGTACATATTTAGATTTTATTTATTTATTTATTTGAGGTTTTTCTATACCAACTTTTGTTAGTTACATCACATCGGTTTACATTATAACATAAAAGGTAGCAAACATTGCTTTTACAAGGAACGTTAGAACTTAATACATAAAATAGTGGCTAAAGGATAAAAGAGTATAGGAATGTACAATAGAAACTTAAAAGAACATATATACATATATACATGTGGTATTCAAATGTAAGTAAAATAGCACAGTGATTTATTGTGTGTTATGGAGTTGTAGAAAGTTTGGAGGGGGGGGGGGTAAAGCAGAGGGAGTGTGCAGAAAGATGAATTATGTGTATGCTTGCAAGAACAGCCAGGTTCTTCAATCTCTCCTCATAACTCTTTTTGGTCGCCCTTCTCTGGATCGCCTCCATCCTGTCTCTGTCCCTTCGGAGATACAGTCTCCAGAACTGAGCACAGAACTCCAGGTGAGGCCTCACCAAGGACCTGTACAAGGGGATAATCACTTCCCTTTTCTTACTCGATATTCCTCTCTCTATGCAGCCCAGCATACTTCTGGCTTTAGCTATCGCCTTGTTACATTGTTTCACTGACTTCAGATCGTTAGACACTATCACCCCAAGGTCTCTCTCCTGCTCCATGCACATCAGCCCTTAACCCCCAATTGAATACATTTCTTTCGGATTTCCACACCCCATATGCATGACTCTGCACTTCTTGGCATTGAATCTCAGCTGCCAAATCTTCAACCAGTCTTCCAGTTTCCTTAAATCCCATCTCATTCTCTCCACTACTTCCAGCATGTCCACTCTGTTGCAGATCTTAATGTCATCTGCAAATAGACAAACCTTACCTTCTATGTCATCCGCAAAGTCGTTCACAAAGATACTGAACAGGAGCGATCCCAACACCGACCCTTATTTATTTATTTATTTATTTATTTATTTATTTATTTTTAATTTTTATAGACCGAAGTTCTTGTAGGAACTACAAATCAATCCGGTTTACATACAACTTTTAAATGCCCAAAAAGAGTAGTGGGCTTTACATAGAACAGTTGAACAATAAAACAGGTAACAATAGAACTAACAATAAATTATGGAACAAATAGAATAGATAACCAATTAAACATAGTAATGTAGTAATAAATATTATATAGAAAAAAAAAATATAAAAGAGATAGAGTAAATGGAGTGTGAGTAAAGTATAAATACAAAGATGAAAGAGCTCAAAAATTAAGGTACAGTTGAAAAAAATTGTAATAGGAAAAAACAGTGAGACAGTGACCCTTGCGGCACTCCGCTCATCACCGCTCTCTTTTCCAAGTAAGTTCCATTTACCATCACACATTGTCTTCTGTCCTTCAACCAGTTTGCTATCCAGGCCACTACCTTGGCACTCACTCCCAAGCTTCTCATTTTATTCACAAGCCTCCTGTGCGGGACCGTATCAAAAGCTTTGCTAAAATCCGAGTAGATGACATCGAGCACTCTTCCAATTCCTTAGTCATCCAATCAAAAAAGTTGACCAGATTCGTCTGACAGAACCTTCCCTTGGTGAAACCATGTTGCCTCTGGTCCAGCAATTCTGCTGCTTGTAGATAGTTCACTATTCTTTCCTTCAGCAGCGACTCCAGTACTTTTCCTTCCACCAAGGTGAGGCTAACTGGCCTGTAGTTTCCAGCCTCCTCTCTGCTCCCACTCTTGTGAAGAGGGACCACCACCACTCTTCTCCAATCACTCTTTGCAAGGCATTCTTTCTGTTTTAGTTTTTTTTTTTATTTTTGGGGAAGGGTTGAGACCAAAGGGTAAATAGGATTATCAAATATTAAACCCCCAAAAATACAGTTAATAAAGAATGTTTAGTTCTTCTAGGAGACTATCCCCAGTTAAATATAGTTATAAGTGGAAGAAGTGTATGTATCTTTATTGTATTCTATTGGCTAAGAAGTTGTATCCTCTCAAGGTATCCAATATGGTGACCATGTAAGAAGATGTGTATTTTGAGCTTTTGAACTTTCATTGTGAGTTGTGATGTTGAGTCATTTTGCATTCATTTTGTTATATTTTTCAGTTTAAGGACAAAATGAAAGATTGGATCCTGTTGGAGGCTTGATCATGTGGCTGTCTCCGGGTTTTCTGCAGTTGTCTACAAAGCTGGTACAACTTGGGGAAGAAATACAAGTATAGGGCTGGTCCTCCTAAAGAACATCATAGATATCAGCAGTGGCTTGGAGATGTTTGAGGCAATGGGTTCTGCTATGGATGACTTGGCAAGTGCTAACTCAAAGAAATATCAGAATGTGATTCAGACAATGTTTTCTCGTTATAATCTTTGTTGACCATTTGCATCATGATGGGGATATAACTGCAAATTATTTACCAGTTTGCTACTAAAATATTATCTGAGAAGCTAGAGACTTGTTTGCAAAGAAAGAAGACCACAGAATTTTCAATAAAGAAAATCTAATATATTTTTATTATTTTCAGATCAACTAAAATATGCAAAGAAAGCTAGAAAGTTTAGAATAGTATGAAATACAAGAATTTATGATATATTAACTTCCTTAGGGTTCATGAATTATTTTTCCAATGAAATTATTTAAGCATTATTTGTAGGAAATTTTGTGAATTCTAAGGGAAGCACTCCTTCTCCAGGCAGTGTATTTTTTACTGCCTGGGTAGAAGAATGTGAGCATTAAGGAATTTGGTTCCAATAATAAATTGGACTTGACAAAACTGTTTGAGGACTCACAGGAATAGATTGTTGGTAAAGCCACATTGATGATTTCATATGTTTAATAACAGATTATGATTGGATATTTAAAACTGTTCTTGTAATAAAGGGATGTAAAACTTTTGGGATGTACAATTTATATTTTTCCAGATGTTACTTGTTTTACACTGACTAATAGGAGAGAATTTTAGAGTTTAGATGAAGCTGTTCCTCATTTAGGTACTCAATTCATTCTGTAATATCCTTCAAAATGTTGTGTTAAATGCCATGAGAAAACTTGTTTTTACTGATCCAGATCAGGTTTCTGCCTTACTTAAAGGGAAACATTGTCAATCAAAACTAGAGAGTCAATCTGATGCCTTCTGCAATGACATCACTTTAATTATGTGAATAAAGGAGTATACCATTTTTCTGCTTGTTTGTATTTAGAAGACATCTCTCTTCTACATTATGAGGTTAACTTTAAAACATGTGCGTGCGCGCCTATATAAATGTGTATATAGATGCACGGCAATATGTACAAAAATTTTATATGCTGCACACAAATATACTCACATGTTATTAAATAGGTCTGGTACATGTATGTGAACTCCCTATTTTAAGCATGTACACACACAGCAGGGAAATGGCTTTTAGACACTCAAGTGAGGGAATTTTATAACATACATGTGTCCAGGATATAACCAATTTCACCAGTTCGCCACCAGTTTGCCCAGTTTATAGCTATGTGATCAAGCCTGCACTCTCCCCAGTTGAAGCAAACCTCTCAGGCAGTTCATTTATGTCTAGAAATTGTTTTATTCAATCATACACCTCATCTACAGCAGAAGTAACTTTGCACTGAAATATTCCTGAATGCGCGCCCATGCATGTAGCTATATATGTAAACTATAAAAACAGAGGACTCGGCAAATTATAATGCCAATCAACAATTGTGTATTAAATTTTTATTCAAAGACAAATTTGTATATTTTTACATTAGGACCACTATGTGCTAGAAACATTATAAATTAAAACCAACAATGACTCATCACTTTCACCATTTCAACCATACCATTCACACCAAATATCCCTAATATATCTAAGAATTGATATACTACAATACTTCACCAAACCCACCCAATAACATGTCCAACATATAATATACAATAAATCTGTAAATGCTCTATAATGTATTATATCTGGTAAATACCTATACTGTTTTAACATGAAGTAAATTTTATAAATCACACATTATTCAATACAGTATATGTACAACCCGACGGGATACCCGTTTCGCCCAAAAAATAGGGCTTCTTCAGGGAAATATTGTAACTGTCCACAGGCTGTAATTTTATACTGGCATCTTCATGATATTAATGTTCTCCTTATACATCCTCCAAATTGTACAAATTTTATCATTGATGGTCATGTATTGTAGAAATATCAATGGCACATAGACCTGGACTCTATCACCTATAAAACATAATATAATGCCTATTTTAAATACATATATGCTTTATATCCTGGTATGTACACCCTGTGCACCATCATCACTCAAGTGGTACCAACCATAATATTCTTATCTGGATTGTTCTCAAAATCAAGATTAAAACTTTATATGTTTCAAACTCTGAAATATTCAGTCTTTTCGTCAACCACGGCGATCAAAAAGACAACCTCTGTCACTGCTTGCCCAAAGACTCCGCTTTCGAAACCTATGTTGAACACAATGACATATTGTACCCAAGAATTAAATATTTATCAATTATATCGTCATTTATAGCTATTTTCCCATGTTAAACATTGCACTCACAATATATGTTAACTCCTCTAAATCATTATGGTGCACATACGGCAATCTGAAAACTCACTTAATCACTTTTTAAATGCCTTGCTGTAATTACATGATAAAAAAACGTAGACTTACCAGATCTCACGCCGAAGCTTTAATCTCACCAACAAATGTTTATGCTAGACGCTCTTACTACTAAATGCTTTAAAAAATCATCAATTCAATAGGTATCAATATCGCAACAAATGCATGTAAAATGCCGACTGAAACGGCGTATTAACTGACTTACGTAACTATTCAAAGCTATGTATTTAACTACCTCCAACCCAATCATTTGTCGACGTGTCTCCGTAGTGGAAACTGTTATGTCATACGTCCTTGTTACGTGTATAAGCTTAGGACAAACCCGCAAATAGACGAAAATCTTTCGCATTAACATATAGTGTCACCATCGCTAATTTTTTAAAAGTAGGATATAATCACTCACTATGTTGAAATATGCATATAAAACACAGACAAATGTATCAAAATGAATACATATGATCAGAAATTTAGCCGTATCAAACACACTTAATCTAATAAAAAATATGCCTCAAAATGATCACTGACATTCACCAAATATGTATGGAAAAATAACTAAATACATTTGGCACATAAATAATACTATGGACACTGCTATTTAACCCTAACCTACCTAGACGCCATAAAAAGCCTCCCATTCAATAACATCATTAAGTCCTCCAGGGTACACAGTTGGGAAGTACTACACTAGGGTTTGAGCAGCTAACTTTAAGTTAGCTCAATGTTTCCAATCCTCTCCTGGAGGCACTCCTAGCTAGTCAGGTTTTCAGGATTGCCATAATGAATATGCATGAGATAGATTTGAAAATACTGTGTTAGTTGGATAAACTCTTTGAACATTGACCTCATTAATATTATTATTTATTCATATTTATAAATCACAGAATCCTGCACTGAGCTCAAAGTGGTGGCAACCTTGTTGTTTTGCCTTATACACATTCTGTATTTCTTTTTTCTATGTAACTAATTTCTTTCCTCCAACTCTTGCAAACATTTTGATGGTCTTCTTTCTTCAGCTCTTTCATTTACTTCAATGTCTCCCAAACCCCTCCTGGAGGCACACCTAACCAGTCAGGTTTTCAGGATATCCATAATGAATATGCATAAGACAGATTTGCATGTTGTATGCAAATCTATCTCATGCATATTCATTGTGGCAATCCTGAAAACCTGAGTGGCTAGGTGTGCCTCCAGGAGAGGGATGGGAATCACTGATTTATTTGTATTGGTTGTGATGAAGAGACCAAATTCAAATTCAAATTGATGAACTTGGCAAGTGCGTAGGAGGAAACTGGATTAATAAAGTTTTTTGGCATAGGATAATTCATAAAAATAAATCTAAGACTCTATTCTTAATCAAACTGGAATGTGGTTATACTCATATAAATTCTAAAATGAAAATATAAAATTGATATTTATTTCCCCTTACATTTGCTGATTTAACTGCAGTTTCCCTAAATATAATATTCTTTGCAGCTGGTATTTTTCAATTGAATTATAGCCAGACTTTCACAAGTGACTTCTGGGAAATGTTATTTTTAAAACTGAAAAAGTATGGAGTACATTGGGGGCACAAGAAAATCCTATTGTTAGATTATTTTCCATGATTCCTTCCAGAAAATGGTGTTGGTTGTTTTCTTCATTCCCTGTTGCAGAGCTATAAATGCTATAACTCAGGATTAGCATCATTAATAAAAGTAAAAAGGAAAAGATTATGGCTGAATAATATCTAGCATGATGCCAGCTTGACAGAAATCCTCATGACTTTCACGTCTGCTGTGCTCTCTCAGTATCTCTTGCACTATCTATCTGAAAGGCAGATTTACTAGGCAGCTATAGATTATCGTGGAAGAGGACAACTTTCAACAAGGTATCCCTGTGATATTTGGCCCTTCCCTGACAAACTATTTCAGCAGTCCCACGGCGCAATTTTTTATCGTGGCACAAATGCACGACAAAAAATTGCGCTGCAGAAAGTGGCCTTCCTGTGCAATGGTAGCCCACTGAGGCTGAGGCAGCCATCGCTTAAAAAGCCCAAGGCCCAAAAATTTGCTACTCCTCAAAGGACATAGTTCTCCCCAGGGGTCATTGAAGACCTCCTCTGCCCTCCTCTCCATCTTATCCTCCAAAATAAATAAAAAATAATGAAGCCAATCACATGTTGATGGGCTACTCCCTTCCCCTTCTCTGGACCTTGCCCCGTCACGTGATAGGGGCAAGTTCAGGTCAACACCATTTTAATAATGGCATCGACTGGCCCAGAGCTAGAGGGCACTCCGGGCCCCCACTGGCTATCAAGGATGCATTTTGGAGGTACAGGGGGTTAGAGGGGGGGGGGGGTGGTTAGGGTCTGCCTGCCCCACCACCAGCGACATTCTTTGGAGTATGGGGATGGGGATTGGGGTTTGGGTAGAGGGACCATTAGACCCCAGGGATTTAACCTTCTTTGCAAGGGAGAGAAGGGATGAGGCTTATAGGGGAGAATCTTTTGGTTAAGGGGCTATTTTGTTTGTTTAAGTGGAGGTGATAGAGAAGGGAGCATACTGTCGCCACATGATTGCCCTCGTTATTTTTTATTTATTTCTGGAGAGACAGAACCACCTTGGAGGGCGGTGGGTGGGAGTCTCAAATGACCCCAGAGTGATTTTTTGCTTGGTTTTTATTTTTTTTTGGGGGGGGGAGATCAGGCACCTTTGCTCTTTAATTTTCCCATGGGACCATCAGGGACCCATGTTAGTGGCCCAATGCTCTCTCAGGAAAATAACTACACTTCCCTCAAATGTGCTAAAATAATGGAGCTGACTTTTTTCAAAGCAAGACACATTATTTTATTGCTATAGAATTATCTATGCATAAGCTGCTTTGCATGCATTAGGTAATGTTATGGTATGCTAATGCATGCAAAATAGCTTATTTCCATAGGGGAGGAAATCTTCTGCTCTATTGTGCAATGTTGAGCGCGTTACATGCTATTTAACTCGCAATATCGTCTTATTGCGTCTTATTAAATCTCCCTGTGTCAGATTTTGAAATATGTTCTGTCATATTTTGGTGTCAGGTTTGTTGAATGAAGCTGTGTCTAACTACATAGAAAACAGGCCCAGCACACAGTGTAGTGTCTTTCGAAAGCTGAAGGCAGAAAGAGACAGGTGACTGTAATCCATCTTCAGGGCAGGGGAGAAGTGAAGTATATCCAGAAAGAAAGACTGTATGTGCAGGCAATGAATCCATATCCTTTCACCCTGGGACTCTTCCTTTGCTCTTCGCCTTGCAGTTTCGTTTGTGCATACAGATTTTTCCCGGTGCTGAAGGGGTTAGGGTGACTCTGGCTTTGTAATGATTTTCCTTACTGTTCTTCCACTTCTCTGAATAATAAATGAATAACGTGTGCCAAATTTTCTTGGGAATTATTATGTTCTAAAATCAGCTCCTTGACACCCAGAAAGAAACTGAAATATTCAAAAAAGTCAAGTAAACAGATAAATGATGTGTCCTAACCATCTGTCTTCAGGTGACTGATCTCACATACTTTTTAAAAAGGGAATTAAATTATACCTCAGTTATTTACTTTCACTCATTTGGGCATCTTTTTGTTCACTATGGGGGCAAATTTCAAAACTGAGTGCATTGATACAAAGTCCTTTGGAAAATTACGAGCGTTCTTGCTCTTTGAAAACTAACCTGGGAAAAAGTACCCATAAAGGCTTGCACCTTGCTTTTTCTTGCAGGCACGTTTTCCCTTGAAAATAATGTGCATAGATTTGAAAATGTAATCTGTATTTATTATTTCCCTCTGACAACCTAAACATGTTCCCTGAACCTGCCTACTTCTTACCTAACTAAAGTTCATGCATTTTTTATTCCTGCACATGCTTTTTAGTTGTGTAAGGGCCGGTAGGTACTAAGCAACCAGAAGGAGTGGGTTCCCCTTTAAGCTTGTTGCTCTCATAAGCCAACCATCACAAACTGGGAACCAGGTTCAAAGAACTGTACAAGGCAAGTTTATTCTTCACCCTACCTTCCAGGAAGCCAATAGTCCATGGAAGGCACACAAAGATCAGAATTTGCAAAGCCCTGGAAATCAAGGCAAGGACTGGAGCAGAGATTCAGGAGCACAGACTCAGGAACAAGAATAACAGGAAAGTAGGCATAGGAATGACCGCAGCAATGAATCAGCAGGGAACACAGGCAGAGGTGAAGAAGATATGCCCTGGCCAATCTGGATTGTCTCCCACTGAGCCAGTCAGGATAGAGCAGAACACAAACTCATAGCATAATAAGACATCTAGAAGGCAATCTCATAGCATAATATGAGATAACCAATAGTAAGATGGCTGGAGGGCATCCTCAGGAGGCTTCCTGGAAAAGCAGTAATCTGGAATCCCTGGGGCACCAGTTCAAAGTTGGCCAATGCCTGCCACTGGGCAATCTTCAGACGGCCAATTTAACCAGAAAATGGCTTCTGAAAATTAATTTCCCATATTCTTTGTGAGCTCAGTTTTCAATAGTCTGCATGCCACCAAATGTGCTCATAAGTGTACTTGCATAGATTTATGCTATTTTATAAACCAGTGTTTCCCAACTCTTTTCTGGAGGCACACCTAGTCAGTCAGGTTTTCAGGATTGCTACAATGAATATGCATGTGATCGATTTGTATACCCTGGGTCTCCAATTTATGCAAATCTATCTCATTCATATTCATTATGGAGATGTGAAAACCTGACTGGTTAGGTTTGCCTCCAGGAGAGGTTTGGGAAACACTGTTACAAACTGGGTGGTGGGGGCTACACCGTTTATATTTCTGCCTCAAAAGTACACACATATTGGTGTGTATTTGTAATGCAGGAAAACATATAATTTCTCTACCCACTTTATAAAATTACTTGCACAGATTTAATGTGCATATTAATTGTGAAATGTGTGCATAATAATCCTGAGTTATATATACAGCGGCATGCATTTTATTAAGAATGTGCACACTTCTCCTATGAAAATACCTGTGCACATAATTGCAATCACCAGTTTGCCGATATTTCTTCCAGACCATGTTCCTGACCCCCCACCACTTAACTCAGACCTCCCACTTCCCAGAAGATCTTATGACCTGAAGGTGGCAAATATAGTGTTATTGTAGGAGAACAGAGAACTGAAAAAGGTTTTAAGCATGGAATACATGTTTCTGATTATGAAATTTAGCTTTGCTTTTTTTGATAAATTAGCCTACACTGTACCAATTTAGGGTGATTTCACTGAAGTTCCATAAATATACTGCAGTCAGAAGAACCATGTTGAAATGATTTAATGAACAAGTAAGCCTTCCCATTGGATACCGCCTACAGCGTTATGGGCCAGATTCATAAATGGGCTACATTTTTAAACACCAGCGCGTGCCAATACTGGGAGATAAGCGCATGGCCAGGCAGCCTGGCACATTTTCAAAGCGGCCTGGCCACGCACATATCTCCTGGTACGTGTGGAAGAGCCGGGTTTCAAAAAAGGGGAGGGAGCGGGATCTGGGCGGGACATGGGCAGGCCAGGACAGCATGCAAAACTTACTGCTGCTTGGGAGAGCAGGTAAGTTAAAAAATAAAAAAAAAAAGTAGTTTAGCTAAGGGGGGGTTAAGGATGTTCCCTCCCAATTTGCTCCTTTATTGGAGCAGACTGGGAGGGAATTGGGGAAGGCCCGATCGCGAAGGGCGATTCTAACTAAAATCCCTCCCCCCTTGTGCACGCGAGTTGGCATCCGCCCGCACATACATGTGCCAATATTAAATCAGGCATGCATGTACACGTGGGTATCAGATTTTATACTATGTGCGCGGCAATGAGCGCATGTTATAAAATCGGTGCATTCATGTGCGTGCCCCTTTTAAAATTTACCCTTAAGGCTTTTTTCCCATTTTGTGTCTATGGGAAAAACCCTTAGGGGTAGATTTTCAAAGGGTTACGCGCAAAAACCTACCCCTGCGTGCGCTGAGCCTATTTTGCATAGGCTCGGCAGCGCATGCAAGCCTCGGGATGCGCGTATGTCCCGGGGTTTTCAAAAATGAGCGGTCCGGGGGCGTGGCCGGGGATGGGGCGCCAGATCGGGGGCAGCCCGGGGCGTGGCCAGGGGGTGTGGTGTTGGTGGTCCAGGGGTGTGGCTGGGGCGTGGTGGCAGTCCGGGGGCAGTCCCGAGTCCTCCTGCACAGTGGCCTGTGCCGGGGGTTGGTGCGCCGGCAGCTGGCCGGCACGCGCAAGTTATGGCATAACTCGAAGAAATAAGGTGGGGGGATTTAGGTAGGGCTGGGGGGTGGGTTAGATAAGGAAAGGGAGAGAAAGGTGGGGGGAGCTAAACAAAAGTTCCTTCCAAGGCCGCTCTGATTTCGGAGCGGCCTTGGAGGGAACGGGGAAAGCCATCGGGGCTCCCCTCGGGCTCGGCGCGTGCAAGGTGCACGTGTGCACCCCCTTGCAGGCACCAACCCCGGGTTTTATAACATGCGCACGGCAGCACACATATGTTATAAAATCGGGCATACATTTGTGCACGCCGGGTAGCATGCACTAATGTAGCCGGTGCGCGTAACATTAAAAATCTGCTCCTTAGTGACTCAGGTACTATGATTGTTAATATACTTGCAGTCAGTATCACATACAGGAACTAATGTATGAAATAGTTTGAAGTTTAATAGATAGAAGGTAGAAATAGGAGATTATATAATGCTTTGAATGAACATGGGCTATGTCGAGGAGATGGGGGCAGTTTTGTCAACACATGTCAGCTATAGATGAATTAAGATCAGCAGCCCTGAATGGTAATGGCTAAATCTGGAAAAAAAATATGCTGAATGTATAGGGCAACTGCCGAGTTCATTTTCTGTAATCCATTTCTTTATTTTTTAAAATAAATACAACATAATAGAATTACAACATTTTAAAGATTAGTATATCCAATGTAAAATAAACTATTTAGTTTATAAAGTTTTATGATTCTTATTTTATTCCCTTGGATACTTTTTCCCATAACAGCCAAAATACCGACATTGATAATTTGCCAAGATTGAAATTTCATTCACTGTTGAATGCCTACTGTGTATGAAGTTAGGGACTGAGTCAAATCATTTCAAGACATGCACCTTTCTTGTGGAGAAGCTTTATGTGCCAGGAAAGTCAAACGTGACCAATTAGATTTGCTGATTAACCCTGTTCCAACATGAACAGTTGGCATTTTTGACAACCAGAAAAGGTTTCTACCCTTATTTACTATTCCATCGTGGACTTTCTTCAATTATTTTATCCCTCCACTCCTAACTGGAGCTGGCAGCAGTGTCCCACTCTCTGCTTTCCTGGTTAGTCATTCACTGCCTAATTGTATTATCTGTTGGTCTTTCAACCACCCAGTGTCTTGTGGTGGGGATTGGGTTCCAAAGTAAGAATGCCAGATCTGTCATTTGCATTGCCACAGAATTTTTCACCATGTTCCCATGACCTTTCAAAGCTGTATAGGTATCACTAAAACTTCCCGTGGTTTAGTGGAAAAGACTTAAATCCCTTTGTGCTGGCCTGATGCTACTCTCTAGATGGCTAGCAGGTGTTTTAAAGAGAATGATATCCCACTGTCCATTCCCCTGGTGATTGTGAATGTTGTCTGGATACAGCATTCCCAGCATTGGCCAACCCAAGGAACAAGTCTCAAACGAAGTTTGAATCAACCTGCTGGTATTTTTGATTGTAAATTAATACAATAGGCTACAGTAGTGGAATAGATGATTAATACATCCTTAGTTAATTTTAATTTAATTTTGTTTGTTTGTTTCATAATCTCAGAAGCAACAAACCAAACCAAGAACACATTCTAAGGTTAAGCAAGCAAGAAATTCATACTTTGCCTTTGAAACTTCTCCATGTGTATGTAATCCCTGGGTTGATGTCCCACTACAGGTCCTCAATGGTGACCTTTAAATTAAGAGCTTCTGATGCTTGAACTTTGTTTAATGACAAAGGTAAGCCATTAGATATAGTGGGTCAGATTTTCAAAGGGGTACATGCGTAAGATACGCGCATACCCCCTGAAAATCTGCCCCAACCTCCTCTGCACACGCCGAGCTATGTTGAATAGGCTCGGCGGCGTGCGCAAGCCCCGGGACATGCATAAGTCCTGGGGCTTTGCTAGGGGGGCGTGTTGGGGGCATGTCGGAGGGGCATGTCCCGACGGCGCATCATCCGGGGACGGGGCCATGGGCGTGGTTCTGGCCCGGGGGCGTTTCGGGGGCTTGGCCGAGACCTCCAAAACTGCTCCTGGGCTGGGGAATCATGCGCTGGCGTACTTTATTAAAATCTACCCCAGTGCATTTTGATTTCCAGAAAACATTTGATAAAGTCCATTGTGAGAGACTTCTTAGGAAATTTAAAAAGTTATGGAGTAGGAGGCAGTGGCCTATTTCGGATTGGAAACTGGTTAAAAGAGAGAAAACAGAGAGTAGGTTAAATGGTACATTTTCTTAATGAGGAAAGGTGAATAGTAGAGTGCCCCTGGAATCTGTTCTGGGACCACTGCTTTAATATATTTATAAATATCCTGGAAATGGAAACAATGAATGAGGTGATCAAATTTGCTGATAACACAAAATTATTCAAAGTTGTTAAATCATAAGAGGATTATGAGAAATTGCAAGAAGACCTTGCAAAATTGGGAGACTGAATATTAGGGATGTGAATCATTTTTTGACGATTTAAAATATCGTCCGATATATTTTAAATCGTCAAAAATCGTTAGAGCCGCGATACAATAACAATTCCCCCGATTTATCGTCAAAAAATTGTAAATCGGGGGAAGGGGGAGGGGAAGGGGGAGGGTGGGAAAACCGGCACACTAAAACACTCTAAAACCCACCCCGACCCTTTAAAATAAATCCCCCACCCTCCCGAACCCCCCCAAATGCCTTAAATTACCTGGGGTCCAGCGGGGGTCCGGAACGACCTCCTGCAGTTGAATCGTGTTGTCTTCAGCCGGCGCCATTTTCAAAATGGCGGCGCAAAATGGCGCCGGCCGTAGACAACACGATTCGACTGCAGGAGGTCGTTCCGGACCCCCACTGGACTTTTGGCAAGTCTTGTGGGGGTCAGGAGGCCCCCCCAAGCTGGCCAAAAGTCCAGCGGGGGTCCGGAACGACCTCCTGCAGTCGATCTCCTGCCGGCGCCATTTTCCGTACGGAAAAACGATTTGTGGCAGGAGATCGCTCCCGGACCCCCGCTGGACCCCCAGGGACTTTTGGCCAACTTGGGGGGGCCTCCTGACCCCCACAAGACTTGCCAAAAGTCCAGCGGGGGTCCGGAACGACCTCCTGCAGTCGAATCGTGTTGTCTATGGCCGGCGCCATTTTGCGCCGCCATTTTGAAAATGGCGCCGGCCGAAGACAACACGATTCGACTGCAGGAGGTCGTTCCAGACCTCCGCTGGACCCCAGGTAATTTAAGGCATTTGGGGGGGGGGTTCGGGAGAGTGGGGGATTTATTTTAAAGGGTCGGGGTGGGTTTTAGGGTGTTTTAGTGTGCCGGTTCACGATTTTCACGATTTTAACGATATTTTAAAAACCCAAACGGCGACGATACGATTCCCTCCCCCTCCCAGCCGAAATCGATCGTTAAGATGATCGATGACACTATTCACATCTCTACTGAACATGCAAATTTAAAATTAAATTTAATGTGGACATGTTCAAAGTGATGCAATTTGGGTTATTTTGGGAAAATTAACCCAAATTATAGCTACACAATGCAAGGTTCAATATTAGGAGTCTCTATACAGGAAAAGGATCTAGGTGTCATCACTGATAATACATTGAAATCTCCTGCTCAGTGTGCAACAGCAGCCAAGAAAGCAAATAGAATGCTAGAGGTTATTAGAAAAAGAATGGAGAATAAAACAGAGAATATCATAATGCTTCTGTTTCAATCCATGGTGCAACCTCATCTTGAGTATTGTGTTTAGTTCTGGTCACATCATCTCAAAAAAGATATAGTAAAATTAGAAAAGGTACAGAGAAGACCAACCAAAATGATAAAGGGGATAGAATGAATCACCTATGAGGAAAGACTAAAGTATTTAAGTCTCTTCAGCTTGGAGAAGAGATGGCTGAGGGGAGATATCTGAATCTCCCATCTGAGATGGGAGAACATCTGAATTTTGTGTGCTTATTTATTTTCAGACTTGATCTTTTAAACATCTCTTTCCCTATCAGAACCTTTATTTTATTTAAAAAATCAATGAACGAGAAACCACAAGTAAGTCTTGCAAACTATTTATAATCTGCCACCAGGAGGTTAAAGTGGTCACTTTTTGTGATGAAGTCTGTTAAAAACATCCCACAATGGAATTGCATAGGCTGTGTTTCCCATGTTAGACTCCAAGTAGCAGATTGTAAACAAGCTAGCTGCTAGCAGCCCAATGAATGGTGAGAAAACAAAAAATTAAATCAACAACTTAAAAAAAAAAATCTGACAAGGAAAGAAAAATCCTACATTCAAAGAATGTGAGTACCTCTATACTTCTGGAAAATTGTGACAATGCTTGCTTAGAGGACAACTAGATTATGATTATGCGAGTACAGGCTACCACAAAGAAACCTGAGATCTGCAAATAAAGCTCTACTAACTGTCCCCTCTGTCAAATCAGCACATCTCACGCAAGTAAGGGAAAGAGCTCTGTCACTGGCTGGTCCTGTACTCTGGAATACCATGCCACTCGAAATAAGACTACAGACAAATCTGAAATTATTCAAAACTAATCTGAAAACCTGGCTTTTTAAACAAGCATTTTATAAAGATAAAGAAAAGGAGAAAAATAGTTGAGCGATAAGGATGCACCAAGCTAGAAGTTTTTAGTAACCTACATAAGCATATTAATGTTAAAATCAAACAGCCTAATTTGTTCCTAACAATCAGGTTTAATTTACACACCTAGTTTATTATTTTACATTGTTACCGTACTATGATGGCACACGAGTAATTTGTAATCTATACCGCCCATATTTCTCTTTATCGTGCCCTTCTGTAAACCGTTGGGATGGTATTTAACTTAACGACGGTATAGAAAATTTGTTAAATAAATAAATAAAATACAGGCTACTTATGATGTACGCATATATGCTAATTTTTATGCATATAACTCTGAAAATTACTTCCTTAGTTTTTTGTGATATTTGCTCTTGCCTTTGATTTGAACTAGCTAACTTTTAGCATGAGCAATTATCTGATAGCAGAACTAGTGAGAAATACAGAAGAGCATCACTTATCCAAAATGATCAAAGAAGACACAGATAATGGGAGTTTTCTGATAAAAGAATTTTAGATAGTGGGGGGGGGGTTTCTGTATAACTGAACACATAAAACCAATCAAATTTCTTTTTTTCTGCATAATAGATCATAGTCTGAGGACTATGATTTTTCTTTTCAGATGAGATTTTCCAGTTAATAGATCTTGGGATAGATGGTGCTCGACTATATTATTTAACCAATGAAAGTATACTGCAGAAATAACATAATTCAGGGTCACCCTTGCATAAACTTCTGAGGTTTTGCGGACATCTATACTTGATGGGTACAATAATACTCCATAAAGACCCAGTTCTTTCTTGTCATAATGTTTAATCATTACATTTATTTCTTTTACATTTAGATCATAAATTGAACCTTTTTTCCAATCAACAAAGCAGTTTATGTGTCTGTTAGAATAATATGCAACATATGATGCATCCATAAGTGTACTGAAACACATATCATAATATGATAAAATCCCTCTGGGAACAATTCTAATTTTTTTAAATTATTTTCTGTCCATGTGATCATAAAGAAATATGAAAACAATTATATTTCTAGAACTTTGCCTCATTCTGAAACATACACATGTCATGAATAATGGGCCAATATTTAGATTTTAATTTAAGTGTCTGAGAAGAAAATAATGGAAAGAAAATAAACAGAGACGTCAGCAAGTCAACTCCGGCACCTAACCCCATGAGAACAGCTTCTAAAACCCAGTTCTTCCACCAAAGTAAACATACAAAATGTTGTTCGATAAGGTTTTAAAAGAGGAATATTTATATGCAGGACTAGTGCAAATAGATTCATTTATTTGTCCAGCAACTGGATAAATATTAATAGACTGTCTCAGAGGAGATATGTGTTTCACCTTCATTCCACATGTCACCAGAATCAAACAATTTGAAATCTTCAGCTTAAGCAGGACCCTCTATCAAACAGTGTAAATCAGTCCAGGAACCATTTGGGGAAGGCAAGAGGTTCCTGAGATGTGGTAAAATTAAAGGCTGCTGATTTGTTCCTGTCAGCTGCCTGGAACGAAATAAAAGAAACACTCCGTGCATGTTCTGCATCAGTATCCGTAAAACAAGGGAGCAGGCAAAGGGACCGGGCAGAAATAGAGCTAGAGACAGCAGCATAACAAATTACAGGAAATGTACTTTTCATCTGACTAATAAATGTCATACCCAAGAGGCTTGGGGGCTCTATGTTTCTTTCTTTCTTTCTTTCTTTTTTTCTAGAGAGAATAAACAAGACAAATATGCAGTATAATAAGTGGGATCAGATTCTTGTGGCTAACACATGAAGGGGCCTATTTACTAACTCATGTTAAACCCATGTTAAACCCAGATATATAGCATGTTATATTGACTCTATTCAGAGAGAGGTGTGTACTCTCTCTCTCTCTCGTTTGTACATTCATGATTTTAAGTAGAAAATTCTTTAAAGAATATTTAATTTGCTGTACACAGTTCTAGTGTTCATCATATTGGTCCTAGAGAAAACTGGACTCTGCAGTTTGTCACACTTTTTGTAAAACATACATAAGAATTATATTTAAAACATTATTATATATGAGCTTTCAAAACCAGATAGGTCCCTTTAACTCTGTAGTAAATGAGAAGCAGGTACTGAAGCTACAGTGTCAAAATTGTGCAAACAATTCAATATCCAACTCAAACTGGGCCAGTTTCAGCCTGGCTTGAATTTGATGGAAATTTTGGATTTTTTCCAGTTTGACAAAAAAAATGCTTTGGATTTTTCAGTGACCAAAAGGTAATTTTAGGATGTACTTTAGATTTGTTTTCAAATTCTTCACTTAAAAAAGTTGAGTTTTCAAGACAATTCAACGTTCAATGTTTTTCTGGGTTTATTGAATTTTTCAGCAGTCCTGTTTTGTTTTCTTTCTTTTTAAACTGTCTCCTTCTTCCAGTTCAGTCAAAACCAGGGCTGAGATCCAGTGCCATGGGCCTTAGGGGGTCATTTATCAAACTGCGGTAAGGCGTTTTCGCATGTGTTAAGGGCTTATCGCATGCGATAAGCCCTTAACGCATGCGAAAACGTGTTTACCGCATGCGATCGCACCATATCGTATGGTGCGATGCAAATTACAGAAATGGGAGGAGTAGGGGCGGAGAGTGGGCTGGGTTAGGCTGGCTGCGAAGAGGTATCGCACAGCCATAACGCAAATTTTAACAACACCTCTTTCAGATGCATTAGGCTGTGCGATAGCAGCCGTGACCATGCGATGAAGTGTCTTCGCCATTTGCGATGTGTCCCTAAGGCTTAGTTTAGACAATTTGAAGGCTCCAGAGCCCCGGGGGGAGGGGGAGAGAGAGAGAGAGAGAGAGCGAGAGAGAGAGCCTGGCCAGAATAGCTGGTTGACTGCAGGAAATACTTGGCACTTATCGCAGAATATGAACTGGTATCGCACTAGCTCTTCGCACAGGTATTTATCGCCAATTGCGATAAATACGCAATTAGCATAAAATACGCCCCTTTTCCTATCGCGTGCGGTATTTACCGCATTTTGATAAATCCAGGCCTTAATTTGCAATTAACCGGGGTAGTTTAGTCCTGTTTTATATCCCTCTGTCTTCCTCTTCCATTGATATCGATATCACAGCAGCAGTCCTAAACTAAGCTTATGCATTCATACTCCCTTCAGAACATACAATCAGGATCCCTGAGTCCGGCTGCTAAGTGATGAATGAGGTTTTCCTCTGCATTTTGCCTGGGCAGCCCAGAGAACAGACTCAAAGTCAGGTCCCTCTGCATGGCAGCACATAACAATGCTTCCGTGTCATCAGTCCAGCCCGGCAAACCTGAACATAAGTACCAAGCTTTGGTGCCAAACCTAGGCACTCTATTGAGGTGCTCAGCCTTCTTTTGAATGTTGAGTTGCTGTATATATGATTTATGTTTATCTGTATTTATTGATGTGCCCTGTTTTTAATTTTAATGCACATTGTACTGCTTTTTTTTTTTTTACCAGCAGAACAACATGACCCAAACTGAATTTTCTTTACATTTAAATTACATAGTAAAGATATTGTGAATTTTATGAAACAAAGGAATTTTACATTCTGCATACTTCATAAAAACCTAATAAAATGTGCAAAATTTGAGAAGTTGCAGCAACCAAAGGGTGATACTTAAAAAGCCAAGAAAAGTCAACTGAAAAAGAGGCTTAGGAAACAAATAAAGAGCGGTAAGAGAATAAGCACAGGGAGGGTAAATTACTTCTCCAATGTCACACAGTGGGATTAGAATATGTCACTAGGTGTCATAGGTCAGCTTTATAAATATACTACTTGTTCATATGTTCCAGGAAAATCATCTAAAATTCATGGCATTAGGTCATGACCTCAAAGTATTATGAGATAGAAATATTGCTGAGACAAGAAGCTTAAAAAAAGATGAACATAAACCAAACATGGAATACTGTATGTTTTGTTTTGTTTTGTTTTACCATGGAGATTGCTTTTTTCCATCAGTATGGAATAGCTCTGAAAGATTTACTCTGAGGTTACAAAGTTTAAGAAAAAAAAGTTCTGGATGGTCTTTTTTTTTTTTATCAGTAGTATATAGCACTTCACGTACATGATGACATGATATTAAGTACTTACAGCAATGGGGGAACACATCACAGAAGAATATTATAGTAAGGTGTGCAATGTCAGTGATAATGCTACCAATATCTTCTAATGGGATTCTTACCATTTCTGCTCCCCTCCGTGAGATGTTCTTTGTTCTTATAAGATCATTTCAAAAGAGAAAGAAGGGGGGGGGGGAGGGGTGAGAGCTCCTAGGAGCCCCTCTCCAGTTTATCACTGTGTATTTTGATAAGATTGCAGATAGCAGTTCTCCCTTAACCTTAGCACTTTCATCTGTCAAAAGAGCTCAAGCTTAGTTAAAGGATGTTTTAGTTATACACATCCTCTTATTTTGGGGGTGACCTCATATTACCTATGTCCGATTCTTGTGAGTTTCAGCGTTATTATGTTAATCGTTAACTCACAAGCTTTATTATATTGATGAAATTGCTTCAAGATGGAATCCTATTAGTCCCTTAAGGTTGCATATTTAAAAATTTCATTAGATTTTTAAAGATGTAAGGTCTACCCAACTTTGTTAATTTTTTCTTAGCTCTATCACATAATCTTTAAACACTTCCAAGTCTGATCTTCTGAAGTGTATTAACACATTATCATGCCTTAAATGGCTGCATTAAGGTACTAATGTGCATTAATCATAATATATAGATTTTCATTACCATTAATGCAAAAAAATAAAATCACCATAACAGGTGAAAAAGAGCTCATTAATATTTAAATGGATGACTGCAAATCATGTTAACCTGCCTGGTAACATAGTAGTGTAGTTATCTTTTTATGAGGGCATCTGTAGGGTAGCACACACATATACCAATATCCCTGCTCTGCCTGGCAAAATTTGTTTTCCCAAATTCACAAGACACACAGACTTAGCCGGTCAGAAAAGAGAATTGCTGGAAATATTCCTGGGGCAGGCTTTATATTTAGCTGATCAGGGCCAATTTTTGGTGCAGACTGACTAAATTTCATCGGATAATATGCCAGTCACACAAATGGCTCCCCTAAATCTAGCCAGATAAATTTGTTCAGTTATATTGAGGTGAATATTCAGCCAAAGACCTAGCTAGTTTGGAGTGGCTAAAAATTCAGTTAAAGATAATTGGCTAAAATTACTCAATTATCTTTGCTGCTTAGCTCTTTACTGAAAATTGAGCTGTGAGGCTTTACTCTCTTTAGTGAATACCACACTAAGGGGCTGATGCAATATCGGGTGCTGAGCTCAGCACACAGCTAAACAAGCAGTTGGACGCGCGTTTTGGACACGCTAGACATATGCCCAATGCAATATCAGGATCAGCATGCCCAAAACACGCGTCCATACTTGCGTGTAGCTAACCGTGCTCATCACATACAAATGCCATGTTGATGAGGCTATTAGCTAGTACCCCTGATGTAAAACAAAATATGTGGCTAGTGTGCACATTTTAATGCTCAAAAATTAATGCTAGCCCAGAGCTGGTGTAAAGTTTTGAGGCACCCCAAGCCATGCTCAGAAGAGCAAAAAAATACAGTTTTTTTGTGGTTCTTCCTATTTAATATTGCTGCAATACCAAGCAGGAGGAACCACAGAAAGCTGCAACAACAAAAACACAAAACAAAACAAAACTTGACAGCGGACAGGTTAGGAAAAGGAACGCTCAATTTGCAAGTGTCCATTTTCCTAACCCGTGGCTGTGCACCGGTTGGGAAAATGAACGCTCAGAAAATGGAGTGTCTGTTTCCCTTACCTGCACACAGCCACTTCTGGGTGTTCGATGGCAAGGACGCGCTAGGGATGCACAAATTATGCATTGCGTGTCCCTTTTAGCGTGCCAGCTCATTAGACTATTAGATCGAGCGCCCAAGAAAGGGGATGTGTGGGGGTTCAAAAAACATGCGTCCAAGTTACATGCATGATTTTGCATGTTTTTTGCATGCATGTTATTGCACTGGCCCCTAAATGTGGCACACTAGCACGTATAGAAAGCACTGCATAGTACAAATCAAATCCTTTTGCTGGTACCTTTCATTTATTCAAATGATAGAAATTCATCAGTCATATCAAATGTGTAGTTAATTTCTCTGACTGTGTATTTAAGCTCCCCCCTCAACCCTCCTAAACCTGTCCCGAGTTGAAAGTGTCTCCTCTTACAGCATGTCATATTGACTCTATACAGAGGTGTTCTCTCTCTGTCTCTTTCTCTTTGGCTATCCTGAGAGCACTCTCCCTTCTTTAGCTCACTAGTCAAGATTTATTTTGGCAATCACTCATCTAACATCTTGGTGACTTGGCCTACTCATCTCAGCTGTGAATTTATCAGGAGAGCTCTGATGCATGAAATACCAACCCATAAGAGAATGTCAGTATTTGGAACCTTTCATTCAAATATGCCACTCTGATGACTGAAGTATAGCCAAGGTAACACCAGTTATGAACAAGGGCTCCAACAAACTGCAGATTAGTGAGCCTGTTGTGCTTTTCAGAGGGGTAATGCCAGGCAGTTGCATTCAGAGTCTGCTGAGTTGAGAATCTATATAAACATCTGCCCAAAAAGGTAATAACAATTGGGCAGACTGGAGAAATCAACTGGTCTTTGTATGCTATTATTTACTATGTGACTGTAAGCTTATTTGTGGATTGAAAGCAGTCTAGTTAGATACTTCTGAGTCTTATTGGAATGGAGGCAGATTGAAGAAAAGCTCTTCTTGCTTATTTAAGTGAAAATTATATTGTGAATATACATGCTGGAAAAATACTGGGAGGACACTGTTGTTTGGACCTAATTACTAATGTAGCAGTTGGAGTTACTTAAATCTTTAAATCAGGGAATTATACATTTCGGTCACCTCTTTGGACTGAATGGATAAGAGTTCTTTCCCAGGAGAAGAAAGCTAGAGAATTTCTTCTCCTTAACAGTTTTTCTCATGAAGAGTAGAGTGATAGGAGAAAGATAGTCCTGTCCTCGAAGTCAAAAAACTGAACAAGGCTGAAGGAGCAGGAGGTACTCCGACATGTCTATGGACATAGCTAAATAAGATTCTAAGACACACAGCTACAGGTTCAGAGAATAAAGTCCATATGGGGATAATCCCATTGATAGCAAGAGTGTGCTACTCTGCTTGAAGTGACTACCTGTTCATGGTACCATTGGAAGTTGTTCGAGAAAGAAGGTGTCCAGTTCTATGGCTAAGTGTGGCTGCTGAATGTGGCCAAATATTGAAATGGCGCCACTTAGCCAGATAAATCTAAACTTATCTAGCCAGGATGTTAGACGAGTGATTGCCAAAATAAATCTTGACTAGTGAGCTAAAGTAGGGAGAGCACTCTCAGGGTAGCCAGAAAAAGCATTTCATGGACTCACTCCTATCTCTGAAACCCTTCAGTACTGACCAGAGTCTCTGGAGAACCTTGCTTATGACCACTCCATCTGACAAAGTCTTATCCATACCGGCATTACAGTCTACAAGCAAAAAAACCCAGTAGAAGCCTAAACTATAGAAAGAGCAAACTATTCCCTAGATTCATCAATTGCTATAAATATAGCAGATAAATCTAAACATATCTGGCTAAGGATCTGATTTACTAAGGCTTTTCTTCCATTCTGTGCTATGGGAAAAATGCTTAGTAAATGTCCCTCTAAGTGGCTCTGAATATCAATCTCCTTAAGACATTCTGCAGTTCCTAAACATTTGCTGCTGTTTTGACTTGAACCAATTTTGCCTCATCTGCCAATTTGTTTATGTCATTTGTCCCTTTCTCCAGATCATTTATGAATTTGCTAAAAGGCACAGGTCCCAGTACCTACCCCTGGGGCACTCTACTAATGATCTTTCTCCATTTTGAAAACTGACCATTTAGTCCATCTGTTTCCTGTATTTTATCCAATTACCAATCCACAAAGCACACTACCTCCAATTCCATGACCCCTCAATTTCCTGAAGAGTCTCTCAAGAGGGACATTGTCAAAAGCCTTCTGAAAATCCAAATACACTGTACCAAATGATGTTCTCTCTTTCCTCTAGATTTATCAAAAGGCTATAAACATAGCATAAATAGCACCTGCAATAAAAAGGGGGCGTGGTTAGGCTAATTTCCCTGCTCCCGCATCGCATAGGTAATTCTCTGCAAGGCATGATACATTTATTGCACCTGTGCTATTTTTCACTTCATTCACTGATTAATACCCTGCAGGCATGTTACCGGGAAAAGGTTTTTGTTGCATATGGAGACAGGGAGAGAGAGCACATACCTCTATATAGAAATCAATATGTCACTTTTTATTTATACCACTGTAAGAGGGGGTACTTTTAAGATTCAAATGGCAGAAAATCTTCAGTGATGTCAACTTCACTGTTCGTACCTCTGACTGTTTATGTAACCGCCGCCCCCCCCCCCCCACGAAGCCTACACCGAGTTAAAGGTGCCCCCTTTTACAGTGATATAAATAGAGTGACATATAGATTTCTATATGGAGGTTTTCTCTCTCTCTCTCTCTCTCTCTCTCTTTTAGCACAGAAAAAAGGTATAGTTATTTCTATTTCTTTTATTTATTTATTTATTTATTTATTTATTTATTTATTTAACATTTTTATATATACTTCTAGCATTAAAACCTGCATTGCTATGTGTTACTCTATCACATTTGATGTTAAGAGCTGCTCGTTACCATTAACTCTGCCCAAATATGTGTTGTGCTGTTTAACATATGGATTATGGCTCTAAGACTAAATGACCTGGTTAGTTAGGAAAATCTTGTAATTTAGATCCTTGTCCTACTTAAAATTGGAATGTCAGCTCCATCAATCATGAAAAAATAAGATACAGAGTCAGATGAGTGTCTTGCAAGATAGAGAATTTCAGTATTATTAATGTTCAAAAAGAAGCTTGTATTTAGCTAGCCAGTCTTTCAAAATTGTCAAAGATTGATGAACTTTCTCCAAAATGTTGCTATATAAGTTTCTTATTGGAATAAAATAATTGGATGACATATGGGGACAATATAGATATTGAATAAAGATGCAGAATAATCAGAGCAGGCAGAAACGTAAATCTGCATGTCTTTGGTCAAGTTGGCGTTTGCCCCTTTTTTGGTAAGTGCGGTAATGGGGGCGATATAGGTGGAGTTGTGAAGGATGCATTGTCTATAATAGTTAGTGAATCCCAGGAATCGCTGAGTTGTTTTGAAGCCCACTGATTGTGGCCAATCCATCTTAGTGGAGCATTTATAGGGGTCAATTTGTAGGCCCTGCATTGATATTATGTACTCCAGGAAAGGAGTTCAGTTTGTTCAAAAGCACATTTTTCCAATTTGACATAGAGGGCATATTCATTTAACCGCTGAAGCACTGTCTTGACATGTGAGCGGTAGACGTAAAGATTTGGTGAGTAGATCAGACCGTCATCCAAGTAAACTGTGATACAAGTATATAGTAGGTCTCGGAATATGTTGTGAAGAAAATTTGAAAACCCACCAGGGCATTATAGAGGCTCCTACAGGAAATCTGGCTAATCTCCAATAATGTTTTAGAAAATGCTTGAAAATGTTCTTTTATAAAATATTTTTATATAAGATATTATAGATTGTATTTTATGATAATGGCTGTCTTGTTATGTTATTGTGTTTTTAAGAAATATTGTATAAATTGATATTTTACATCACTGCAAACACTGGAGTGGCAAAGTATAAAATCTTTGTAAAATAAATTTTAAAAATAAACATAGAAATGACGGCAGAAAAAGACCAAACGGCCCATCCAGTCTGCCCAGCAAGCTCCCACACTTATTTTCCCATACTTATCTGTTTCACAGACCACCAAGTTCAGGGCCCTTGTTGGTAACATTTGAATTTCCTGCCACCCCCTGCCGTTGATGCAGCGAGTAATTTTGGAGTTGCATCAAAAGTGAAGCATAAGGCTTAATGGTTAAGGGTAGTAATGGCTGCTTCAAGCAAGTTACCCCGATGCTTGTTTACCCAGCCTGCACAGATCAATGCCTTGTTGGATGTTGTCTGAATGTAAATCCTCTTTTCCACATTTCCCCCTGCCATTGAAGCAGAGAGCAATGCTGGATATGCATGTAAAGTGAAATATCAGGCTTAATTGGTTTAGAGTAGTAACCGCTGCAATAAGCAAGTTACCCCCATGCTTATTTGTTTACCCAGACTGTGCAGTTCAGTCTTTGTTGGTTGTTGTCTGAATGCAAATCAACTTTTCCACATTTCATCTTGCTGTTGAAGCAGAGAGCAATGTTAGAGTTGCATTAACTGTGTGAAGGCTTATTGAGTAAGGGTAGTAATCACCAGGTAGTAGCCAACATTCCAGCAAGCCACCTCCATGCCTCTTCTCTTCATTCCCATCCTCTAGCCTTTATGGATCCACAGTGTTTATCCCATGCCCCTTTGAAATCCTTCAAAGTTTTAGTCTTCACCACTGTCTCTGGAAGGGCATTCCAAGCATCCACCACCCTCTCCACGAAGAAATACTTCCTGACATTGGTTCTGAGTCTTCCTCCCTGGAGTTTCAAATCATGACCCCTAGTTCTACTGATTTTTTTCCAATGGAAAAGGTTTGTTGTTGTCCATGGATCATTAAAACCTTTCAAGTATCTAAAAGAGTGTATCATATCACTCCTGCTCTTCCTCTCCTCCAGGGTATACATATTTAGGTTCTTCAATCTCTCCTCATAAGTCATTTTATGAAGACCATCCACCTTTTTGGTTGCCCTTCTCTGGACCGCCTCCATCCTGTCTCTGTCCCTTAAAATACTCATAGCAACCATCTCTTTTATTAAAAGCAGTTTTCCTCTTGTCACCCTCATGCATCTGTATGAGATTATATGCCCCCTCGCAGAGCCAGCTTGGTGAAGATTGTAGCTCATTGCAGCGGGTCAAACAATTCAGATATTAGAGGCAGAGGTATTTATTTTTTATGGTGATTTCATTTAAATCCCAGTAGCCAATACATGGGTGTAATGACTTATGCAGTTACATGGCAGCCACTGATCATAAGCATATATTCAGCGGCTGCTATTTAACCACATAAGCTTTACTTATGAAGCTAAATAGCACTGAACACATTTTGAATATTGACAACATATTGTTTAATTTTCACTTTTGTATTAACTTGTGATTTTATTTATTTACATATTTATATTTCTTGTAGTATGCAGTTTTCAAATGAATTTATCAATATGGATCACAATAGAACATAGACAACTCAAAAAGTGAAACATAAAAACATATGATAAATATCTTGTATTTTAGTTAACCTGCTGTATCTGTTAAAGAACATAAGAAGTTGCCATACTGGGTCAGACTGAGGGTCCATCAAGCCCGGCATCCTGTTTCCAACAGTGGCCAATCCAGGATACAAGTACCTCACAAGTACCCAAACATTAGTGGTTAGCTTTAGGATATTCTTGATCTGATTAAATTATGGAGGAGATTATTTAATTAAGTACTTAATACTCTTTTTATGTTAATGAATGTCGATGTAATGGCCTTATTTATTTATTTATTGGTTTTTATATACCGCCGCTCATCAGAGATATCACGTCGGTGTATAGATAACAAAAACATACGCCGGAGCGTTATACATGGAACAAGAGTAACAGTTGAAGTCTTATACAAAGCAACTAATAAAGAACAGAAATATAACTTAAAAACATATTTATAACGTAACATGTACAGCTTAAATTAACGGTAAAAATGGGGATGCTGAGAGGGACAAAAACTATAATTTGGAAGGAAAAAGGCAGAGAGAAGGCGTAAAAACATAGAGAAAGCATATGAGCCTTGTTTAATGTTTATGATGTTTTTTATTTAATTTCATTGTACATCAGTTTCCTTATTGGTTAGGTAATTGATAAAAATAAAATAAAATAATAACATAGTAACATAGCAAATGATGGCAGAAAAAGATATAAATGGCCAGCCTGCTGACAAGATTTTTCAGGGTTATTACTGCCACTGTATGTAGGTTACCTCCATGACTTCTGTTTAGGTTTGTAACTGCCTGTTATCCCAGTGCTTCCTTACTAGCAATCCTTTGCATGTTTATTCTATGTCTTCTTGAATTCCAGTACTTTTTTTCTCCACCACCTCCAGTGGAAAGGCATTCAAATTATTCACCATGAAAAAATCATTTCTGACATTTTATCCTGAGTCTACTCCCTTAGAGAATCATATCATGCCCTCCAGAATTTACTTTCCATTGAAAAAGGTTTACCTCTTGTGCATTACTTGATATTTTTCAGGTATTATAATCCTCCTTCCCCCCTCTATCACCTCCTGTAGGTTATATCTTTTAAGACTCTTAATTTTCATGCTATTTGTTTATTTGTGGCATGCTATGATAAACCAGGTTCCTTTTGCCTTAAGCTTATTGTGTGTTGGCTCCTTACAATTTGGACGAAGCTGCATCCGGATCTGCATGATGTCGTTGGGCCTGCCAAAAATGGTTTTTCAACCCTGCCAAGAATGCAAGCCACCACAGCCACGGTGAAGGAATATAAAAATACAACAAAACCCCTGTATGCTCATCTGGAAATGAGAAATGTTCTGCAAGAACCAGCATCCAGCGCTCAAAGTGCACAAGGGAGGGGAATTTTAGAAAAATACGTGTGGCGATGAAATCGAGCCTACACCCTAACCCTATCTTTCCTCCCTCTTTCCCTCTCCTCCCTGACCTCTAAACCTACCCTAGCTATCCCCAAATTGTTTGTTTACTTACTGCTCCTCCGGAACAGAAGTAAACTCCGTGCGCCAGCCGGCTGCTGGCACGCACTTCCTCAGAACAGTGTCTAATGGCACTGTCCTGGCCCGCCTCACCCCTCCCTGCCCAGACAATACCTCCGGCCTGCCCCTTTTAGCAAGCTCGGCACTTCTACGTGTTTCGAGGGCTATGCGCATGGCTGGGCCCATTCTAAAATGTGCACGCACACGCAAGGCCTGGCCACATGCGTACCCCTGATTTTACCATGCGCAGGGCTGTGAAAATTCGGGCTTATGTGTATTTAGGGATGATAGATTTTAGATTAATTTTTTGAGCTGGTATAGTTTAGTATTTGCAAGTGTACATAATTGTGTGCATTTAAGGAAAAGTTTGGATTCATTTTGTGAGATAATAAACTTTAGTATTTGC
Organism: Rhinatrema bivittatum; assembly: GCF_901001135.1. Taxonomy (NCBI): domain Eukaryota; kingdom Metazoa; phylum Chordata; class Amphibia; order Gymnophiona; family Rhinatrematidae; genus Rhinatrema; species Rhinatrema bivittatum. The sequence continues at coordinate 183,534,964 of NC_042621.1, forward strand.
AAGTATTAGCATTGTGAGTTTGCAAAGGTCACTTACTTGATTCTCACCCAATAAAACGGTATCAGCTACCCATTTCTGATCCTTATTCAATATATCATAGTGAGAGGAACAACAAAGCAACCATACAAACATTTTTTTAGAAACTTTGAAAGGTCATAATTTACACTAGGCTGCTGGAGATGGAAGGGGATTTAACATAAATAACCTGCTTGCAGATCTATTGCTTCTCAATAAAACCCATTCAAATGCTGCAAGAGGAAGATAAAAGACAAAAAAAAAAAAAAATCCTTGCCATTTCATCATTTAGCACCAGATATGGCCAAAGTGATTACACCTCCTTCACGCTTCAGTATCTCAGGAGAAACAGGGAATACAAATACATCATTAAAACAAAACAGAAGGCAACCAAGTGTGAAAGCAGCTATCTTGTGCCTAAGTGGAAAGTCAAATCTAGTTTTAACTTCAAAGCACCAGCACTAGATTGAGCCTTCAAAATATCAAGTTCCATGTTTTCTTATTCTATTCATTCCCCTTTAGTCTTATTTCTGGGTTTCCATTTTTTTTTGTTGCAATATATTTTACATTATATATTTGCTTTTATAGAATAAAAGGGACACATCTTATTAAAGCCATGGCCTCTGTTTTAACAAATCTCTTTCCTTGCAATTACTCTTCAGTTGCTCATGATGTATTGATAGTTTACATACCTCAGAGTGATACCATCATGGGATCCTGAGAGTGATCAATCCAGGGATGCCCTTCTTTCCTAGAAATTATAATGTGATTAGCAAAGTAGCAGAAGTATTACAAATAAAAACCATTTTTTGCTTGGAATTTTAATCCCTGCTGTACTTGCCTTGAGGTTGTTTGGACAAGGTGAATAATCAGAGTAAATAAGAAATTCCAACCAGAACTAAGCCTACTTTCCGTAATGTGCGTGTGCATGGTCTGCATATATGCATGAATCTGGAAAACAACATCACTGGCAGAATGATCCCACCCGCCTGGCGTGGATAGGACACCAGGCACAAGCTATTAGGGACAAATTTGTGTACTTGAAAAAAAAGTCACAAATTCACTGAAAAACATTCTCTTGGCCCTTTCATCTATAATCCAAAGTTTACTCACTCCCAAAGTGCACTCCATCTAGGGCTGCATGATAATACTCATAGGGCCAGATTTTAAAACTTAGACGCAGGCGTAGATTTGTGCGTGCAACCAGGTGTGCACAAATCTACGCCCAATTTTATAACATGTGCGTGCAGCCACACGCATGTTATAAAATCCGGGGTTGGCGCGTGCAAGGAAGTGCACACTTGTGCACCTTGCGCGCGCCGAGCCCTAGGGGAGTCCCAATGGCTTTCCCTGTTCCTGCTGAGGCCGCTCCGAAATTGGAGCGGCCTCGGAGGGAACTTTCCGCCACCCCCCACCTTCCCCCACCTTCCCCTCCCTTCCCCTACCTAACCCACCCCCCAGCCCTATCTAAACCCCCCTTACCTTTGCAAAGTTGTGCCTGCCTCCGCCCTGTCCATGCCCCACCTTCTTTTTCAAGCCCCGGGACATACGTGCATCCCGGGGCTTGCGCGCGTCGCCGAGCCTATGCAAAATAGGCTCGGCGGGCGCAGGAGACTTTTAAAAGGGTTAGGTGCATATATTACACGCGTAACCCTTTTAAAATCCGCCTCATAGTCTCTTACAGTGCCAGCAGAGTTTGAAGACACGTTGATACAGCATCAACACTTCCCACCCATTGGCGATAAGAAAATGTAAAAGAATTTCATCTAGACTGTTCACACACAAAAGTACTTTTTGCGTTTTCTTCAGCGCTCATGAAGAGGGTCAAACTAGATTGCTCCAGTGTGAAGTAGAAAACATGGAATGGCTGTACAAAAGCCTAACAGTAAATCATTAGATAACTAGATCTGGATTAAAGCAGAGTTAGATATAAAAATTCAGATTTGCTGATAACAATGAAGGTTGAGCTCATTAGTATTCACACTAAAAATGGTGCACAAACAGGATTTCACAATCTAAAGGGGCAATTTTCAAATAGCCCACACAGTTTCAAACTCCTGTTAATGCATGCACTTTACACCCCCCCCCCCCCCCCACACACACACACACATTGTTTTTCAGGAAAATAGCAAGTGCAAAGTATGCACACAACTACTATTTGTTCAGGTGACCAAGTGATGATAAAATGGCACATGTACACTTGCAAATCAAATTGCATGTGCTGTTTTTCTCCCTGTCTTAAATACACCCCCAGGAGCACGTCTTTTCCCAGTGGCCAAGAGTGCACATGCTGTGGAAGCCCGTGCATACTCTTAGCCGGGCTGAGGAAGGTAATTTTCAACCAAGCCATTGTGCCTGGGAAATCACTATTTACCTATGTGAATGGCCATGAAAATTGCCTTCACAAAAATGCATGATTGTATTACATTTGAACGCAAGGAGCTGGCGGGTAGAAGAAATCTCTATTATATGTCAGTTCGTTGCATGGTATATAAATATCAGACTGTATGTAAGCTAGCTGTTTGTTCTACATAAGTTTTGTCTGCTAACAAGAAAGACACATGCCTGTATAATTCTTATTGTCACCCTGGGGAGTAACCTAAGGCTGCTGCAATGCAATAAAATCAGATAGTGACAAATTTGTATTTTATTGCACATTAGGAGTTCAAACCTGTGCTTGTTCAGACATGAGAAGACAGTTTCAAATGATCAGATAATGACTTCTGAATGTTTTCCGTAAAGTTGCAGTTGTGGCTTTGTTCAAACAGCTGCTACCAAAGGAAATGGTGTATTTAAGGTTACATCAATAGTCAATGATGCCTTAGTTTCACTGAAAATAAATGTCAAAAAATGAGTCTTCTCTCTCTCACCAATTTCAAACATGACGTGAATCTGAGAAATTTAAGAGCTTTAGAGGAACTAGTTAGTAAACTCTGCAAATGTGCTTAATTCAAATATCAAAGTTTTTCACTAAACTTAAGTTCAAATTATTCTGTTTTGATTCCTGGACACAGGACTTTTTGAGTAACATGGCCTGGCCTTCCTTTTGGAGGCATCTTTCTACACACAGCTTGAGTCAACACAACTAGAAGGCAAAGAAATATAAACAGAAGATTTTGGATATCAGGGGCTGCTGATTTATTCAGGTTAATAACACATGATAAGTCTTGAATAAGCCAAAATAAAACAAAAAATATACCCCCCCCCCAATTGCCTGTTCAGCTTGGAAAAGAGACGGCTGAGGGGGGATATGATAGAGGTCTTTAAAATCATGAGAGGTCTTGAACGAGTTGATGTGAATCAGTTTTTTACACTTTCGAATAATAGAAGGTCTAGGGGGCATTCCATGAAGTTAGCAAGTAGCACATTTAAGACTAATCGGAGAAAATTATTTTTCACTCAATGCACAATAAAGCTCTGGAATTTGTTGCCAGAGGATGTGGTTAGAGCAGTTAGTGTAGCTGGGTTCAAAAAAGGTTTGGATAAGTTCTTGGAGGAGAAGTCCATTAATGGATATTAATCAAGTTTACTTAGGGAATAGCCACTGCTATTAATTGCATCAGTAGCATGGGATCTTCTTAGTGTTTGGGTAATTGCCTGGTTCTTGTGGCCTGGTTTGGCCTCTGTTGGAAACAGGATGCTGGGCTTGATGGACCTTTGGTCTGACCCAGCATGGCAATTTCTTATGTTCTTATCCTATCCATCATGTCCTAGCAAGGTGGACCACCCCTTGCCCAGTCTAGTCTTCACATTACCAAAAAACCCGCACCAAAAAATACAAACTTTTCCTTATTTCTTTTTTTGTTTTTTTGTTATAATTATTATATTTTATATTTTTTTAATTAATTTGTAAATAGTTCTTTTTTGTCACCTTTTTCTGTGTGTTTCCCACGTTATAGTGTAATAATTTAATACAATTCCCTTCATTAATATTTAAAAAATATTTAATAGGGTGGGTGCGGGTTTTTTGGTAATGTGATATTTGGTTTACCCCCACGTCAGTGGATAAAATTGAGATTGTCAGTCTAGTCTTCAGGCAAAAGCAGCTCCATACTACACAGACTGGGCCCTAGCCACATCCCTTCTAGGCTACATTTTATCCTGTGTGATTAGCACAATTCACACAACACTGTCATTAGCCAGTGCGACAGCCCCTTACTTGCAATGAAGAAAAGGAGAAAGCTCATTATGCACATCCTCTCTGTATTCTTCATGACCAGACCGCAAGCTTTTTATAAAGGGTACAATGATATGCTACTGAAAATGACTGTTGACCATATATGTACATTGTAGCTTGAGAACTGGTAGGTGCAGAATTTGGTCGATAGAAATACCTGAGAAAAAGGAAGGAGATGGCAGGATGTAAGTCCCGAGTCTTGGTTTCTCATTAATGGTTGACCTGCTCTTGCCAAGAGAAAAAAAGAAATCCAAGAAGAAAGTTAATAGCTTTTAGTGATGCTTTTCATGATGCTTTTTAATTTCATCATTTTGATTTAAGCTCTTAGTACCTTGTAATGTTAATCTTTTATCTATTAGCCTTTTACATGGCATGCTCTTTGGGTTCTCTATCTAGGTTGGAGGGTCTTTGGGTTGTTTGTGAACTTAAGGGGTTACTCAGTGGTATGTAGTGGATCAGTCTTGAATTGGTGGTCTCAGGATGCCTGGGGTTTACAGTCTTTGCTTTATGGCACTGCTCTTAGTCTTCCCTAAGTATAGGCTGATTGGCTTGAGAATAATGTGTAGCTTTATTGTCATGTTTTCATCTTCTGATTTTCCATGGATACCTTATATATGTATAGCCCCACGTCCGGGACTGGGCTGCTACCTGATGGGGCCAGAAAACATTTGAAGTCTCTTAGGGGCTGGAATCATTCCTGGCTAGCTCTTAAAACACCGACCCTCCCCCAGCCCCTACAAGGGTTTGGATGCTTTGTTGGTGGGGGGAAAGATTTACTTTCAGGGCACAGAGTGCTAAGGGTGCCTTTCCTTTTCTTGTCCCTGGGAGGGGGGGGGGGGGGCGGTCTCACTTCATATGGGTGCTGTGGGTGCTAATTTAATCAATCCAGGACCACTGTGTTGGTGTCTAATATAAAAGTCTTTACTTGAAGTATGCTGAAGAAGTAGTTAGCACAATAAAACAGCCCCTCAGTACCACAGTCTTTTCTCTATCTGTGCAGGAGTCTTTATATGTTGGCAAGGGAGATTTCCAGCCTCCTGGGTTAGGTAAAGTGTAGTTCCCAAGTGGGCAGCGTATCCTTAGGATGGACAGGAAAACCCCTTCTAATACTGGTAACATCCTGTCTCTACACAGAAAGTCCCAACCTCTCTCTCTCCAGGGGTGAAGACTCCGTTTGGATGTCCTCAATGGTTTTAATTTGTTCTTACTTACAGTAAGCAGTTCTCTTTCTCTCTTAATCTTTGTCCCTTGTGGATCCCAGATGGGTGAGATCCTCCCGGAAACAGAAGCTCAGGATGTTCCTTGTTCCAGGCAGGAAGGAGAGCAAAATCTTCTTACTGGGCTTCCAGAAAAAAATCAAACTCCTCCTGTCCCCACAAAATAATAATATTAACACCGGAGTTTGATCTTGCATCGGGTCCTCCCCTCTATGGGGCAGGTCTTTCCTATCCCTGGGCGCCCCAAACACCATGTTCCCAGTGCCATGCGTCCAGGTGAGGCTTAGGTGTCTCACAAGGCTCCTATCACAAAAAAAATTTCAAAGTCCCAAAATGTAACCTAGGACAAACCACTCTGCACCTATAGAGTGGGTTACAAAAGTGGAGTCCCTGACCCAGCCCAAAGGGTCCCAGGCAGAATTGAGTCCAGGCCTCCAGACCGGCCAAAATTCCAACTCAGAGAAAATCTCCAACCTTCCTCCAAAATGGGCAAACTATACCGCCCCCCTGAGCTCTCTGTAGAAAGCTGCTTATAAACCTCAAAGAAGGGGGTGGCCACTCCAGCGCCCTCAAAGGGAGGAGCTGCATTGAATGGATTCTCCCCTAATTATCCCTCGCTAACTGTATTAGCTGAAATAAGGCTTCACCCATGACTTACTGTTAACGTGGCCGTAGGGTCCGTTACATATGTCTAACAATGTGTGCAGATTTTATGCACCACTTTGGGTGGTTCCTACTAGTGAAAGCAGTTTATAAATATATTTAGATAAAATTAAGACACTGTAAATGTAATAGGACTTGAGAAAATTTAGGGAAACACACTTTCTCTAGATACAGATTTCTCACAGAGTGGGGTTCAGTTTGATAAGAAAGTGAACTTCAGAACTATAGACAAATTAGCATTCTTTTCACTGACAATTATTGCTGTCATTCAATTTGCCTCACCTTATTTACAGTATTTAAAGATTTTCATTATATGATACATATTAAATAGAAATAGATAGCTATACACATTTTACTATATCAGAACTACTGTTGTATTAATAGTCGCTCCTCTTTGCATCTGCATGAATGTCCACAATTATCAGCCATACAAGGCACAACATCCAGAAATACATGGATTTTACTAAGGATGAAGTAGTTTAACAAACACTTTTACAGAATGGGGAAACACAGTTTTACTGATTGCCAGTAAATGAGATAATTGGGAAATCTCGGTGGTTTCTAGTTTAAATGTATTGCACAAGCTGGAATTCGCTTGAACAGTGGGTCAGGCATAGTGACACATTTTTGGCAGACCCCCATCCTAATAATTAAAACCAGTAGTGCTGGAAAATTCTAAAGTTACAAAGAGATCACTTGGTTTCATTCCTATACTGGTTTGCCCAGACAGAGCGAGTGATCAGGGTCAAGACCAAGCAACATCAACAATTGTTTTATTTCTTTCCTGTCACCTCACAAACTGATTTTGTTTTTCCTTTTAACTTGTTCGTTTCTGTTTCGAGGAATGCCCTCAGATACGCCGGAGCCCAGGTGATGAGTTACTGGATGTGCATTATTGGTGGGAGGCTGAGCAGTTTTATGGCTGTGCAATATTAGTCTTGCCACCCTTTGCTTTTATTGAACAGCTTATGCCCTCAGGAGGCATCTATGAATTACTCAGGCACATTTCTTCTTGCCTTGGGCTGACAGGGCAGATGGAGTTGAAATGGGAATTTTTGGTGTCTATGAATAAAGCTGCTGCATTAGTCCGCTGAGATAGGTACAAGCACATTAAAAAAAACCTCTTCAAAGTCCATCAATCGTCTTCTTCGCAGCCCCTTCACTTACTTTCTTCAGGAGGAACAAACGTTTGCTCTGACTGGTCTACCTACAGAGCTCAAACCTCAAGCTCACAGGACTGAAAAGAACTTTCTACTAGTTTGAAATGATTTTAAGATGTTCTTTTAAACAACTTACCACACATAGAGGTAGATCTTCAAAACTTACGCGAGTGCGAACAAATGTACGCTGGATTTTGTAAGATACGCGCGTATCTTATAAAATCCAGGGTTGGCGCGCGCAAGGGGGTGCACATTTGTGCAACCTGCGCGCGCCGAGCCCAGCGCGGCCTGCCTGTTCCCTCCGAGGCCGCTCCGATTTCGGAGCGGCCTCGGAGAGAACTTTTCTTCGCCCTCCCCCCACCTTCCCCTCCCTTCCCCTACCTAACCCACCCCCCCGACCCTATCTAAACCACCCCCTACCTTTGCGAGCGTCGCCGGTAGCCCCGCTCCGTCCTCCGGTCCCGGGGGCTGGTCCGGAAGCCTCGACCACGCCCCCGGGTCAGCGCCACACCCCCCGGGCCCGCCCCCAAAACGCTGGGGCACGCACCCGAAACGCCGCATCGTTTCGGGAACACCCCCGGACACGCCCCCTCCCTCCCCTTTTCGAAAGCCCCAGGACTTACGCGCGTCCCGGGCTATAGGCGCGCCAGCGCGCGCGGGCCTTTTAAAATCCGCCCCATAGTCTTTTTTCCCTGATTGACAAGATCTCTGCATTCCTCTCTATTCCTTTTTAATTCCTATTTCACTTTATACAGTATCCTCCAGTCAATGGGATTTCCAGGTATTTGACAGGATTCACGCGTGAAATGGGGATTAGAATCTGTTCTAATATTTTCACAATGGTCATCATGGGATTTTGTAGACAGGTTTTTGTATATCCTGTACCTCCCCACCTCTTGGGACATCCTCAAGGTAGAGGTACAAATGGTATAAATTGCCACTAAGCATGTGCAGTAGTCAGAGGGTTAAGAGATACTGAAAAGGGAAGGAGAAAGCCAGATGTCTGGTGGAGCAAGAGGAAAGAGGATTAAGGGATCAACCCTATATCTCAGAGGGTAGAGGACGTTTTTCTTTTGTTTTGTTTTTAACAGGAGAAGACTTGGGTAGATCCTCAAGGCCTAAACAAGTGAAGAAGTTTTGGAGATTAGATTTTGAGTTTTGAGAGAAGATTTCTTGGATGAACTCCTAACTGAGAGGGAGCTCCCCCTGGAGGAAAGGACTGGATTCCTGTGTTTGCATCTTGCACCCAACAAACAGCAAGGAGGAAGCCAGATTGAATTTTCAGAAAGATTTGTATTTTTTTGTAGTTTTTTTGAGCTTTTGGAGAGTTGTTGAAGATTCAACCTATTTTGAATCTGGGGAATGTTTTTCCTAGCATCCCTAGCACCTGCTGGAATTGGAAGAGAATTTACCTACCATTATTGGGGAAAGCATTTTGGACCAGGACACAGCTAAGAGCAGGAGAGTCATCAAAAGAGGCACCTTAGATAGATAAATCTATTCTTTTCCTGATCTGTATTTTCCTTATGATATGTTTTTATGATTTTTAGAATCATTGCATGGATCCTAAATTTCAAATTTAAGGAAACTATTTTTATTATTTGAACACCACCTTTGGACTCTGAGCCTCTTTATTCAAGTGTCTCTTTGGATCATCATACCCATCTTTTTTTAATTTAATAACATTTCTAGATCACTTACTCCTGATTTAGTTTAAGTCACCCAAAGTGGTGTACAGCAATAAAATAACATAATACAATAAAATAAATAATAAAACATCAATCAGTGGAATCAGTGCAAATTTTGGAAGTATTAAGCTATGTGTGTGTGAAAGAGATTGTGTAGCCTGGGAATCCCACCACAGCACCTTAATCTGGAGGCTCAGGCCTCCTCGCTGGTGAATCCCAGCCTCCAGAGCTGAAGCTGTAAAAGTGTTTTTGTGGATCTGAGAGTTAAGACAGCCCTGAGACTTTATTATGACCCGTCAATTAGCTGGCACAAAACCAAGAGGGAATTAAATGTAGTTCAGCATAATTTAATTTACAGCACTGTAAAGATTTATGGTACCAACTGATGATTAGAAGGAAATGCTACTTATGAAAACAGCAACTGATAGGTAACTAACAAATGTTTGAAAATGAACTAAATAAAAATATCTTGATCTTGGCTTGAAAGGATGGCAATCATAGGCTTATTAGAGCAATCTTGGCTCCCCCCCCCCCCCCCCCCCCGACTATCTGTCAGTTCTTGTAAATAATCTGTTTAATATAGGTTTGCAATTGTCTATGTGGAATAATAAAAGAACTTCCTTCAAAAATTGGAAGAAGGCTACATCTTAAGAAAATAGGAAAAAGCACAAGCATTGGCAAGTTAAATGTAAAACTTTGATAAGACAGGCTAAGAAAGAATTTGAAAAGAAGCTGGCCATAGAGGCAACAATTCATATTAAAAACATTTTAAAATATAGCCAAAGGAGGAAGCCTGCAAGGGAGTCAGTTGGACTGTTAGATGATTAAGGGCTTAATTGGGCACTTAGGGAAGATAAGGCTATATCATATATCACCGATGTGATATTCTGAATTGAATGTCGATATAAAAAAAACAAATAAATAAATAAACACATAAATAAATAAATATTGTGGAAAGACTACATTAATTATTTGCTTCAGTGTTTCCTAATGAGGATGTTGGGGAGATACCCATTCTGGTAACATTTTTCAAGGGTGATGAATAAGAGCTCATGTGAAATGGGAAAAATTCGACTTTACAACAGTACTCCTGTCAAGATATACAGACATTGTGGGCTTTCATTGGCTCTCTAGTTATTGTTCACTTCTATAGACTTGCATTGAAATTAAAGGAAGAGTGAAAGACTTACTTTATTTTTCTTGGTTTAAATGTTATTTTTCTCTTTTCAGACCATCTTGCATTAGTAGATGAGACTCAAAGAATCAAATATGAATCATTTTGAATCTGATTCCAGCAACAAATTTGAATAAATTCCCTTAATTAACAGTCATCAATTACTTTCTGATAGACAGTTATTTTCCTAAAACTTTCACTTGGTGAACAATGAAGAATTTAAATGATTAACTAGTTTGGCCCCACATAAAAATGTTCCTTACAAAAAATTATTTAAGAAAATGGGGACACCTTCTGAAATTAATTTAAATAAGAACAACATTTAATTAAATTAATTTAAAAAAATTTCAGGACACAGAAATATAAATAAGACATCAGATAGTAGATATGGTGAGAAAATATTGGTGTTTGATATATGGGATTACTTTTGAAATATTTTACAATGTAAATGTTCATTTAAGTGAGAAGTATTTACAGCATGGTTGTTGATTTTAGCATGAGAATGAATGGATAAGAATGTAGTGACAAGATCACTGATCTTACTTTGGCCTAGATTCATCATTTTGCTAATAAATTTCGCAAGAATTGTGCCCATGATAAAAAAAAAGGGGTGTAGTTAGGGTAAGTTTCCAGATCCTGCATCAGTATTTTAGCACAATGTGTTTTAAAATTATTGCACCCATGATATTTTCATATTGTAAGCTGATATGTTCCCAAACAGGCTTTTACCATGAGTGAGAGAGATAGAGAGAAACTCTAAGGTTCTCATCTAAGTAAACTATTTATACCACTGTAAGAGGGGCAACTAGTAACTTGGGGTGAGGTTTTGGTGGTGGCCTAGGATTTGGGGGGGGGGGCAGTTTTACATGCACAGTCAGAGATACGAACAGCACAGTAGACATCAGTGAAGATTTTAGGTGATTTGGAGTGATGAAAGTAACACAAAAATGAGATTTGTACAATGTACTCTTGTTAGGTCGAGAGTGCATCAAACTAGGTTGAGAGTACATTGTACAAATCTCATCTTTTTATAACTTTCATTATTCCAAATCACCTAAAATCTTTACTGATGTCTACTCTACTGTTCGTACCTCTGACTGTGCATGTAAATCTGTCCCTTAAAACATAAGCCACCACCAAACCCTCACCCTGAGTTCAGAATGACCCCTCTTACAGTGGTATAAAAAGTTGACTAATATGTATGCTTCCCTAGGGATGTTCTCTCTCTCTCTCTCTCTCCCCCCCCCCCAAAACAGGATTTGCAATATTTCAGACATTATGCCAGGAAAAAAAGGTGTAGTTAGTTCCAGCATTAAACAGTATGTGTTATGCTATTGCCCACAACATTAAACACCTCTCATGTTCATAAACTCCTCCCTTTTGACTATATGCTCGTCAGGTACTGTGAGTAACAAGAAGGAAGAACTACAGGAGAGATAAGGAATGAGTGAGGTTTTTCTACATGGATTTTGATTAAATTGAACAGTAAGAACTATCCCCTATCAATAGGGAGGGAGCTTACAAATTGCCCTTATGGATTTCACTGGAAGAGCTTTAAATTTATTCATTGGCATTGGAAGTGATCTATTAATATCAATTGTATTGGAGAGAGAGAAAGTCACAAATCTACTTAAAGACATTAAATCTGTAACTCACATTCGAAACAACTTGTTGCGATCCTGCTCATGGCAGGAGCCGTGCTGGGATTTCCTGCAGCGACAGGAGGCCGCCATCATGCCGGCGAGGCAGGAGCCGTGTTGGGGATCTTCCTTACAGCATGGAGCCGCTCCAGTCCTGCCTCTGTGGTCCTGGGGCCGCCATCTTGCCGCTCCTGTGGCTGCCCGAGGCTGTGCTGTCTCCTTCGCCGCGGCAGGGAGCCGCAGTCTTCGGCTTATCCCACGGCCTGGAGGCCACTGACATCATCTTCCTCGATGCAGTCCGGAGGCCACAGTTCCCGGGGTCTTCTTGCGGCAGGATCTGCCCCCGGACCTTCTCCTAAGTGGCAGGATGTCGCTGCTTCAGCGTCGGGGCCTGCATGGCCCATCTCCTGCTTCAGCTCCTCCTTTCTCAGCAGGGCTACTGTCCAGGGTCCTGCTTTTACTTCTGCTTCCTCTCCTTAGGCGCGGGGCTGCTCCTTCTTCCTGGATTTCAAGGGCCAGTGTGGGAGTGGCCCTCCTGGCTCCACCTGCTGATGTCATCTGGGAGTCGTCCCTTCTTCCCTACAAAAGAGCTTCACCGTCATTCCAGCTTTGCCATTGCAAGGAGTAAGTCCTCCTTAGAATGCCACGTCTGTTTCTCCTCCTCGGCACTCTGTTCCGTGTGGGATCCCATGTCTTCGTCTATGTTCCATGTTCCGGTCTCTGCATTTCCTTGATGTTCCTGATGTCCAGTTGTCCGCCTGTACCTGATGTCCAGTTGTCTTCCTGTTCCTGATGTCCTGATGCCCATCTGTTTCCTGATATCCGTCTGTTTCCTGATGTCTTCAGTTCCGCTGACCCACCCCTCGTGGTCTGCGACCAGTCCGGCTGGGTTGAGTAGGCTCATAGTGGCCCAGTGGTCCACGACCAGTTTGACTGGACTGTGTAGGGCACTGGTGAGTCATTCCATCCGACGGTGTCATGGAGTCTTCTCACCTCTTGTCTGGCTTGCCTTGTTTCTGATGTCTCGATGTCCGTAAGCCTGATGTCTGCCTTGCCTTGATGTTCTTCCCTGATGTTTTCCTTCCCTGGACAGGTCCTACCCTTCAGTGTGGTCTGCGACCAGTCCGTCTGGACCGTGTAGGGCGCCTGAGGGATCTGGTCGCCTGCCCATTCCTGTCCTTGGAGTTCTGTGGCTTTTGATGTCTTCTCATGTGGTCTGCAACTCTGCCCGGCTGGGCTGAGTAGGGCGCCAGAATGGACAGTGCCTGGAGGTTCAGGACTTTTAATCATTGGTTTTAGTCTTGCCATGCCTGTCTTGTCATGCCTGTCTAGCCATGCTTGTCTTGCTTTGCCCTGCCTTGCCTGTCTGTACCTTGCCATGCCTTGAGTCTTCATCTATCCTGTAACGTCCTGAGTCTTCGTCTGCCTTGCCACGCCTGATGTCTTTTTCTGCCTTATCACATCTTGTTCCACGTTCTGTCCGGCCTTGTCCTCTGTCCAGCCTGCAGTTCCCCGCTGCTCCCTAGCAGCAGTCCGAAAGAGCTTGGAATGGCCTGAGAACCATTCAGAGACCACCATTGTGTTGGTGGTCTCAAGGAAGCGTGGAGGTCCAGTCAAGGCTCAGGGTAAGGATGTTTCACAGCAAGGACACACATCTTGTCCTGAGCTGGAGAGCGCCCCCTGGCGCTCCCTTCCATCCACAGCGCAACAGGATGCAAAGGCCATATGCCCGGTGGGATATGCTTGCCCCGGGTCTCATCTCTGAACTTTCCTTTTGGTCTCAAGACATTTTTTTGGGGAATTTCTTCTCTGCTTCTTCACGACCTGCAGGAGGTGCCTGCATCATCTATGTTGCTGGATCTTCAATCTCCAGAGGATGGGAGGGGACCCCCTTGAAAGGGGGGGGGGGGTACTGTTGCGATCGTGCTCGCAGCAGGGCCGCGAGCAGGCTCTCATCTTTTCTTCAGCCAGCCTGGACCGACCTCTGACGTTGCCTGGCTGGCACGGCAGGAGCCATGTCAGGATTTCCTGCAGCGGCCTTGCCTTGCTTGTCCATACCTTGCCATGCCTTGAGTCTTCGTCTATCCTGTAATGTCCTGAGTCTTTGTCAGTCCTGCAACGTCGTGTGTCTTCTTCTGTCTTGCCACGCCTGATGTCTTCATCTGCCTTGCCACTCCTGATATCTTCATCTGCCTTGCCATGCCTGATGTCTTCATCTGCCTTGCCACGCCTGATGTCTTTTTCTGCCTTATCACATCTTGTTCCACGTTTCATCCGGCCTTGTCCTCTGTCCAGTCTGTGGCTTTCTCCTGCTCCCTAGCAGCAGTCTGAAGGGCTTGGAACGGTCTGAGTACCATTCAGAGACCACCATTGTGTTGGTGATCTCAAGGAAGCATGCAGGTCCAGTTGAGGCTCAGGGTAAGGATGTTTCACAGCAAGGACATACATCTTGTCCCGAACTAAGACTAATGAAAGATTTAAAACTCTTCAAAAAAAGCTTAAAAACTTGGCTCTTCAAAAAAGCATTCCACAGTAAGGTCACTGAAGAAACAACAAATACATTCAGCTGAAAATCACCTATAAAAGCAGAGTTGTTTGTCTTTATATTTTTATTATTTTTTTATTTTACTCATAATTAAATATTAATTTAAATACAGTATGAACATATATGATTAGCACGGCAATCGTAAATAGCATCTCCAACCCACTTTTCAATTAGAGTATATTATTGAACAATGTAACCGTAAAATATTGGCACCGCTTGGATAACTTAGAAAACTATCAAACCTATTTCGTGCCTAAATGTAAACCGTTGTGATGGTGCACTACTAAACAACGGTATAGAAAAGTTTTTAAATAAATAAAATAAATAAATAAACTTACTTTCACTGACCTCAAAAACCAGATTAGGTCTAACTTACTAGCACATCAGGTCTCTTGAGACCACTGTGGCTCTTAAAATTAAGGGTAAAAATCTGCAAGTATGGGACAGAATTGAATTCATTATTACGCACATAAATAACATTTTGGCTAGAAATGTATTGTATTATTATATTGATAATTCCATTGTGGTTAAAGGAGTAGGTTCTGATTTATTCATACCTCTCTGATAAGGGTGTGCATCTTTACTTTATATTTAGTTCATACCTTTTCAGTAGTAGCTCAAGGCATGTTAAATTCAGGTACAATACGCACCTAATTATTTAGAAGAAAAGCATAAGAATCACCAAAAGGAAAACATCATTTACAATTAAAAGGGTAAAGTCAGACAAATAACATATGTGCACTTTTTTTTGACTGAGAATTTTGAAGTAAAGCTTGTAAAAACAAAATATAAATTTGACAATGGTAAACCTAGAGGTCAGATTAAACTAAATTTAAATATTACATTCATAATCTACCTGTTTAACAGACTATGAATGGGTCAGCTTGTAATATTGAAGATAGCAAATTGCTTAAGAAAATAGCAATGAATGTGAAATTGCTTATAAAGCCATTGAAAATATTTATTTTTTAAATTGCAGTTGACTCATTTTTGAGGGTCGTGAGAGAGCTCCTTTTTCCAATAAAAGAAAACTTGTTGCTTTCAACTGTAAATTCTTTATTATGATACTTGAACGGTATAAATGTTACTGCATATTCCAAATCAAATCTACCTAGATTTGTGTGCCTTCCAATATATTTCTATGTCTTAGTGACTCTACTCGACCTTCAGGGAATATATTGGCCAGTGGGGTTTATCCCTACATAATTAAGCAACTTTATCAAGAGGTGAGATTTTGGGGATAAGTAGGATCCTCCCTTAGTGTAGAAATCTGAGAGTTAAAGGGAATAAACAATTTTAATACCCAAGTTCATCATTCCTGAAGCCTGAGTAATTGTGAGCTCTTGGCGCACTATATTAACAATGTCTCACGTAACTTTAATGCTCTAGATAGAAAATTCCTTTCTGCTAAAGCATAGATTTATAATTCTTAAGAACTGTTTTAGTGGAAGATTTTTATATATTTGTTTTCTTTCCTGTAACTCTACTGTTTCTTCTGCCAGTATAATTGTTTGCTGTCTCTTCTATTGAGACAAGCAATATTTGGCCTAACAGCTGTATTATTTACCAGAAATAAGAACACTGAAAATATGAAAGGCCTCATTTTCATATGATTTTGCCACAGACAGAAAATATTTGTTGCTTTATGAGATCTATCATTTCTCCCTAACTTAATGTGACACAGCTAAATACTGCAAATGATATAGAGAGGAAAAATGTAATGCAGTACTCATATCTTTTTACTTCACAAGTCTGCTATCAGAAATTTGCTATATACTACTGTTAACCCAGAAATTCTACTAGATTATATTCTGCTTCCTAAATCAAAGAAAGTTAAAAAGGAGTGGCATTTGAGATCCCTACCAGAAATTCTTCCTGTGACTTAAGAGATTGGTGGGTAAAAGATGATCAGTGGTGCAAAGGAGAGCCCATGAGTTGGAAATAAATAATTGTGACTAGATTGTTATTGATTCAAACTATTTAAATGCATTTATTTTAATAAAACAGTTCACTTTTAAACAAGCAGTCAATATATGGTAGATTCCTGGATTTCAGAACAGTTTTGGTTGCTTTATATATGAGTGCTGTTAGCTTTATCCAGTTCAATTATTTATCTCTATTATAGTAACTGTTATTTGGCTCAGTTCAATGTGTCTAATCAGAAGTTTTCTAGAACTCAAGTAATTATCAAAAATGTTGGCTCTGTTTCTCTTCAAGATGAATAAGATCAAGAGTCATTAGGAAATAAAAACATATGCATGTTATGTGTATCTGGGGGCATTACTGGAAGTTAACTACAGAAAATAAAAAGCATCACAAGGAAAAGAAGATCCCTGCAAGTAGTCTGACCTTTTGCCTGAAGAAACACTTGAGGGTAGCTTTTATTTTTTTATTTATTTGATGTTTTATATTTTTGTGTTATGATATGATATTGTTCTTGTTGCAGGAGTGCTAGGGGGCGATCATGCTTTCGGGGAGAGTGGTGTGCCCTTGAACCATGACGTGACTGCAGAGAGGAGCTCCGTGGAAGCGCCGAGGCAGGTGAGACGTATCCCAGCATAGGCGGACAGGCAGAAGACCAGGGACTCGCACCTCCGCTGAACCTGACACATCACTAGAGACCCAACAACGCAATGCTGGTCTCTAGGGTAGCCCTCTAGCCACTCGATAGCCTTTTTGGACCTGCTGTATGGGAACAGCAAATGTGCCAGGACAGACAGAGGTTGAGGGCAGACGATGGAACTGGAACAAGATAAGACTTGAAGACTGAAGACACAATGAGATGATACTTGAAGACAAGGATCAGATGAGGACTTGATAAGGATGAGGCAAGACTGAAGAGAAGAACATCAGGGACACTGATGAAGACACTTTCTGAGTGGAAAGACGACAGAAGAGTTAAAACTCAGTATGAAGGTATTCAGCCATGACGTAGCAGCATCCATCCTGAAATGAGCTTCGGGGACCAGGGGTGATCAACGCACCTGACAGGTCAATCAAAGGAAGACAAAACTTCTGACCTGGTGTGGAAGAAGCATCTGAAGGTCATCTGAAGTTGAACTGAGGATGGCCCACTAGGAGATAAATTCTGGAACCAGGATATCCGAGAGGAAGGCTGCCCTGATGAGGGCGCCAAAGAGTCAGAAGGCTTCCTTGATGAAGGAGCCCAAAGGTTCCAAATGCTTGACAGCGAAAAGGACTGAAGATGAGGACGTCAAAAGGATTCTGAAGATGAAGACTTGACATGAAGATGTCTGGCACATCAGGACATCTGGACTTCAACCCCCAGGACACACAGTCAAGAGCATCAAGGAGGTATCAGGTGAACTAGAGAACAAGACATTTGAGACATCTGGACCCCCAGGTCACCCAACCAAGAGCAGCAAGAAGGCTCTGAGAGGCAGAACAACAGTATGACGGACTTCAGGAAGGACAGGAAATCAGAAGGCGAGGACTTCAGGAAGATCTGAAGGTGAAGACATCAAGAGGGTCGGACGACGAAGACATCTGAAGACAAGGACTTAGGATCTGGTGAGAGACCAAACATGGAAGAAGATGAGACAAAGGATGAAGAACCACAAAGAAAGACAAGGAATTCCCACAAAGAACAGATTGCCTTGAAGATTCGGAGGAGGACATCATACATATGTCATATATATATATATGTCATATATAGTGTCTCCTGTATGTACTAGTTAAAGATAATGTATATTATTGTATAGAATACTTTTTATTATTGTATATAATACTTTTTGGAGTGTATAATTTATATAAGGTTATCCACAGTGTATAAGGTTATACACAGTCCCTTATTGAGTTTATAATTTGCAATACTACTTATTATGTTTTTCTGTTGTTTTCATCAGGTACTGTTCCTTTTCTCCTCTTCCTGTTTTTCCCTCTCTTCTCTCGCTCCTTCTCTCTTCCTATCTGCTTTCTCTCCCCCCACCCTGTTTTTTTGTAATTTCCTCCTTCAGTTATATTGTAAACCGGCATGATGTACCCACAAATGTCAATATATAAAAGTTAATAAAATAAATAAATAAATAAATAAAATCATCGGAGACTCCTGGACCGAAGAGCTGGAACGGAGGATCTAGGAGCAGTCCAACTCCAGAACTGACTCCTTGCGAAGGTGATGAGGAAGTGAAGGATGAGCCCTTTTGTAGGGCTGAAGAGGAACACCCAGGATGACATCATGAGGAGGAGCCAGGAGGACTGGCCCTATAAATCCAAACAGGAGGCACGGCCTCGTGCCTAAGTGGGTAGGAGTCAGGACCCTGGAGAGTGGTCATGCTGCAGAGGAAGGAGCTGAAATGGCACTAGGCTGAGAATCAAGACCCAGCTGTAAAGGCGGCTTCCTGCTGCACAGGAGGAGGACTGAGGGCAGCTCCAGCTGCATGAGGCACCAGTGGCGACCTAGCCGCGAAGAGGAAGCTGGAGGCGGCACTCCCTGCAGCGAGAAGAGCAGGAACGGCACCCCGCCATGCGGGCTCAGCATTGGCGGCCTCCTGGCCACAAGGAAATGGTGTCTGCAGCCTCCTGGCCACAAGGTGAAGGAGAGACAGTGGCGGCTCCTGCCGCAGAGCACGGCGGCACGGCCCGCCATGCGAGAAGGAAGGTGTGGGCAGCCTCCGGGCCACATTGAGGCATGGCAGCAAGGCCCACCGTGCAGGAGCAAACTGTGGGCAATCTCCGGACCGTGGGGACGGCAGACAGCATCGGGGCTGGCAGGCCAAGAAAGAGTTGAAAGGCTGCTTGTGGGCTAGTTCCCACAAGCAGAATCGTAACAGTTCTTTATTGTGTATTTGATATTGTTATATTTCTGGCTTGAGCCATGTGGAAAAGCAGTCTATAAATGTAGGGGGTATATTCAGTAAGATGGCGAGCAGACAAGTTATCCGGCTAAAGATAGCCAGATAACTTGTCCTGGCTATTTAGCAGGATAAACATCCTGCTGGATATACTTGCATGAAGTTAATTTTAAAATCTAACTGGCTATGTTTGAATATAACCAGTTAGGTTTTAAAGTTATCCAGCTTTGTGTGGCCAGATAACTTGCAACTTAACCAGATATTTTCAAAGACATTCATGCAAGTAGTACTTAAAAAAAAACATTTAGGGGCAGATGCAATACAGTGCGCTCAGCCAAGCGCACTGTATAACCCGCACTCCTACATGGGTTAAATAGGCGCTAATCCATCCCTAATGCAATAGGGGGATTAGCGCCTATTTAACCTGCGCGGAGTGAATGCAATAGCGCTCATCACATGCAAATGCATGTGAATGAGGCTATTACTCATTCACTCCGCATGCAAAAAAAAAAAAAAGTGTGCGTCTCAGATGCACATTTTGCTCTCAGATATTAACAAAATCCTGAAGCAGGCATTAATAGCTGAGCGCAGGTAAAAGCAGTACAGAAAAGCAGGAAAAAAACTGCTTTTCTGTACTTCTTTTCTTAAGTAAAAAAAAAACAAAACCTCAGCAGACCGCCGAGTTATGAAGACCGACGCCGTTAAACTCAGTATCGGTTTTCATAACCGGCCGTCTGCCAGTAATGAAAATGGCCACCGATAAACTTGGCGGGTTATGAAAACCAACGCCGAGTTTACCGGCGTCGGTCTTCATAACTGGCGGCCGCGGCGGGGTCGCATTAGCAAAGAGGCGCTGAAGTCACGCAAGCGACCCTAGTGCCTCCTTGCTAGCGTGACCCCCTAATTTGGTTATGGCATGGCGGCCCCCTTAAGAAAGCGGGAGCTGACTTTTCAGCATCCACTTTTCTCATTTTTTATTGCATTGGCCCCTTAGAATGGGCCTGTGGCCTGATTTCTCCCTTCTTCCCCCAAATTTCATAAATGACCCTGCAACCCCTCCCCCTAATCCTTTTTAAACGTTTCACAAATGTTTCAGGGTCTGCAAGTCGGTCCTCCACCTCCTTCCCCAGTTTTCTTTTCATTAAAAATTGGTCTCTCCCCTAGTGCAACCACCTGCAACCCTTATGTCCGGGCCCTCACCAGACCCGAAACCCCCAGCTGGGAGCAGTGCATTTGCTTACCTGCTCCTGGCTCTTCCAGCACTACTTCCTTCAGAAGCATCGTTGGAAGCATAAAATATCTGTAGTTTATGCTTCCAGTGGAGTTGGGGGGGAGCCCTGACATAGGGAGTGCGAGGGGGTGAAGGGTGGGAGCCAGGAGATAACACAATTTTTAATTTAAATGGGGTGGGGGCCCACTATGCAGATCCTGCAACATTTATTTAATATTTAGAAGGGGTTTGGTGGAGAGGAATGGTGGGTACATAGCCTGGCATGGCCATTTATGAAATTTGGGGGGAGAGGAGAATCGGGATACAGGTCCACTCTATGCTTTTTTTTTTTTAACAGTGCTATTTAACCAGGTATTTTTGGAGATATCTGGCTAAATAGTACGTTATCTGGCCATACAAGGTTGGATAACTTTAAACCTGCTCTGAATCAGGTCTAAAGTTATCTGTCTAACCTAGCAAAAACCGGATAAGAATGTTGATGCCCAGAGATGGACTGCCCACCATTCATAGCTTAAAATGCACATCCAGGAATCAGAACGTCCTTGCATTCCGACCCCCTGATATCGATTTAGTGATGCCTAATTCTCGGACGTCGGTCCTTCAAGGTGTTATACACGCTCAATCGTGAGACATTGATCGGTAGAATGAACACAAGTCTATTGTATGGATGCTGATTCCTGGATGCCCTTTTTAAGCAGTGAGTTGGGCAGATGGACACTCAGGAATTGGACATCAATAAAAAGACCCCCATTGGTGGATGCTTTCAAGGACATCCATTTACTTCTCCATGCCGTCAAAAGTAAAATACAGCATGAAAAAAACATTTAAATAAGCAGAAAGCAACCACCTCAAACTTTGGAAAATGAAGAAAATGAAAAATTAAAGCTGAAATCGCATGAATTCAAGGGACCAGTTCGCACCAGTCTGTAGCCAGTACATGTCCAATTAAACTCAGCACAAAAGGAAAGTTTGCTCGTGACAGCGATTTATATATCCTGTAGATAGGATTATGACGTACATGCTGATGTCACAGTGGGGGAGCAAAGCCGGTTTTCAAGTATTGCTTTTTTAATTAAAATATTGTTACTTTTGTAATTGAAACAATTGTATTATTGTATTACAGTTGACAAAAGCCTTTTTGTCAGGTATTCGCAGACACTGATCGCAATCGCAATGCAATACTGGATGTCCAATGCAATAAAATGTATGGCGCTACGAACACTTTTAATTTCCGAATCATTTAAATATTGCATGCAAGTTACCAAAGAGAAATTGTGCGCGTTCCTAATGAATGCATTTTCTTTGTTGTATCTGTACCTGAGACTGGTCAGTGGGTGTATGAATGCTGCCTCTTTAGAATTCACAGCCCAGGCTGACCTGGGAATCAAGTCCCAGTCCTCCACATGGCATTCTTTTGCACATGTCACTGAGACAACAAACCATTCCCCCCCTCCCCTGTTGCCCCCCCTTTTTAAATAGGCCCAAAAATATAGACGTGTTTCCAAATCAAAATTAAACATTTATAAATATCAGCCAAAATCAAACTACTCATCAACACAAGAAAGTCTTCACACATATCATAGTACATTCATATAAATGTCTAATAATGAATGTTAACAATATGGAACCAACTGTAATATAACCTCAAGGAAAATCATTTTTAAACCTTTATATCTAAAAATTGTAGGAAGAATAAAAACTGATGGAATGATGAAGAAATTACTAACCACTTCTTTAGGTATCGGACACATTATTCATATTTTCATGCATTTGAAAAAAAATGATTTCCAGGTTTAAAAAAAATCTATAAATCTGAGTGACTTTCTTCTTATTTCTATTGTCATATTTTTTTTTAGTCAAGAGTTTACAGATTTTCATCATCTAATTATCCAAAGTGGACAGGTCAGGTCTTATCCACATACTGTTACGAGCGCGGCCTCCGGCAGCTGTTACACTCCGAGGCACGGAGGCGCGGTCATCTCTAAAGCTGGTGATGTGAGCCCTTGAGCCATGGCATGACCCAGGGAGGAGCCCCAAGCCACACTGTGGGAGGTGAGCTGGTGCGAGCATGGGTCACGAAAGCAGGACAAGGCTGAAGCAAGGACTAGGGTACAAGGTCTGACCCTCAACCGGACCTGCATGCCCCAGGATGACCAACAACGCAATGTTGATTGATGAACAGTCCTCCAACCGTTCCAAGGACTTTCAGACCTGCCGTTGGTATGGCAATAGGCAGCAGGCCGGACAGAGGATGAGGGCAGATGGTGTCCTTGGAACACAGAAGACTTTGGACTAGGACTGAAGCGAAGACACTGTAAACAAGGACTGAGGTGAAGACACTGTAGACGAAGGCTGGAGGAAAGACATCAGGGAGGAGGACTGAAGCAAGACACCACAGACGAGGACTGGAGCGAAGACATCATGGACGAGGACTGAAGCGAGACACTGTAAATGAGGGCTGAAGCAGGATCAAGAGCTGGTGTGAGACTGCGATGCAGCTCGCCCTACACAGTCCCCCACAGGACTGGTCGCGGACCACGCCGGACTCAGGGCAAGTTCAAACAGAGACTTGACATGGACTAATGCAGGTTGCAATAGGCTCTGAAGACCGGGACAACTCTGAAGCAGGATTTGATTCTCAAGGATTAAAACAACAGACTGAAGCAGGAGGTCTTCCAGAGGGCTGAGCTGCAGAGATGAGGATGGCCTTGTACCGTGAGGCGCCCTACACAGACCACCCGTGGGACTGGTCATGGACCACGACAGCGGTACGCCAGGAAGGTGGATATCAGGGAACCAAGGCATGGAGGCAGAGACAAAGGCAAAGATATCAGGAACATCGAGACAACAGAAGACCAGAACATCAGGCACCGGGGACAC
This sequence comes from Rhinatrema bivittatum, assembly GCF_901001135.1. Classification (NCBI taxonomy): domain Eukaryota; kingdom Metazoa; phylum Chordata; class Amphibia; order Gymnophiona; family Rhinatrematidae; genus Rhinatrema; species Rhinatrema bivittatum. Next base: position 183,558,168 of record NC_042621.1, read on the forward strand.
GAAGACATCTGAATACAGGGACAGAGGACGTCAGGAATCTGAAGACATCTGAAGCACGGACAAAGGGGCATCAGGAACATGAAGACAACGGAAGACCTGGACGAAGAACATCTAGAACATGGAGACGACTGAAGACCTGGACGAGAGACATCTGGAACATGGAGACAAAGCCGTCAAAGCAGAAGAAGACCATGGAGGACCTGGACAGGTCAGAAGACACAGACAACTGTGGAAGCCGATCCGAAGGCATGGAAGAACTGAAGCAAGGCCCTTTTATAGGGCTGAAACATGAAACTGTCATCAGGTGGAGCCAGCCGCACTTCCTGTTGCTGGCCCTTTAAATGGTGTGAAGAGACGCGCGCTGGCGCCTAAGAAGAAGCCTGGAGCAGAGAGCAGGACCCTGGACAGCGGTGTTCACCTGCGCAAGGCAAGGACGCAGCAGGCAGGCTTTGGGGTGGCCTCCAGGCCACATGATGACATCGGAGCGGTATCGGGCTATCTCCTGCCGCTCGAAGAGGATCCAGGGTGGTGGCTCCTTGCCGCAAGACCTGGTAGGTGTGGCCTCCAGACTGCAGGTCTTGGCGGCGGCACTAGGCTGCAAAGAAGGCAGGGAGAGGCAGGCATAGGCAGAGGCAGCCTCTCTGCACAGCAAGGACCCCGGGAGCGGCTCCCTGCCACGAAGGAGGAGCGGAAGCGGTGGCGTCAGTCCTGCCGTGCAGGGACGGAGACGGCCAAGGCCTCCGGGCCATGGTGAATGGAGTCGGCAACATCCTGCTGCATTGGGGAAGGGAGAAAGGTAGGGAATCTGTCTGCGGGTGCGGGCAGAGCTGATAGTAATAAATAGATAATTAATTTACACATTCTCTAACAATGACCATTAATAGGCAAATCTAACAACACAGTCTCATTGTTCCAGGGTACATCTCTTTTTCTCTGTGACAAAGCAGTTGGGAAAGCTAGTAGTATACTTGGTTGCATGAAGAGATGTATCACTAGTAGAAAGAATGAAGTAATATTGCCTATCTGCAGGTCTCCTGTGAGGCCCACAACATGAGGAATGTACTCCATTTCAGAGATCATATCCACATAAGGACATTGACAGGCAGAGGCAATTCCAAGGAGGGCCACCAAAATGGTGCATGGCCTGGATAAACAAAAAGGGAAAAGGAAGCTATGATATGAAGCTGAAAGAAGGAAGCTATGATATGAAGCTGAAAGAAGGAAAACGCAAAAGGAACGTGTCAAAATGCTTTTTCACTGAGAGGGTGGTGGACACCCTCCAGCAGACTTCCAGCAGTGATTATAGGAGCCAGAATTCAGTCATGCGTGAGATAGTAGGGATGTGCACAGCCAAAAAATGTGTTTATGTTTTTATTTTTTAAAATGTTTTATGTTTTCATATGTTTATTTGTTTTGTTTTTGCATTCTCATTCATGTTCAGTAAACAGTGTGCACAGTTTGCAAACAGTGCACACTATACCCTCAGGTATTTTCCTTCGGCAGTTCCTTCCTGTTGTGTCAGAATCCCTCTCCCTTTGCCAGACCGTCAGTGAGAGTCCTTGGAGCTCCTGTCCTTCCAGCCTTCCAGTAGCTTCAGCTTTTCCTACACATGGGGTGAATTTGAAAACCTGGCCAACGCCGAGAGATACGCACAGAAGTCGGGCGGGCGCACACCGCACAGATTTTAAAAAGCACACACATATATACATATCTCCTGGCACACATACAACATTTTTTCTCTGAAAAAGGGATGGGAAATGGGTGTTCCAGGATTTGTGAATGAAACCAGCAAGTAAATACTTGCGCACAAGCTCACTCCGAGATCCTTACTGCAAAACTTTACTTCTGCTACCGATGGTGTGTAAGTCCTAAAGCAAAAAGAACTAGGCTAGTCAGCATGGTTTAAAGGGTAGGGAATAACAGGGTAAAAGGAAGGCTAATTAACTAGGGGGGGGGGGGGGGGTAGGAAGTCTTATCCTTTACCTGGACGAACTAGGAACTAATTGGGGAAACTGATAATTGCGTCTGCGCGCCTGTCTACTAAAATCCCCGACTTACACTGTAGAGGTGGCATTTGCACACACATGCATGCTTCCATATAAAATTGTGCGCACATGTACACGCATACAGCCTATTTTATAACATGCATGCTTATATGGGCGTATGTTATAATACGGGTATGTCCTTTGTCACGAGCCGGCATACGTGTGCACATGTACACCTGCACAGCTGTTTCAAAGTTACCGTCCCTGACTCTACCTAGGGCTGGAGCAACCTACTGTGCAAGCTGTGCACTTGCACAGGGCAGTGGCCTGGAGGGGGTGGCAGCCTGGGCGCCATAGTCAAGAGTAGCCAAAAGGTCCCGGCTGACTCCAACTCACTGGGCAGCCAAGATGAAGAGGACACCATAAGCTGCATTGTAGATCCCAACCCACCATACAGTGGACAAGAATATAAGGCTGTGGACCAGAAAGTGTCACCACTATGGCCCATGGGCCGAATCTGACCCACCAAGCTCATTTTACCTGCCCACTGTGATTTTATTTTTTGATGCATCAGAGAGAGGTTTTTATAATGCAAGGAGGTGTTAGAAAAGCTAGCAGAGTTCCACAGGCCCTACCAGCATGAGAAGAGTTGGTAGGACCAGCTGCCACTGATAAAAACCATTGGAAGGGAGAGCAGATGCCATCAGTGTGAGCAGAGGCGGCAGGACTGGGCAGTGCTGACAAAAACTGCTCGCTTTGTGTAGGAATGAGTGAGAACTTGTCTGTCTATGTGTCTGAGTGAGACAGTGTCTGTATGTGTGTGTGTGTGAAAGATTTTGGTGTGGATTTTAAAAGAGTTACGCACGTAACCCTTTAAAATACCCCTGCGTGCGCCGAGCCGATTTTGCATAGGCTCGGCGGCGCACGCAAGCCCCGGGACGCGCGTATGTCCCGGGGCTTGCAAAAAGTGGGGAATGGGCGGGGCGGCGGTATGGGGGCATGGCCGAGTGCCCTGACACAGCAGCCTGTGTCGGGGCCTGCCACGCCGGCAGACAGCCGGCGCGCGCAAGTTACGCCTGCCAGAGGTTGCCAGAGGCAGGTGTAACTCAACAAAATAAGGTGGAGGTGGATTTAGGTAGGGCTGGGGGGTGGGTTAGATAGGGAAAGGGAGGGAAAGGTGGGGGGGGAACAAAAAAAAAGTTCCCTCCAAGGCCGCTCCAATTTCGGAGCGGCTTTGGAGGGAACAGGGAAAGCCATTGGGCCTCCCCTAGGGGTCGGCGCGCACAAGGTGCATATGTGTGCACCCCCTTGCACGCGCTGACCCTGGATTTTATAACATGCGCAGGGCAGCGCGCATGTTATAAAATTGGGCGTACATTTGTGTGCACCGGGTAGCGCGCACAAATGTAGCCCTGCGCGTAATTTTAAAATTCTGCCCCTTTGTGTGTGAGTGTGTGTCTGTGTGTATGTGTGAGTGAGAGAGCACTTGTGTGTATGTGTATTTCTGTGTGTGTGTGTTTGTCTGTTTGTGTGTGAAAGAAAGCCTGTCCGTTTATGTTTCTCTGTGTGTGAGGGAGGGAGTGAGAGCCCAGTTGTGTGTATGCTTGTCTGTGGGTGTGTGTGTGTGTGTGAGTGAGAGCCTGTGTGTTAATGTGTGTCTGTCACACATTAACACACAGGCTCTCACAGCCTGACTGTGTGAGGGAGTAAGGGAAGAGGATAGAAGAAACAAAGAGACTAGAGAATGTCAAACAGGAATTAGGAAAAGACAAACCAGGGGAAAGCTGAAAAAAGAGACGCAGACCCAATGATTAGAAAAATAAAAATATCAGACAACAAAAGTATATAAAAATTATTTTGATTTTAGTATTAGGAATATGCCATCTTTTGTATTTTGTTCTTCTTCAGAATTCTACTGTTCACAGAGTCTGGTTTCTCAGGATTTTGATTTCAGCTTTTTCTGCATGTTTCTAATTTGTAGTCCCTTATTCTGTATTTGGTAAGAGTCAGTCTGTGTTCTGATGTGTGACTGAGGTATAGTATTTCTGCTAGCTTGGAGTTTCTCTGTAGGGATTTGTTGTAGTCTGGCCTGTTCTGTTTCCCCAGTAGGTGATGTAATAGTGTTCTAGGTCCTGGTGTAATATTTGTATTGCTGCTTTTTTATAGGGATGTGCATTCATTTCTATGCGTTTTCTTTTTTAGAGCATACCAAAAAATTAGTGCACACTATTTTGATTTAACATAAATGACAGGAGTTGGGTGGCACCTTATAGACTAACCAATTTATTGAAGCATGAGCTTTCGAGGACAGAGTCCACGTCATCAGATGCATGAAGTAATGTACGGGAAGTGGATAAAATATATACAGAACAAAGAGAAGGCATTGAATTAGGCAGGATATGGTGTGGAGAAAGTATTAATAGCATTATAGTATAGCCTGACAATTAAGTGTGAAAACTCAGAGTAACACGGCTATCCATCTGAAGATTTTTCACTATTTTGATTTAGTGTGAGTTTGGTTTGCAGTTACTAAGGTGACATCAGAATTTGAATATTTTTTTTTTGCATGTTGGGTTGTAATATGGACTGTTCTAGTTCTATTCTGCACCTGTTGTGACTCTAAGGTCTTGTGATTATTATGATTATTGCTATTTTATTGTAGTTAAGATATTCTCTGTCTTTCTGGAAAAAGGATTCATAAAAGAATACATTGATATTTGTTTTATTATCTGATTGGATATGACGTTTCTGTGATGTGTTCCTTATTTCCTTTTTACATGTTATTCTTCTTGTGTATTTAGAAATTGTATAATGTATATTTAATACAGATTATTTATTTATACAATTTATAGCCCAGTGATCCACAGACCTCAGCAAATTACAGTACACATACATAATAGACATGTATAAAACAACAATTACAGTTAAAACAAATTAAAAGCAACAGAACAAACAAAGCAAATAATAAAACCTTAAAGCTTTTTCATTTAACCTGAAATGTCATTTCCCGGCTTATTGCAGAAGCTAAGGAGGAAACACTAATTGAAACAAATGGGTTTTCAAACGTTTCCTGAAATGTAATAAAGCATTTTTAATATTAGTAAGTACATGAAATAATTGAATTAAAATATTTTCTAATGTAATTCATGATGGATGATGGCTGTTGTAGATTACTTATAATCCATTTTTAGATGCACCCTAAGGCATTATTTATAAATAAAAGTACAACTAGTACGGTTCAGACCTGTATGCCTACTACCCATCCATGTTAACCTCCCCCCAAAACATTAGTTCTGGCTACACCACTGTTTCAAATCCTCAAAAAGGTCAGAAAAGTACCCCCCCCCCCCCAATATCCCAGCAAACGTTGAGAAGGGAAGTTCCCCTCCACTCTTCTACCCCCTGCTCAGCAAATTCCAAGGGGGACTCCCTGGCTATCTTGGTGATTTGAAATTACTTTTGTGGCCCTTTCCTGGAAAGGTTTGGGAACCCCTGGCTTGGCACATCCCAACTTGTCTTGTGCCTGAGATGAAGCGGAGGCCGCCAGGGTTGCAGCAGAGAAGATGATGAGACTGCGGGTCATCCAGCAGATCCCAACTAACCAGGTGGCTGAGATAAAGCGGAGGCCACAGGCCTGTTGGTAGATTCCAACCCCCTGGCAGCCTAAAAGAGGGGGGGGGGGGCTGGAGGCTGCCTACTGACCCCAACTAAAGAAGAACTGTAGAAGCCTAGTTATGTGTGAGCATGTGAGTGTATTTGAGAGAGGGAGCCCGAGTGTGTGTGAGAGAGAGAGAGCGCACACATATGTGTGTATGTGTGCATGTTTTAGAAAGAGGGAGCATATGTATGTGTGTATGTGTGTGTGTGAGAGAAAGAGGGAGAGAGAGAGGAAGGGTGTGCATGTATGCGTGAGAGGGAGTGTGTGCATGAGTGAGCTTCTCTGTGTGTGAGGGAGAAAGTATATGCATGAATGAACTTATGTGTGTGAGGGAAATTGAATGTATGCTTGTGTGCTTGCATGTTTATGAGAGAAAGTAAGTGTGTGTAAGTATATGAGAGGGAGAGGAGAAAGTTTATGCTCCACCACCCCCACACACACTAATCCATGACAATCTCTGGGTACCTGAAAATCCAAATTTCCCAGGTATGGAGAGCAGGGGATTTTAAAAATCTTTTTTAGTTTTAATTATTGGGTGTTATTTGATGTTTTCTGAAATATTTTACTGGTGTTTGGTAAATTTAAAAAAAATTATGAGTTTTTAATTATTGGTTGTTCTATTCATCAGCTGTTTTGAATTATTTATTCTTTTTATTAATGTAGTTTTACTATTATGTTTGATATTTTTTACTTCTTGATTTTGTTTGATATTTTATGAAGAATGATAATGCTTTTTGTTTTCCATTGTTGTACTGCATATAGCTTCTGGTTTCTTCTGGTTTCCAGTTCAACTTTTGACTGCTCTTCTATTTATACTTTATAGACTCTTTATTCTGTGTTTGGTGAGTATCTGTCTGTGTTCTGAATGTGTAATCAAAGTGAGGTATTCTGCTAGCATGAGTTTCTATGTAGGGATCTATAGTAGTCTGACTTGTTTGGTTTTCCTAAGGGAGGTATATTGGTGTTTTAGGGCCTTATGTAATATTTGCACCGTTGTCTTTTCACAGAAAAGTTTGTTATTGTTTGAATGCTGGCAATTAGTGCTGTTTTGGTATGGGAGGTTTACTCTATTATGATTGCAGTTCATTTTACTCATGGCTTTTTGAGGACCAAGCCCACACCTAATGCAAGGTGCAATAGTCCTAATACCATATCATATGGACATTTATTTTTTGCATTGGTTTCTGCTTGGCACCATACCAGTGTATGCAAATATAATAAGAGATATTTTTACCTCAGAAGCCTGCACGTAGAAAGTCCTTTTTCATGTAAAATCTGTTTTTATAAATGCATAAGTTATTTTTAATTGTATGTGGAGAAAGCCATGGGAGGAGGAGAAGGGTGCAAGACTGTAAGGTTCACCTACGATGTTTAATACCAATGCACCAGTCTTGTTATAAAATATCCTGGGACCAAGTTCAAAGTCTCTGGCCAAGATGTGTCTCCCACACAGAATTTACATTGTTTGGGGTATTTTTGTCACATATTCTTTATTGATTTGATTTAGAATTTACATGTTGATAACAGCTGGATTTTGTTGGCTGAGTTGTATTTTTCTAGTGCATAAATAATTTCCATGCCCATCAGCCTAGAGGGTTGAAATATTTAGTAGTTCACAATTCAAAGAATGTACTGTTAGGTATATTTTGAAAGTAGATTACTACAACTTTCCATGGGAATAGGCCACCAGATAACCCCTCCTCCCCGCAAATGAACAACTTGTCCATTATTAACATGATAGGGAAGAAATGTCAGAGATTTAGTCACCTGGAATCTGGTAGCTTTACTTTAACCTCACTGCACCTGTAAATAATGATCAGACACAAAGTTATTAGGAAGAAAGAGAAGTCCATGAATGGCTCCATTAGAATCCACAAGAGTTTGGGCAAAGGGCTGCACAGTAATCATTTGCACAGGGCAGGCAGCAAAACAGATAGCAATGGCCTTAGCTCTGTAGTAGCCCCATATGTGTGGATTTTTTCCCTTGTGCTTTGAGTACTCCTTTGTTTACTGTTCCCCCCACTTCTAACACTCCAGAGAGAAACCACTGTTCCTGTCTCTGTTTCCCTTCTGTCCCATTTTTTGTCAACAAACTAGCTGTCTCTCAAGCAATCCTGACTTTCCAGGGCTGCTACTTTTCTAAACAGTAGTAGAAGCTGCTATTCTTCTTCCCAAGAAGCCCAGGAAGCTTAAACTCTAGACCTGTCCAGCCTCCATGTAAAGGCTGCATTTCAAATTCCCAGTCCTGCCCACCAACCCTGTCACCAATAAGTGAAGGGGCAGAAAATGTTTAGTGTAGCCTAAGGCTACTAAGAAGGTACTAGCTAGGGGTGTGCATGGGAAAAACATTTGCTTTATTTCTCCTTTTTTTAAAAAAATTCTGGTTTGGTTTGTTTAATGTTTATTTTGGTTTGTTTCCTTTACTGTACTTAAATAAACACTGAATTGCTCCCCAAAAGGAAAAATACAAAAAAATGGTCCTCTCTACTTCTCCAGACCATGCTTACTTTTCTATGGAAGTCTTACTTATGTTATACAGCTGTAAAACAAAATGCCAATGGGGCAGGAGTCACTGGGGATCATTCCATCTCCTTCCTATAGGGGGAGATCTCTACAGAAGGAGTAAGCATGGTCTGGGAGGGGCAAATGGGGGGGGGGGGGGGGGGGCACCATCATGTCCTTTGGGTTTCTTTCATTGACCTTCTCAAATGAAAGTCAATAAAAAAATTAATTACAGTTTCTTTTTTTCATTTGATTCTTCAACAAAATATGTTTTGTTACACATTTTCTTTAAAAACAAATACACACCCCTAGTGTCAGCATGGGGCTTCACATGGGAGGGGAAGAGTTATATTAACATAGAATTATAGGATTATACGAAAGGAGAGGAATCAGTGCTGCAGAGATATAGCTAAACATGATTTTAGGTACAAGAGGTGTCCTAAAAGGTGTAGGAGCTCTGATATGGTCAGTAGGCGAACTTGACATAATGAAGTAAGTAGATCCTGTTTGATTGAGTTATAGGATGAGTGAATGGAGACTATAAATCCTTCACCATGTAAATGTGCAATATGTTAGATTATTTCTATTGAATATTTTGTTACAGTAAAGACTTTTATTTGGAACACTACTCTAAGTATGGAGAGCATTTTTGTGGGTCTAAAAGTCACCTTAGAATGAAGTTTCTAAAAGGTCTAAAAGGACCTTAGAATGAAGTTTCCCCTCTGCTCAGGATAAAATCACACCCAGCACCCCTTTTCAGCGTGTGGACATTTGGGGGAGGGGGGTGTTCCTATGCAATTCTCCAATTATATAGCTAGGGTGGTTATGTGCATCTAATGGCCTCCCAAGGGAGGTGGTTGATGCAGAAATTGTAACTGAGTTTAAGAAAGCATGGGATAAGCACAAGGGATGCCTAGATGCAAAGAAGTGAAGGGAAAGGCAGAGTTCATCTAGGGTCTGTGACTATGTGGCAAGAGGAAATGGGGCAGAAAGGATGGGCCTTATGGACTTTATCTGCCGTCATTTTCTACACGGCTAATTTCTTGGCAGGCTCCAAATTCTCAGAGGAACAGAGAAAAGAGGAGGGGAGGGGTCATGGGAAGTATGGGGTTCAGGAGAAAGAATTGGGATGGTGTAGGGTCTGCAGTGGTGCTTCTGGGCATAGTTATGACTGTTAAAAAGAGAGAGCTGGCAAAACATATGTATATATATGGATTGAAATAAATACAGTATATGGAAAAGGTAATCTGGGATGTTTAGATACAATAAGTATAAATCCAGATTTAACTGGTCAGAGGACATTTAAAAACATAAGTCTCAGTTACATTTTCATTTAACAGATATTTTCTATCCCTTTGGAAAACAGAGTCTGAATGCAATATAACCTGATGTCTTTTCTTTGCTTCGAAGCTGGCCATTTATAAAACACTGCGCAGCTGCACTTCCTTCTCAGCTCACAATGCAATGTCCATATCTATTTATAATGAAAAACAGAACCATATTCCTTAAATAGTGTCGTCAGAATGTAATTAAAGAATCACTAGTATTAAAACTCTATATGTTTTGTGTTCAAGGGTCATGGAACATTGGTATGACATAAGAACTAGGGGTGTGCATTCGTTTTGAACTTAAATGGAAAACGCAACTTATTTTTTTTTTTAACTTAAAAAAAAGATGAGGCTTAAACGATCGGATTTCCAACTTATTCAACATAGCTATGTTGAATACATTGGAAATCGCGATTGTTGATCTAAATAAAAATTTAAACCCCTCACCCTCCTTAATTCCCCCCCCAAGACTTACCAAAGCTGGCCAAAAGTTCCGTGAGGGTCCGGGAGCGGACACGTGGGGAATCACGTGACGTCCGCGTCACGTTGGAGTGACGCGGCGTCACGTGATTCCCCTCGGGTTCGCTCCCGGACCCCTCATTGGGCCAAAAAGGCACTTTTGGCCAGCTTGGTGGGGGTCAGGAGGCCCCCCCCCAAGCTGGCCAAAAGTTCCATTTGAGCCCAACGAGGGGTCCAGGAGCGAACCCGAGGGGAATCACGTGACGCCGCGTCACTCTGACGTGGCGCCGACGTCACGTGATTCCCCTTGGGTTCGCTCCCGGAACCCTCGTTGGGCCCAAAAGGCACTTTTGGCCAGCTTGGGGGGGTTCAGGAGGCCCCCCCAAGCTGGCCAAAAGTTCCTTTTGAGCCCAACGAGGGGTCCGGGCGCGAACCCGAGGGGAATCACGTGATGCCGCGTCACTCCGACGTGACGCCGACGTCACGTGCTCCTTGCAAAGGAGTTCAGGAATGGCGTCCTGACCCCGCTGGACCACCAGGGAGTTTTGGTAAGTCTTGGGGGGGGGGGATTAAGGCGGGTGAGGGGTTTAAATTTTTATTTGCACATATGGACATAGACTCAACTTATGGAATTTTCCATATGTCCATATTGACCGCAAATGGGACCCCCTTTCGACTTATGGACTTATGAACTTAAACTTTTGGTCTGCACATCCCTAATAAGAACTGAAATATATTCCTATGTTGTGGTGCTTTGCTGGGAAAGACAGTTTAAACCTAAACAATGACAGCCAGACTATTGTTTTTTTATGTAATATTATGCAGTCTAAAAAAAATTACCTTAACCTAAATTAATTTGTGTAGAATAAAGAGTCAGCATCAGCCAGCTCAAATTTATACAAAGATAGACAGAAGGTAGAAGAAAAATCCATGTTGCCTGAAAAGGCTGAAGAATCTTACCCCTGCCGTTGGTTTGAAATATTGGCACCGTTCAGAAATTTTAGCAGCCAGTACAACACATGGATTAACAATAAGCTTATGCTTCCAGTGCTGACTTTCTTAAGGCAGTGCTGGAGGCAACGGGAGCTTTGCTCCCGGCAATGGATGCAGTGATGTTTTCTAGCCTTGCATGTGGGTGAGAGGGAAGGTGGGAGGTAGGCTGCTATAAAAGATTTTAATTCACCAGACCGCGTCTCTCTTAAATTTGATGACTTTTAGAGGTGAGCTACACATAGCCTGATAGGGTCTTTATAAGTTATTTTCAGGATAGGGAAGGGATCGGGCCGTAGGCCTTAGTCAGATATCTTTTAAAGCTATCTGGTTATGTCACACATTATCCGGCCACACCAGCCAGATATACTGGATATTCAGCTAGGTTAGCTGGATATCTAAGCACCTCCAAGGAACGCCCTCAAAATGCCCCTTTTTTATCCAGCTAAATTCTAACCGGGTACTTACCTGGCTAGAATGTAGCTGGATAAGAGCTGAATATAGCCAGGTATGCCATTTAGATAGATAACTGTTAAGCTATCTGTCTAAATGGTATTTGAATATGGACCCTATGTCTATCTATATGTTCTGTGATTTTGTTCTTTGGAAGAGTTTCCACTATTTTTCCCGGCACTGAAAACAGGCTCACCAGTCTACAGTTTCCCTTATCACCCCTGGAGCCCTTTATAAATATCGGGGTTACATTGGCCACCCTCCAGTCTTCAGGTACAATAGATGATTTTAATGATAGATTACACATTTTTACTAATAGGTCTGAAATTTCATTTTTTTAGTTCTTTCAGAACCCCGGAGTGTATATCATCTGGTCCAGGTGATTTGCTACTCTTCAGTTTGTCAATCTGGCTTGCTACATCTTCTAGGTTCACTGTGATTTGGTTCAATTCATCCAAATCATTACCCTTGTAAATTGCCTTTGGAACCTGTATCTTTCCAACATACATAGAAGCAAAGAATTAATTTAATCTTTTCTACGATGGCTTTATCTTCCCTAAGTGCCCCTTTAACACCTCGATTCTAATAATCCAACTGACTCCCTCACAGGATTCTGCTTCTGATATATTTTTTTAAAGTTTTTATTATGAGTTTTTGCCTCTACGGCCAATTTTGTTTCAAAACCTCTTAGTCTGTCTTATCAATGTTTTACATTTAGCTTGACAATGCTTATGCTTATTTTCCTATTTTGTTCACTTGGATCCTTCTTCCAATTTTTGAAGGAAGTTCTTTTGGCTAAAATAGTCTCTTTCACCTTGCATTTTAACCATTCCAATAATCGTTTGGCCTTCCTTCCACCTTTCTTAATGTTTGAAATACTTTTGGACTGAGCTTCTAAGATGGTATTTTTAAACAATGTCCACACCTGTTGTACACTCTTAACCTTTGTAGCTGCACCTTTCAGTTTTTTTCTATTTTCCTCATTTTATCAAAGTTTCCCTTTTGCCCCCCCTATTAGTCATTAGTTCAAATTTGATCATGTTATGATCACTGTTGCCAAGTGGCCCCACCATCGTTACTTTTCTCACCACATCCTGTGTTCCACTAAGAATTAGATCTAAAATAGCTCCCTCTTTCCTTGGTTCCTGAACCAATTGCTCCATGAAGCATTTATTCCATCCAGGAACTTTACCTCTCTAGCATGTCCTGATGTTACATTTACCCAGTCAATACTGGAGTAATCTTCTGTTGTTACTGCACTGCCAAATTGGTTAGCTTCCCTGATTTCTCTTAGCATTTCATTGCCCAGCTCATTATTTTGGCCAGGTGGATGGTAAAATACTCCTATCATTATACTCTTACCCAAAACACATGGAATTTCTATCCATAAAGATTTTACTGTGTATTTAATCTCCTGTATGATCTTTTATCTATTTATTTGTTTTATTTTATTTTTTTTTATATACCGACATTCGATATGAGATATCACATCGGTTTACATTCAGGTACTGTAGGTATTTCCCTATCCCCAGAGGGCTTACAATCTAAGCGCCTTATTTTCTAAGGCTATCGCAGGCTTACGCTAACAGCACAAGCCTGCAATAGCTAGTGAATGGGGTGGAGTCGGCCCCAGAAGAGGAGGAGTCGGGGCGTCACCGGGGCCAACTCTGCGAGGACGGCGCAAACAGCAAAAAGGTAAGGAGCCTTTTCTTTGCCTATTTCACACCCAATAACTATAAGAACATAAGAACATGCCATACTGGGTCAGACCAAGGGTCCATCAAGCCCAGCATCCTGTTTCCAACAGTGGCCAATCCAGGCCATAAGAACCTGGCAAGTACCCAAAAACTAAGTCTATGGTGTAGTTATTGGGTGCGATCGCTGCCGGCTAGTGCAGGACCGCCCCTCCTCCCCCATTTTGGCCCCCCGCCCCTCATTACCGCATGTTTCTAAAGTACCACAGGCCTGCGATACTTTAGAAAATGAGGCCCTAAGTTTGTACCTGAGGCAATGTAGGGTAAAGTGACTTGTTGGACTCTGTGCCATCCGAGACATAAAGTGTCACCCCCACTTCCACCAAGTTTATCCTCCTTATCATTGCAATATATTTGTACCCTGATTTAACATTGTCCCATTAGTTATCCTCCTTCCACCAGGGCTCTGAGATGCCAGTTATGTTTACCTCTTCATTCAGTGCTATACACTCTAACTTCTTTGACTTCTGAAATTGGCATATAGACATTTCAAAGTGTGTGTTTTCTTTGAATTAACAACCTGCTTTAGGTACATGGAGTCTACTCTTCCTGCTCTGCATTTGGGAGCCTTTACGGGGTCCTAGGTGGTAATGGGGGATAGCAGGTGGTGGGAATTCAACTCAACATTCTTTTTAAGGTAGAGACAGAGCATGATCAGTCTCGCTTAACCCGGTAATATTTTAAAGAGAATTTTGAGAAGGGCCACTCTCAGACAGTGGTGGCCACCTTAGTTTTGATTCAGCAAGTGGGTGAGTGACAAAGTTACCCAGATAACTTTATCCAGGTAACTAGATGAGTACATTCAGTGGGAAACTGTACTGGATAACTTTGTCACTCACGGATTACTCAATCTGAACCTCACTTCACTAATGCATGTTGAGTGTCACTTGTCAGTTTTTATCCATCTGATTTCTATTTTATTTTTCCCACAAAACTGTTAGTTTGAAGATCCTCTAGATTTGTCCTTTCTCCCGTTTTAGGGCCACTTATATCAGCTGTATATTGTTCATTATCAGGAAACTCTACTAATACCTTTTAAATACATGTGAAAAATTAATATAGCATGAACAGCTGAAGAATTATATGGGCTCTGGGGTGTTAAAAGCTAGAGTCATAATCATATCAAATGGTACATATTTTTTAATTTCAAAAGGTTTAAGGAAGTAATTTTCAAAGAATTAAATGAGGGTTGTGTGTGGAAAATTAGTGTATATGAAGTAGCATGTATACATGTATTTACTATTTTATAAACCTCAAGAGTGCAAGTGTTCAAAAAGGGGAGGTTTAGGAGCATTTCAGGGTGGGGTTCGGAAGTATGTGTCCAAGTTGCTATTTTGTAAGCAGTATATATGCATACATTACTGAACATGTTCGTACACTTTTACACCTGCTAATTGGCTTGCACAATTGAAAGTGCATTTGTCTTTGACTGTAGTTTTTGGGTGGGAGGTCTGTATGAACTGGTGGGGGGTTCAGGGTGAAGTTCTGGAACATCTAGAAGAACTGGTGAACTGGTGATTCCAAGTACGTACGCAAGTATTTTCAGAAGCAGATTATGTGCATACTTTATAAAATACCTGCCTCCGCATTTAATTCTGGGTTATGGTATGCAGATTGTTATAATTATTGCACACATAAAATATATGCACATAATTTTATAAATTGAGTAAAGAAATTCTGCATTTTCTTGCATGACTCTGCACTTTCTGGCATTGAATTTTAACTGCTAATTATTTGACCACTCTTCAAGCTTACTTAGATCATTTCTCATTTTGTTTTGCTCCCTTGGATATGTCTACTGTGTTGCAGATCTTTGTGGCATATGTAAAAAGATAACATTTTCTCTCTCACTCCTCTGTAATATCGCTCATAAAGATATTGAACAGAACTGGCCCCAGGACTGATTTTTGAGGCACTCCATTAATCACCTTTCAGTCCTCAGAATGAATTCCATTTATCACTGCCCTCTGTCATTTATCACTCAACCAGTTTCTAATCCAGTCCACCACCTCAGGACCTACCCGCAGGCTGCTCAGTTTATTAATAAGCCTCCTATGTGTATGAGTTAAGAAAAGCTTTGCTGAAATTCAAGTAAACCACATTCAATGCAGGTCCTAATTCTGTAGTCACACAACTGAAGAAATGTAATGAGATTAGTTTGACACAATCTTCCTCTGGTGAAAACCATGCTGCCTCAAATCCTGCAAGCCACTCGATTATAGACAGTTCATTATTCTTTCCTTCAGCAGGGTCTCCATTAAATTTCTCATCACCAATAGTAATTTCCAGCCTCCTTTTTGTTTCCACATTTGTAAAGAGACCACAGCTGCCTTTCTCCGATCTTGTGGCACTCCTTCCGTTTCCAAGGATCTATTGAACAGATCTTCCAATGGACTTGCCAGAACCTCTCTGAATTCCCTTTGTTTCCTAGGATGTACCTCATCCACCCTCATAGCTTTGTTTACTTTTGGTTTTGCTAGTTCTACACATCACTGTGTTCTGTAAATGGTATGGGTCTACCTCATTATCATTTGCACCCATGTCAATCTTCAGCACTTCTTCTCTAAGATCTTCTTCAGGTGATACTGAATAGAAGTATTTGTTTAGCATTTCTATTGTATGTTTTCCTTGTTTCTCTCTACACGTTGCCCCTCATCTCCTTTAAGACTTATAATTCCACCTTTGGTCTTCATCCTTTCTCTGACGTACCTGAAACATGTTTTGCACCTTGCGTTAATTCCTTGGCAATCTTTTCTTCCACTCACACTTTTGCCATGCTGATTTCTTTTCTTGTCTCTTTCAGCTTTACCAGATATTCTTCCTTGTGTTCATCTGTTATACATTTTGAATGCTAATCTTTTTGCCTTAATATTTTTAGCTACTTCTTTGTACATAAAAAGATGAGAGGTGCTGTCCCTGAATATTGATAGATGCTCAAATTTATTTAGTGGGTTCAAAAAGGTCATGCAGAAGATAGTGAAGTGGACACAGATAGAAACAGTAGGGATAGCTCATTTTCTCTTGATGGTCAGGGAGAGCAAGGCATCAGCTCCTCTCCCTCCATGAACCCAGTCCCTATAGATATCCATATGTGCTAGCCGAAATAAAGCCTTGAAAACAGTGTCACATCACTCTCCAGTAAAATCCAAACTCTCAGCTTTATTTCTGGTTTCACATCCACTCGCTATGTACATTTCAATATAAGGTAGGCATTTCAATACTAAATATTCAGATTTCATGGGGTACATAGAATAAACATACATAATAAAACACTATCTGGTACCTAAAGGGTTAACAGGAATTAACTCTTTTAACACTCCTTATTAAATCTCTTCATACTTTCCCAAATACTATTATCTAGAATAAATAACAGGAGTCAGGCGGCACCTTATAGACTAATCAATTTATTGAAGTATGTCATAAATTAAAATATGGATGCAATGAAATGACAGAGGGAAAAACAGGGAAAAGTAGCAAAGATCTTAACATTTCAAAAAATTATTTGGCACTACATCTTTAATCTTAGAATTTGCAAAATTATATTTCTCACTTTTGGATTCTACAAGAGATCCAAGAAAAATGGCTAGAGCATGAAACCTATCCAAAATTCATAGATCATAATATTTATCATTTGGTTATAATTAATGGGGCGGATTTTAAAAGCCCTGCTCGCGTAAATCCGCCCGGATTTACGCGAGCAGGGCCTTGCGCGCCGGCGCGCCTATTTTCCATAGGCCTGCCGGCGCGCGCAGAGCCCCGGGACTCGCGTAAGTCCCGGGGTTTTTCGAGGGGGGGGGTGTCGGGGGCGTGTCGGGGGCGGGGCCGATTGGCGCAGCGTTTTGGGGGTGGGATGCGGCGTTTCGGGGGCGGGCCCGGGGGCATGGTTTCAGCCCGGGGCGGTCCGGGGGCGTGGCCACGCCCTCCGGAACCGCCCCTGGGTCGCGTCTCGGTGCGCTAGCGGCCCGCTGGCGCTCGGAGATTTACTTCTCCCTCCGGGAGGCGTAAATCCCCCGACAAAGGTAGGGGGGTTTAGAGAGGGCCGGGGGGGTGGGTTAGATAGAGGAAGGGAGGGGAAGGTGAGGGGAGGGCGAAAGCGAGTTCCCTCCGAGGCCGCTCCGATTTCGGAGTGGCCTTGGAGGGAACGGAGGCAGGCTGCGCGGCTTGGCGCGCGCCGGCTGCACAAAATCGGCAGCCTTGCGCGCGCCGATCCTGGATTTTAGCGGCTACGCGCGTATCTACTAAAATCCAGTGTACTTTTGTTTGCGATTGGTGCGCCAACAAAAGTACGCGAACGCGCATTTTTTGTAAATCTACCCCAATATGAATAAAGAAGAAGTTCCATGAAGAACTAATGGAACCTATTTTCCAGAACTCACATGCACATCCATGCATCAGGATGAAAAAATAATTACTCTAGACAGGATCTCCTTGTACATATTGACATGTATTGAAAATTTGATGTGGATTGGATATACTAAATACAAAAAATATTGGGGAAAAGCGCTCACACATACACAGACATGGTTATCTCATAAGCCTTTCCCTTTTAGAAAGCAGGAAAAAATGTAAAACAAACATCCTTTATCTACATATTCCACCCCATTCATGATTTTGTTAACTTATATCATGTACCCTCTCAGCCATCAACACTGAGAGGTAAATTTTCAAAGGGTTACGCGCGTAACCCTTTAAAAACTCTCCTGCGCGCGCCGAGCCCATTTTGCATAGGCTCGGCGGCGGGCACAAGCCCCAGGACATGCATAAGTCCCGGGGCTTTGAAAAAGGGGCAGGAAGGAGGCGGGGGCGTGGTGCAGGTCCAGGGGCGGTCTGGGGGCGGGACTGAGGCCTCCGGCACAGCGGCTGTGCCGGGGGATGGTACGCTGGCAGCCGGCTGGCGCGCGTAAATACTTGAAATAAGGTAGGTTGGGGGATTTAGGTAGGGCTGGGGGGTGGGTTAGATAGGGAAAGGGAGGGGAAGGGAGGGAGTGGAAGAAAAGTTCCCTCCAAGGCCGCTCCGATTTCAGAGCGGCCTTGGAGGTAATGGGGAAAGCCATCGGGGCTCCCCTGGGGCTTGGCGCGTGCAAGGTGCACGTGTGCATCCCCTTGTGCGTGCCGACTCTGGATTTTATAACATGCGCCGGGTAGCGCGCACAAATGTACCCAGCGCACGCTTCTTTAAAAATCTACCCCTGAGTGTTTCTGCATCTTCAGCGTACACCATACATCTACATCAGATGTGCATCTGCACTACTGATGCTGTCCTTGCTTTATATCATCAGTATATCGGTATTATAATGCGATAATAATGTGATTATAATTCTAGTGCATCTGCCCCATCAACACACCTGATACTCTTGCTTCATTGATACTTTCGATGCACCCTGCTTTGTCAGTGCAAAAGCCCTCAGCTCTCAACACAGATATTGGGCCTTCCAGTTCGAGTTCCTCTACATCAGAAAATGTCAGGGGTGAGGCGAATGGGGCAACTGCCCAGGGGATAAAGCCTTGTAGAGTGCCAACACCAGCACCAGGCTAATTGATTATTTATTGGGTTCTTCCCCTATTATATTTATACCATTATCGTCATCTTTTTTAATTTTTTTTTTGTGAAAAAAATGTTTGTAGTACATTTCCCTGATTCAGGTGTTTCATTGAAACATGGCCATGTTGGATATTTCTTTATGTATTATTAATTACTTTTATTATTATTAGATTTTTAATGTATATGTCATGTTTTTTTTATTTTTCTAATGAACAGCATTATTTTTGTAATAGAATGGAGTGTGCCTCCTCACAAACTTAAATTTTAAAATTTTTATTTTGATTGTTTAATCTCTGCTCTTCACATATTGTCAACAAGGGGAAACCAGTAGAGGAGAGGAAACTTGCCAACTACCTTAGAGGTAGCCCTAAAATGCAAAAGGGAACAGAGGGTACCCAATTTAGTGATCCAAGGAAATGCAAGGTTTTTATCATGAAATTATTTAGTTGAGTATATTTTGAAGGAGACTTGTCCTGCTAAATATTTAACTAAAGTTATGTTGGTAAAGTTACTCTGATAATTTTGCTGCTCACTGACTTATTCAACAACACTTTGTATTTTTGGGTCTAACGCTTTGCATTTCAAAATGGCATATTTGGAGTTAAAAAGACATGCATGCTTTTGAAAGAGGCAACATGCACTACAATCTCTGACCACGCCAAGTGAATGCAATGAGCAATGGATAGCATTGAGAAATGCCATGGGGCTAATACACCGTTTGAACTTTATGATTAAAAAATAAAAGATACACACTACATTTGGAAGAGAGAATCACTGGGAAGAATCAAACCCATCTGATTTTAAGTATGTCAGTTTGACATTTCTTGAAAAGTGATGCTGGATTATTCTTCATTAAAGGACATAAGTATATTCAACAAATGAAAGGTTTTTCTGTACTGCCAGTCAGTGTGTATTCACATGCTGTTAGGATCTGATGCTAGGAGTTAGCAATCTGTTAGGAAAGGATTGCAGGAGTTAGCAATCTGTTGTGAACTAGCTCCTGGAGAGGGAGGAGTTAGCAATCTGTTATGGTTCGGCTCCCGTGGTAGGAGGAGTTAGCAATCTGTTATGCACTACTCCTCGAGAAAGGAGGAGTTAGCAAACTGTTACCAGCGGAGTGCTTGGAGAGGGCAATCAGCTTGTAGAAGAATGAATCCTCACATATCCCCCTCACTCAAGGTGTCCCCAAAGGATCCTCTTTATCCTCCACCCTCTTCAACATTTATTTCCTGCCTCTGCCACCTCCTCTGGGACCTCGGCCTGCAGTTCTTCTTATATGCAGACGATGTCCAAATTCTCATCCCCATACCAAATTCCCTCAATGAATCCCTGCAATTCTGGGACTCCTGCCTTGCATCCATCAATGCCCTGCTATCCAACCTTCAGCTCACACTAAACACCTCAAAAACAGAAATCCTCTTAATCTCTAATCAACATGACCTTATCTCCCAAGCCACCTCGCTCAACTCTTCCCTTAGTAACACCACCCTGCACTCCGTCAGAGACCTAGGTGTCGCCCTAGACCAACATCTATATTTCAAGCCCCACATCAACACTCTCCTAAAAGGGGGTTTCTTTAAACTCAACATTCTTGAAAAGCTTAAACCCCTCCTGCATGCTCAAGACTTCTGCCTAGTACTCCAGACCACTCTCCTATCTAAACTGGATTACTGTAACTCCCTTCTCCTGGGCCTTCACGCATCCACCATAAAACCCCTACAAATCCTGCAGAACGCCATGATCAGAATTTTAACCAACACACGTAAAATGGACCATATCACCCCCGTGCTAAAGGACCTGCACTGGCTGCCCAAACACTTCCGTATTCAATAGGGATGTGAATCGTATTTTGACGATTTAAAATATCGTCCGATATTTTTTAAATCGTCAAAAATCGTTAAAGAGTGCGATACAATAGAAATTCCCCCGATTTATCGTGAAAAATAGTTAATCGGGTTTGTGTCCACTAACGGGAGTTATTTGGGGGGGGGGGGGGGGGGAAAACCAGCACACCAAAACAACCCCTAAACCCACCCCGACCCTTTAAAACTAATCCCTTACCTTCCCCCACCCTCCCAAACCCCCCCAAAACATTTTAAAATCACCTGGTCGTCCAGTGGAAGCCCCGGGACTGATCGCCCGCTCTCGGGCCGTTGGCTGCCACTAATAAAAATGGCACCGATGGCCCGATAAAAAAAACCCCACCCCGATCCTTTAAAACTGACCCCTTAGCTTTCCCCATCCTCCCGACCCCCCCCCCCCCCCCAAAAAAAAATGTTTTCAAATTATCTGGTGGTCCGGTGGGGGGCACTGGGAGCGATCTCCCGCTCTCGGGCCGTCAGCTGCCACTAATAAAAATGGCGCCGATGGCCCTTTGCCCTTACTATGTGACAGGGTATCCATGCCATTGGCCGGCCCCTGTCACATGGTAGGAGCACTGGATGGCCGGCGCAGGTACCCTTCATTGCCCAACACTCAAAACCACACACCATACCATCACAAGGCAAAGGGCATTCTCCATCGCTGGCCCTACCCTCTGGAATTCTCTACCCACCAATCTACATCTAGAGCCTTCCCTCCGTAATTTCAAAAAAGGAATCAAAACATGGCTGTTCAAACAGGCCTACCCCAATTCAAACCAAACCTAGCCTAACCCTTACCTTCCTCACTCTCTCAGTCAATCTTCCGCCCCTCCTTACACGTTATCCCTCCTCAGCCCCCGGCTTTCCTTCCCGCCAGGTTTTCGAACACCACATACACATAAGACAGTATATGGTGTATGATTGCTTTTACTTATCCATGGCTATTTTGTAATCATAAGATTGTATATATTGTAATTATGCTTGCACTCATTTCTGGTTTTTGTAATCACTTATAGCAGCTATGTTCCCCACTTCTTATCTTATAATTGTTTCTCTAATTTTCCATCATCACCTCTTTTTCCCTCTTTACTCTCCCTCTCTCCCTTTCTAGCCTTCTCCCCCTCCCCCTCCCTGTTCATTGTAATTTCTCCAACTTTATTGTTAATTGCAAACCGGCATGATGTTCCACATGAATGTCGGTGTATAAAACCTTATAAATAAATAAATAAATAAATAAATAAATAAATAAATAAATGTAGATAGGTGGATCCTTGGGCTGATGGCAGAAGACTGCGCCCCCAAGAGGATATCCTGAGAGGGACCACCGGCTAGGCTTGGTTATGGAGACAGACACAGATAGTTCTTTTATTAGACAGGTTAGTAGAACCACCAGAGGTGGCAGTAGTGAGCTGATATGCCCAGCAGGGCTGAAGTCCCTCAGGTACTGGAACAGCAATCCCAGGATTGCTGAGCTGTAGAGAAACTATAGATAGTGAGTAGACAGGGTATGCTGTATTCATAGCCAGAACTAGATGACAAAACTCACATAAGGTCTTGAGGAAGCTCAGTAGCTGGAAAGGGTTAGGTCCTCGAGGAGCGAGTTCCTGGTTCCAGGGAAAGCTCTGAGAGAGCGATGGTAACTCACAAATGTCTGTATCTGTAATAGCTTCCAGGCAGTAGAGAATCTTCAGAGTGTTTGGGAACATGGGCCCTCGAGGAGCGAGTACCGGTTTCTATCTGCAATCTGAAATAAAGAAAAGAAAGCGAGGCCCCCGAGGAGCGGGTACCCCTGGTAAGTCCGAGGAGGCAGAGTAGCTTGGATGAATCCTTGCTAACTCAATTCGTTAGTGAATACTGAGACCTTTTATATTGGAAGTGGATGACTTCATTTCAGGGGGATGCCCCTGAGGTTCGCGCCCTTGCTGGTATATGAATCGGAGCGCGCGCCCTACGTCATCAGGCAACATGGCGGATCCGCAGCGTTGTGCCATCCGGGGACACCGGAGGGAGACGGAAAGAAGACGCCGCGGCAGCAAACCGTCCATCAGACCCGGAAGGAGTTGCCACAGAGGTAGAGAGGGCAGAGTGAGGGCATCGAGCAGCGATGGTCGCAACACATGCCTACATGAGCTTTTCATGATTTTCCCCTAATGAAGCCTTTCTTTAGGTGAAACTTATGCCTATGCCGGTGAGAAGAAAAAGCATGTATGAGAAAAACTCATAAGCAGAACTTTAAGTTGTTGCTCATTGGTGCTGTCTATCCTAATAACTGGAAGAAGAAAAAGCATCCATAAGAAAAATGTACAAGCAGAACATTAAGTTGTTGCTCAGTAGTGGTATTTATCCTAATAACATGAAAGATGATTATTGAGATTTCGCATAGAAGAGCATTGTTATAATAGAATGCGGGGCTGCTAATTTTTTAAGTGGAATACAGTATGATTGGTATGACTGAAGTCTGAATGGTTTTTCATAGGGGTGATGGTCAATATATTTATAAGGAATTTAATAAAAGCATTTTCATTGGAAAATTTATTTGAAAGTAGTAAAAAAATTCTATTGTGGTTGCGCAATAAAAGATAGATTTTCAAAGGCGCTCGTGGTTCCCGGTTCTGGATCGGCATGCACATGTGCGCATGAGTGGCGACTCGCATGCACAAGTGGGGGGATTTTAGTAAAAACCATGCGGCGATGCAATCAGGCCTAACCCAGTTCTCTATCCCCCTACCTACTCTTCCTCCCTTTTCCCCTCTCCTCCCTGACCCCCTAACTCCCCCCTAACTGTTAGAATTTTTTTTGTTATAGAATTTACTTCATCTTGGTGGGTGAAGTAAGTGCCTCGCACTGGCAGCCAGGGACAGGGCCTAATGTTCCCTGTCCCGTCTGACCCCCGCCCCACCCCTTCCCTGCCCAGACTCCGCCCCCGCCCCGCTCCTTTTGACCAGCCTGTCACTTCCGCACGTAATGGGTGATACGCACATCGCCGGGCATTTTTAAAATGTGGAACTTTTTATCAGGTCACTGATCTATCCACTTAATCCACGTTCTTAGCACATTCTCAGCCTGGCCACGCGCGTATCTTCCAGTTTTTGCTCATGCCGGCTTTTGAAAATTCAGCCATATCTCTTTAGTGTTATTAGGGATGGGAAGTCATTTGCAACAAAATAGCAAATACAGACAATTTTCCTATTTCGGTGCATTTTGGGCAAAAGAAAAAAATTAGGGAAAACTTTTGTGTTGCTTTTCCTATTTTTTTTTGGGGGGGGGGGGCAGGGTTAAAAAAATGCAAGCTTAAAAGAAAAAAATAACAGAACACCCCCAACCCTTCCCATTTATTAAAATCTTGAGCCAGCTGCCCTTTGCTCCTACCATGTGACAGGATTTGCCTAATGGCACCAGTAGCCCCTCTCACAAGTTAAGGGTAAAGGGCAACTGGTGCCATTTTGAATGAGGACAGCCACTGGCCCAGGAGCATGAAGTCACTCTCTGGCCCCTGATAGTCCACTGGGTGTTTGTGGTGAGTCCTGAGTGGGGTTGGGAGGGTGGGGGATGGGTCCGGTGTTGGTGGGGGATCTGTTTTTTAAATAAATGTTTTTTGGGGGTTTTTTACAAATGGCAAAATGAATTAAAATAAAACAATGTACGGGTGGACTCGAAAAGGCCCACCACAGAACGAAAAAGAAAGCACAACAAAATTTTTCAAGGTTCCCACCCCCAATATATATACATGGAGCAATTAAGAAAGAATAGCCACATGGAACGCAGCGTCTGTTTTCAGAAAAAATGTGTCTAAGAAATAACTTTTGCTATTCTTCTAGAGACTGTAGCAGAGATCCGATTGTGAATGGACTCCACCATTATTTAGTCATTTATTTTAGTTTCCCAACACAGATTAAGATAGCTCGCGAGAAGGGTCTGCTTTTAGTAATTAAAAACATATGTTTGTGAAGTATATTACATGAAAAATGTTCATGTTCCACTTAATAAAAAAACAGTAATCCTGCTTATGCTTTTTATAATATGATTAGGAAAATCCTAAATATTTCTAAAATCTCTTTTATCTCCCTAGGGTACCATATATACAGTAATAAAAGCAATACAAACAGAAGCAGCAGGTTAGGATCAGTGCTACTGCTCTAAATGTAATGCTAATATTTTCTATCAATTAATAAAGGTTTATAAAGCTACATATCATAGCAGCTTGGGACAATCAGCTCAACAGGATCTACACTAATAACTGATATATACTACAGACCACAGGGGGAGCAAAGGGAAGTATTTGACAATTTATTTTATTTTATTTATTTTGCAACTTTTCTATACCGACATTCGTGGGTACATCATATTGGTTTACAATGAACTAAGAGAAAAACATCATATCAGTTTACAATGAATTAGGGGGAAATACCTCCATGGGGGGGGGGGGGGGAACGACAGCAAGGGGGGGATAAACAAAGCAAATGGCATAAGGAGAAGGAGATTCAATGGGTGCAAATAACAAGAAATGTTAAGAATATAATATGGAGCATAATGGGAACAGAATAGAAGCTAACACAGAGATAAAATAAAATAACATAATAGGAATAAGAATAAAAGCTAACACAGAGATAACATAAAATAACAGAATAGGAACAGAATAAAAGCTAAGAGAGGTAACATAAAATAATGATAATAATTAATAGAGATGTGAATCGAACCGGAATCTGATCGGTTCCGGTTCTGATTCAAATCTTAAAATTTTTATCGTCCAGCCCGATTGGGTTTTTGTTTAAACAAAAAACCCACCCCAACCCTTAAAAACCGACTCCTAAGCTTCCCCCACCCTCCCAACCCCCCAAAAAATGTTTTAAAATTACCTGGTGGTCCAGTGGGGGCACGGGGAGCGATCTCCCGCTCTCAGGCCATCGACTGCGCTAATAAAAATGGCGCCAATGGCCTTTTGCCCTTACCATGTGACAGGGTATCCGTGCCATTGGACGGCCCCTGTCACATGGTAGGAGCACTGGATGGCCGGCGCCATCTTTAAAAATGGCGCGGGCCATGGCCGGCCATCCAGTGCTCCTACCAATTGATAGGGGCCGGCCAATGGCACGGATACCCTGTCACATGGTAAGGGCAAAGGGCCATCGGCGCCATTTTTATTAGTGGCAGTCGATGGCCTGAGAGCGGGAGAATGCTCCCCGCGCCCCCACTGGACCACCAGGTAATTTTAAAACGTTTTTGGGGGGGGGAGGTCTAGAGGGTGGGGGAAGCTAAATGGTCGATTTTAAAAGGGTCGGTGGGTTGTTTTTTTTTATCGGACCATTGGCGCCATTTTTATTAGTGGCATCAAAATGGCGCCGATGGCCCGAGAGCAGGAGATCAGTCCCGGGGCGTCCACTAGACCACCAGGTACTTGTAAAAAGTTTTGGGGGGGGCTCGGGAGGATGGGGGAAGGTAAGGGTTTAGTTTTAAAGGGTCGGGTGGGTTTAGGGGTTGTTTTGGTGTGCCGGTTTTCCCGCCCTCCCCACAAATCCCCAATTTATGATTTTTCATGATAAAACGGGTGGATTTCTATTGTATTGCGCACTCTAATGATTTTTGACAATTTAAAAAATATCGGACGATTTTTTAAATCGTCAAAAAATGATTCACATTCCTAATAATTAACACAATTATGATAACATTGTGGGGATGTCGAGAAGGAGGAATAGAAGACCTATGCTAGGAATGCCTGTTTAAAGAGCCAGGTCTTGAGCTTTTTCCTAAATTTGTACTGGCAGGGCTCAGTGCAGAGTTCAGTGGGGAGAGCATTCCAATGGGTGGGTCCTGCAACAGAAAGAGCTCGCTCTCTCGTGGTAGTAAGATGAGCATTCTTGAGGGACAGGGTGTGGAGGGTAGCTTTGTGGGTTGTTCTAGTGGGGCGGTTGTGGAGGATGAAACGAGAGGTTCCTCAAGCCAATTGGAATTGTGAGTGTATAAAGTTTTGTGGATAATGGTGAGCGTTTTGAAGAGGATACGTGAGGGTATAGGGAGCCAGTGAAGTCCTTTGAGGACAGGTGTTATATGTAGCATTTGAAGTGGTTTGATATTGGCATATGGGAGGCCCAGGGGTAGGGAATTGCAATGGTCCAGTTTTGGGCAGATGGTTGCTTGTATGACAGTGTGGAGATCATGTGCAGAGAGTAGGGGTTTGAGTTTCTTCATAACATGGAGCTTGTAGAAGCCTTCTTTTAGAATAGTGCTGATGTGCTTTTTGAAATTCAGTTGATGGTCAATCATGACACCAAGGTCACGTACAAAAGGCTGTGTGGAAGTTGAATTGGACAAGGTGATGCTTGAAAGGGCTAGCCTAGGATTCTGTGGGTTTGAAATGATGAGCAGTTCAATTTTTGTAGTGTTGAATAATAAGTGGAGGTTTGTGAGGAGGGTAGTTATGGAGGAGAGGCATTTCTCCCAAAATTTATTGCCTTGCTGATGGATTCTTGTATGGGAATGAGTACTTGGACATCATCTGCATTTATGAAAAATTTGAGGCCTAGGTCAGAAAGGAGATGGCAGAGGGGTAATAGGTATATATTGAAGAGAGTGAAGGAGAGTGAAGATCCCTGTGGAATGCCTTGGGCGAGTGGGATATGGGCAGATTCAGAGTTTCCTATTTTTACAGTGTATTGCCTATTGGATAAGTAAGAAGTGAACCAGAGGTGGGCTGATCCTGAGATGCCTATGTAGGAAAAGTGAGCAAGGAGGAGGTTATGGCTGATGGTGTCGAAGGCAGAGGAGATGTCGAGAAGGGCAAAGATATAACTTTGACCATGGTCTGTGCCTTTGAGGATGGTGTCAAATAGAGTGAGTAATAGTGTTTCTGTATTGAAGTGCTTACGAAAACCAAATTGGGATGGGTGAAGAATGTTGTGGGTGTCAAGGTAATCAGTGAGTTGGGTATTAACCACCTTTTCCATGATTTTAGCGATAAAGGGCAAGTTAGAGATGAGGCGGTAGTTGGAGGGATCCTCGGGGTCAAGGAAGGGTTTTTTGAGGAGGGTTTGACCACGGCATGTTTTAATGTGTCAGGTACTTTGCCAAGGGAGAGGGAGCAGTTTATAATGTTGGCTAAGGGTTTGGCGATGATATGTGGGATGGTTAACAGGGCTTTTGTGGGGATGGTATCGGAGGGGTGGGTTGCTGGCTTGATTTTTTTTTTAGTATTGATTCAATTTCTTTCATGGATGTAGTATCAAGGGAATCTAGGGTGGCGTTAGCAGTTTTTGGGAGTGGGTTTACAAAGGTGGGGGTGAAAGGAAAGTGGTTAAGGATGTTTGCTATTTTGTTATGAAAAAAATTGGGCGAGTGCTTCGCTTTTATTTTTTGCATCTTTGTCATTGCTTAGGTGAGGGACAGATTTGGTGAGGTTTGCACCTTCATTCTCCTCTGTAAAGTAACTGGGGCAATCCCAACTGCCTACCCTGAGGATGAGTGGTGAGGCTCTCAAATTGAATGCAAAAACTTACTCAAGGAAAAACAACACACCAGATTGCTATAATAAATATAGCCGCAGCTTTATCATCACTAACATCAATATATACTAAGTACCTGAATCATCATACCATGTGGAATGAAGGAAATGTAGAAAGCTCATATTTAAGGTGAAGGGTGTGTGACAGAGGTGAGGTATTTAATTGGCATGTAGGCATTTGTATCAATCTTATTTGTTGTGTTTTCTCGATGGGATATGCATTAGTGGTAAATTACTGTCTTTTCATAATGAGATTTGTACAATGTACTCTTGCCTACCTTTCCTCATTCCAAATCACATCAAATCTTTACTGATATGTACTGCGCTGTTCGTACCTCTGACTGTGCATGTTAAACTAGCCCCCATACCCATACGTGTGTTACGCTATCACATGCAAAATTAAACACTCCTCATTTTCATAAACTCCTCCCCTTTGACTACATTTTTTGAATTTTCATACACATCTTGCGATGTAAAAAATAACACATGCGTTATGGCAAAATCACGGGTATTAGGGTCCTGTCACATTTTGATGAATGACCCTGTTAGCACTAGCCATTTAAGTTGCTCCCTTGCCCAGAATTTGAACAGCTTAATCTAGTTGCCGAGTAAAACTAGGCAGCTAGATTTAACCCCTTCTGGCTAGATTTTCAAAGGGGCTGATCTGACTTGATTGCTTTGAAAATCTACCTCACAGTACACCGAGTATTGTTATGGCTGCTATCACATGCATTAAAACTGGGGAGTTAACACATCTTAATTCTCAGTTTTAATGCCCAATAGTACCTAAACCCTTTTTGTGTTACCTTCATTTGCTACAATAGAAGCCTCAGTTCTAAAAACAGCTGGCTGTCTTGCAACCTCAGGGATTTAGATAAGCAATTTAGTTCATTAAAATACCCATCCATCAGGTTACATAGCAATTTACCTCACCAGAACTTTTCCGGTCATAGACATCAGTCTATGATGAGCAGTACTATTTTTAATTAACATAATGCATTTCCATGTATTAATAGGAAATCATGAAAATACAATAACTAAGTAATTTGTAAAAAGCTGTTGATACTGTATATTTTAAACAGAAGCATGATTTTATATGTATTTTTTTGAATTGGTGCTGGATTAAGAAATTCACATTTGGGTAGATTTTTTAAATTTTATTTTAACACAGAGAAAAGGACAAAAGAAGAAAGGATAGTCATAATCAAATAATTTGAGTTATAAATGAGTCTCAGACATACAGAAAATATCCAAAGCTTTCTCTTTCAAATAACCAATTTATTCCAAAATGAAATTCATACACAAAGTCGTAAAAATTAGTTTATTGCAATTCTTGCCTCAATTGGGAGATCCTCTATGAAACAGCTCCGGTTGACAAAAAACTTTTCTATGTACTAAGAGTTTCTCCCACAGACACAAGCCCTATGTTTTTCTCATTGGCCAGAGATCCATTAATCATATTCCTTTCTAAAATGTCCAGTATTTTACTTTTCCCTTATACAGCAGTAGAGGAACAGTTAGATTTTAATTTAACTGCAGGACAAATCTCAATTTTATTGATTTTGACAAACCCTACAGTCCAGGGTAGATATTGTAAACTGCCTGAAGTAGAAGAGAGCAGGTGTTAGCAGGGTCATCCAGAGAATTTCATTGCTCAGGGGTGTGGGTGGCATAACTCTCTAAAGCTAGTCATAAATTTATTTATAATAAAACTGCTTCAGCTAAAACGATTTGTTGACCTTTGTATCAGTTACTCAGGGGGGAGCCTGTGTTCACTAGGCAATTATGTTTAAGTTATTTTGTTAAGATTTTGAAAGAATTTTTGTTGTTTCATTCCCTTAGTCTCAAAAAGAAAATACTGTAAAACTATGCCAAAAACTCATAAATATAAAGAGCTCTGCAAATTATTTTAATGCAAACTGAAAGAAATTAGGGTTGCAGCTTTATTAGAAGCATGGCAGCCCAGTTACTCCATCGGATTATTTGTATTCATTGGTTATCACTGGATAAAGTAGAATGGCTGCCATGTTAGTCCAGTTCAACGTACAGAAATAAAGGTCAGCATTGTTTCTACCAGATGAAGGGTATATATCTCCTGAAAACTAGTCCAGTAAAAAAAGAATCACCTTATATATTTTTTTATTTATTAATTTTTATTTCTATGCATTGATTAAAACTGAATGGCCTGATGATCAAAAAGCCAAGAGGTCGATATTCATAGCCTTTGTTCATGTGACTTTTTGAGTTACTTGTACAAAAGCCAAGTTTTAAAATTTTACCCTTGCCAACTTTAACCAGTGAACTCTTTCTGACTAAATCTACATGCATAAGTTCAGTTAGAAAAATAGCTGCCATAACTATACTATGTACTAATTTAGGGGTAGATTTTAAAAGGGTTACGTGCATAAGGTACGAGCGTAACCCTTTTAAAACGCCCTGCGCGGGCCGAGCCTATTTTGCATAGGCTCGGCGGCGCATGCAAGCCCTGGGACATGCGTACGTCCCAGGGCTTCGCTAGGGGGGCGTGGTTCTGGCCCAGGGGCGTTCTGGGGGCACAGCTGGGGCCTTCAGAACAGCCCCCGGGTCGGGAGATGGCACGCCAGCAGCCTGCTGGTGTGTGCGAGTTACGCCTGCCAGAGGCAGGCGTAACTTTTACAACAACGGTAAGGGGGGGGTTTAGAAAGGGCTGGAGGGTGGGTTAGGTAGGGGAAGGGAGGGGAAGGGAGGGGAAGGTGCGAGGGGGGTGGAAGGAAAGTTCCCTCCGAGGCTGCTCTGATTTCAGAGCGGCCTCGGAGGGAACAGGCAGCACGCGCAGGGCTCGGTGCTCGCAAGTTGCACAAATGTACGTTCTATGTAAACCGGATTGATTTGTATCTTATACAGGAATTTCGGTATATAAAAATTAAAAATAAATAAATAAATAAAATGTGCACCCCCTTGCGCGCGCCGATCCCGGATTTTATAAGATATGTGCGGCTACACGCATATCTTATAAAATCCAGCGTACTTTTGTTTGCGCTTGGTGCGCGAACAAAAGTACGCGTGGGCACACTTTTAGAAAATCTTCCCCTTAATATGAACAAGTGCAAGGTGTTGCATATAGGGAAAAATAACCCAGGAAAAAGATCTAGACATCATAGTGGATAATACTTTAAAATCGTCAGCTCAGCGTTCCGTAGCAGTCAAAAAAGCAAACAGAATGTTAGGAATTATTTGGAAGGGAATGGTTAATAAAACAGAAAATGTCATAATGCCTCTATATCGCTCCATGGTGAGACCGCATCTTGAATTCTGTGTACAATTCTGGTCGCCGCATCTCAAAAAAGATATAGTTGTGATGGAGAAGGTACAGAGAAAGGCAACCAAAATGATAAAGAGGATGGAACAGCTCCCCTATGAGGAAAGGCTGAAGAGGTTAGGGATGTTCAGCTTGGAGAAGAGATGGATGAGGGGGGATATGGTAGAGGTCTTTAAGATCATCAGAGGTCTTGAATGAGTAGATGTGAATCGGTTATTTACACTTTCGAATAATAGAATGACTAGGGGGCATTTCATGAAGCTAGCAAGTAGCACATTTAAGACTAATCGGAGAAAATTCTTTTTCACTCAATGCACAATAAAGCTCTTGAATTTGTTGCTAGAGGATGTGGTTAGTGCAGTTACTGTAGCTGGGTTCAAAACAAGTCTGGATAAGTTCTTGGAGGAGAAGTCCATTAACTGCTATTAATCAAGATTACTTAGGGAATAGCCACTGCTATTAATTGCATCAGTAGCATGGGATCTTCTTAGTGTTTGGGTAATTGCCAGGTTCTTGTGGCCTGTTTGGCCTTTGTTGGAAACAGGATGCTGGGCTTGATGGACCCTTGGTCTGACCCAGCATAGCAATTTCTTATGTTCTAATGTTCTTATGGATAGTTACATGCATAAGTTTATCCAAATATATTAAATGGCAGACTTATATGTATACATCCTGCTGAATTTCTGGGAAAAGTTATGTATGTAACGATCCCCGGTTATTTTTCCACTTGCCAGCTTACTTTGAATATTGAATATTTTTTTTTTTTTACTTCTTCATTTCTCTTTCCATCTTTTCTTCCTTCCTTCCTTTCTTTTGTTTATTTTCAGAAAAGGCTAAGAAATGCAGTAGGCACCTTGCCTGTGGAATTCATCATTAACTCCAGTGCTGTGTTTTTTTCCATTAGATAAAAAGGGTAAACACATACAACCTAGATTGACCAGGGACTTGTGAACAATAATTTGGATCTTTGCATTCTTCTTTCCCCAAGGGCAATTCTCTTTAAGGAAACCATTGATCTTTTGCAGACAGCCAGTCAATCAGTCAGTGACACTCAAACACAAACCAGTTGTAAACTAAGGGCAATCTCATCTCTATTCCTTGCAGACAGGTATTCTGAAGTGTGGCATCAGTGATTCCAAAATTGTTCATATTAACCTTTTTTGAATGCCACTTCCTCTTTTTCAATAGTGAAAATAAAGTAAAATCAGAGCTGGGCAAAAAAATGCAGAACAAATATTTTTAAAATCTATTAATGGAAATTATTTTCAGTTGAGGTATATAGTAGAAGTAATTTCATTTTCATGTATATTGTATACTTTTATATTACATATATAGTCTATTCTTACATTGAGAAATGGTAATAAGAAAATAGTCTGCAATAAGTTTGGGAAAATGTTTCATTTGTACTCCTTAGCTTGGACCAAACTGTAAACAAAGATGAATATTATTACTATGTCAGCATTTATATAGCTCACTAAACCAAGGCAATATATTCCAACTGTAAACATTTTGCAAATAGAAGCTGGCAAAAGACACTACACTCATTATGGGGTTCCATAAATTATAGTACAGTGTAATGGGCAAAAGAGCAACATTTTAGCTGATATATACCTGTTATTTATGCATTTAAATGTGTTCACTTGGAAAGGCAGATCAATTAAAAGTCTTTTTTTTTCCAACTAGAACTCAGGGGCAGAAGGGTACATGGAGCATATTAAATGTAAAACAATCAATCAATTAGATCATAGCAGAATAGCTAACAAAATAATTTACAAATATGTTTTGTTGTACTTCTGTTTATACTTTTAGCACACCCATACATTGGTCTACATTGTTTAGCTTATATATACCTATTGTTTTCTTACACTGGTTCTGCTGCCCAAAAGGGGACCATTTAGAATGAGAGAGACAGTCAGCAATACTGTTCTGAGACCCTAGCACATGCTTCATCCACACAGTAATGCGAAGCTGCAGACAGCAGAGGCCACACATTCCTAGAAATTCAGCCATCCTATTGCATTTTCCAAATTGCTTACTAATAACCTCCAGGTCCATGAGATTATCACATTGAAAAACCATCTTGCTGTTTCTCAATCTGTCATCCCATATGCTCAGGGTAACTATTATCAGGAAGACTTTTATTTTGGAATATTCAAAAGGACTAACACGACAACCACATTAGCTTACACTAAAAATATTTTTATTTATTTATTTATTTATTTATTTAAATTTCTTATATACCGGCATTCGCGATGGGAGTCGCATCATGCCAGTTTACAAATAACAAGGTGTGACAACAGAATAAATACTTAATAACTTAAAAACATTAACATGTGATAGAAGAATAAGGTAGCAGTTACAATAAAACAGGGATAAAATGCAACTTGGAATGAAGAGAAGGCAAAAGAGAGATTAACACTGAGATAACAAAAGAATGACCAAGGTGAATAAAACCTGCCAAATTAAAAAAGAGAGAACATTATTGAGTTGTCAAAGGTTGTTGATTACCCTGACGGGAGTTCTTAGTTGCTTGAGTTGAGAGTGGGTTCAGTTGGTGTCTGGAAAGGCTTTCAAGAATAGCCAGGTTTTAAGTCTTTTTCTGAAAGTGGGGAGGCAAGGTTCCTGTCTCAGTTCTGGTGGGATAGAATTCCACAAGGTAGGTCCTGCTGTAGAGAAAGCCCTGTCTCTGAGAGTCGTATGGTTAAAGGTTTTTGCAGGCGGCACCTGTAATGAGTCTCTGTAGGACTCTCTGATAGGTCTGATGGAGGTATGTTTTTTAAATGGGATTTGGAGGTTAAGCGGAGAGAGTTGATGGAATGCTTTGTAGATGGTAGTAATGGATTTATATAAAATTCTGTAGTGCACTGGCAGCCAATGTAAGTCTTTGAGAATCGGAGATATGTGGTCTCTTCTTCTTGTGTTTGTCAAAATTCTGGCCGCCGTGTTCTGAACCATCTGAAGAGGTTTAGTATGAGAAGACGGGAGACCTAATAGAATAGAATTGCAATAATCTAACTTAGAGAAGATTATTGATTGCAAAACTGTTCTGTAATCGTGGAAATGGAAAAGTGGTTTGATTCTTTTTAAGACGTGTAATTTATAAAAGCAGTCCTTCGTGGTTTGATTAATAAAAGATTTTAGATTTAGCCGATTGTCGATAATGGCTCCTAGGTCTCTTACATGTGAAGTTTGAAAGCCGGTTGGTGGATTTGAGGTGAGGTTACTGTTTTCGGGGGAAATTATGAGGACTTCGGTTTTAGCGGAATTTAAGATTAGATTTAGGCTGGAGAGGAGGTTGTCAATATTTTGAAGACAGTTTTCCCAGATTTTGATAGTTTTTGTAAGGGATTCTTTGATAGGGATGACAATCTGGATGTCATCTGCGTATAGAAAGTATTTGAGGTTCAGATTGGTTAATAGTTGACATAGGGGTAGGAGGTAAATGTTAAAGAGCGTGGGGGAGAGAGAGGAGCCCTGTGGAACACCTAGCGAGGAAGGGTAAAACTGTGATTCTTTGTTATGTATTTTGACTTTATATCCTCTGTTTCCCAAGAATGATTTGAACCAGGCAAGAGCAGAGCCTGTAATTCCGATGTTCGCTAATTGATTTAGGAGAAGGGAGTGATTCACGGTATCAAAGGCCGCCGATAGGTCGAGGAGTATCAGCAAGTAGGCGTGACCTTTATCGAGGCCCATGATGAGGTAATCTGTCAGAGATATGAGAAGTGATTCTGTACTTAAAGATTTTCGGAAGCCGTATTGAGTGGGGAATAATATGTTGTTGTCTTCGAGGTATTCTGATAATCTGGTGTTGACTAATTTTTCTGTAACCTTGGCTATAAAAGGAAGGTTGGATATTGGGCGGAAGTTGGATGGATCTTTAGGATTAAGGTTCGGTTTTTTTAATAGGGGTTTGATAGAAGCAACTTTCAGGTCGTCAGGATAAATTCCTTGGGCTAAGGAACAATTGATAATGTCAGTTAGGGTTTTGGAGATGGTATCTGGTATTAGCAGCAGTAGTTTGGGAGGGATCTGGTCAAATGGGTGGGATGATGGTTTCATTCTCTTCAATACTAACTTGGTCTCTGATATTGCAATGGGTTCGAAGGCTTGTATAGCAATGTCATTGCAGTGATGGCGGAATGTGCTGGGTGGAGCTAGGGTATTCGTTTTTAGTTGAGATTGCAGGTTGGAAATTTTGTTACTGAAGAAAATGGCCAGCTCCTCAGCTTTTTCGTGCGCTTGGTTGAGTGGGATGTCCGGAGAATTGGGTTGAGTTAAGTTCGAGACGTAAGTAAAGAGGGCTTTTGAATCGAAGATGAGGTGATGTATCTTGTGAGCGTAGTAGTCCCTTTTTGTTTTAAGTGTGGCGCTCTTGTAAATGTGAAGAGCGAGTTTGTAAGCTGAGAGGGAGGTCGGTGATGGTGCTTTACGCCATTTATTTTCTTTTTGTCTCAGTGAAAGCTTGAGTTTTTGTAGATGGTCATTAAACCAGGGTTGTCTTCTGGCGGCATTATGTTTAGGTTTTTTTGTTGCCAGTGGGCAGAGTTTATTAGCTGCCGATTCTGTGATGTTGGACCATGAGTGGAGAGCCGTGTTGGGAGTGGAGATGTCTATGTGGGGGAGTTCTAGGACAAGGTGTTCGTGAAGCTCATCGGATGAACATAGGTTTCTGTAAGTAAATTGAGGTTGAAGATCTTGTTTGATGTTAGATTGTGCCAGCGAAAAAGTGGTAGAAATTAAAGCATGGTCTGACCAGGGGACTAATTTGCATATGGGGGGTGCTGAGTATGAGATGCCTGAGTTTACAAAAATGAGGTCCAAAGTGTGTCCTGCTCTGTGAGTAGGGTTGTTGATTATCTGCTTGAATCCCATGGCGGTCATTGCATTTAGGAAAGTTTCACAGTTTGTAGATGGAGAGGGGTCATCAACATGTAAGTTGAAGTCTCCCAAAATGATGGCTGGAACCGCAATATGGGGCAGATTTTCAAAAGGTTACACGCGCCGGGCCTATTTTCAAAAGTCATTTGCCGCTATGCCAGGGATCGCGTGCCGGCAGCTGGCCTGCGCACGCAACTTACTCCAGCCCCAGGGCTGAAGTAAGTTTTACAACAAAAGAAAAAATGAGAAAAAGGTAGGGGGGAAAGGGCGGGGGAGATAGGGGGAGGTAGGGGAAGGGAAGGTGGGGTGGGGGAAGGGAACGGGGGAAGGCAGTGCGGTGTGAGCTTGGCGCACGCAAGGTGCACAATTGTGCACCCTCTTGCATGTGCCGACCCCCGATTTTATAACATGCGCACGCATGTTATAAAATTGGGCGTACATGTATGAACCCCGGGTAGCGCATGCACATGTACGCCCGAGTGCAGGTCTTAAAATCTACCCCTATATGTTTAGTCACACTTTCTTTTACACATATTCTTTGTGACTATATCAGATTTCATAATCTTACCAATGTTCAACTCAGATTCTGTTTCAAGGTAGCCAACCCCTCTCTCAGAATGATTGTATATGCCAGGGGTGGGCAAACGTTTTTGTGCAGGGGCCATATTAGAAGTTATCGACTGTAATGAGGACTGGTGGGAGGAGTCTCCCTTGGAGCTCCTTGACACAACAGCCAATCCCCCACTGCTTGCTGCAGGCATTTCAGCATCCATCAAGCTTATGCACCAGCATTTTTAGTCCCCAAGAAACTTCTTCAATCATAGATCCAAGTCTCTATCAAAAATATTTACATTCACATGTATTAAAATTTGTTAATTGCAGAACAAGTAATACACATTGTTTTGTTGTGAGATAGTATTCTATTTTCTTTCTTATTTTTATAAAAATAAAGTCAGTGACCACTTGATGAGATCATTTGAAACACAGACCAGTGTCGGGCTTTTGGGCATGTTTAACTCACTTATTCATGAAAGAGGTGATGGTCACAAGAAGATATGGCAAAAAAACCCCCATTGACATGAATATACAGCTTGCAATGAAGATAAAGCTGATGTAGCTCATATCATATTTTATTTGCAAAACATTAAAATTCCTTTTAAAAATATCAGAAAGTTGGGACATACAATGACATGATTATATATAACACTCGAATGCGCTTCAATTCTTACGTATTTCAGAGGGATTCAACACCGAATCACCTCGTGCAGCGATGTTTCCTTTAATTAAAACTTTTCCGAAGTCAGGAACCAGGAACACCAAGACGAAACAGGAACAAGGATCCAAAGCACAAGGAACTCACCGGAGCAAGCAGACTTAAACAGCGCTACAAGAGACGTTGCCAAGTCAAGGAATGAGCAGAGGAAGCTCATCCTACAACAGCCCGAAGAGAAGAAGAGCTCCTGGGGCCATGTTATAAAATCCTGGGTTGGCGCACGCAAGGGGGTGCACAATTGTGCACCTTGCTTGCGCCAAGTCGCCTTCACCCGTTCCCTTCCCCCTAGCCTGACCTTCCTACCCCTTCCCCCTCTCTAGCCCTACTCTAACCCCCCCGGAGCTTTACACGTGTCACTGGGCCTTTTGAAAATAGGCCCGGTGTGTGTAAGGTGATTTACCCGCGTAACCTTTTTAAAATCCGGCCCTATGTGTCTGTGAGGGAGAGAGAGCCTGTATATGTGAGAGAGAGGGAGTATGTGTGAGAATGTAGACATGTATATAAAAGACGGAGTGTGTGAGAAAATCAATGTGTTATTGTGTGTGTGTGTGTGTGTGAGTGAGAGAGAGAAGATAAAAGTTTGTGCAAACCCTACCTCTCCCGAATCGACAACAATCTCAGGGTGACTGGAAATCAAAAGAGAAGGAGATTTTTAAAAATTCTTATTAATTTTAATTACTGGGTGGAATTTGATGTTTTTGCTGTTTTGAATATTTTATTGTTTTTTTGGGAATTAGAACATTTTTTAATTATTGGATTTTTTGAAATATTTTATTGGTATTTGGGAAATTTTGGATATTCTGTTCATTAACTGGTTTGAAATATGTATTCTTTTTATGAATATGATTTCTCTATTACTATGTTTTATATTTCTTGATTTTATTATTTAATGTTTTATGAAGCATGGTAATGTTTCAGTTTTTCCATTGTTGGTCTGCATGTAGAGGCTGGCTTGTTGTCTGTTCCTGTTCAGTTCTTCTCAGCACGTTTCTATTTATACTTTCTGGTCTCTTTATTCTGTATTTGGTCAGGGTCTGTGTATATTCTGCATATGTGACCGAGGTGAGCTATTTTGCCAGCATGTAATTTCTTTGTAGGGATATATAGCAGCCTGGCTAATAGGAGGCATATTGGTGTTCCAGGGCCTGGTGTAATTGCAATGTTGACTTTTCATAGATAAGATTGTTACTGTTTGAGTACTGACAGATAGGATTGTTTTAGTATGGGAGGTTTACTATATTGTAATGGTAAATACATTTATTCATGGCTTTCTGAGATGCCATTATAAATGCTATAGGAGTTCCTACTTCCTAGTTTCTTTTTTGCAGAATTTTCTAGTTGGCACCATAGCAGCATATATAAATATAATATACATGTTGTAAATGATATTTTGCCTCAGACTGTACTACTGAATGTTCTTTTTCATGTAAAATTTGTTACGTGCATAATTAAATTTTGAGTGGGAGTGTGGGGTAGTGGTGTGTGGGCAAAGCTGTAAGGTTTCCCTAGGGTATGTAATACCCTCCCCTGGACCCTGGATTCCACGGGGTTGTCAGTTTTTAAAAATATAGATTGCTGGAGGGAGATGGGCTTAATCTGATGGGCATGGGACAGAGAGTGAATGAATCATGGGGGGGGGGGGGGGGGGGGGGTGCACAGTATTGTTCACACAGGGCAGCAAAAAAGCTAGCACCAGTCCTGCACCTCTCCCTGCCCCTGCCCCATCCTAGCCCATTCTCCCAGGTATACCTTGTAGTCTAGTGGGGCCCACAATGTCCCCCTAGGATCTGGATGAGGTACTCTTTTTTGTCAAATTGACTCCGGATAGACATCATACTAGTTATGTTCCTATCATGTGATATCAAGCTGCGGTTCGCAGTACCACAGCTTTGGAAGCCTCCATGGTGTTTTTCCACTCCGGAAACAAATACCACAACTTGGTATATGACCCTCTTAACTGGATAATTGTGAATCTCTCTATTTATCTGGCTGAGTTTGCCAGATAGGAAGTTATGCCCCAAAACATTATCATTTATTTATTTATCTATCTATCTAGTTTTATATACCGTCGTTCGGTTTCGCCTTCACAACAGTTTACAAAGTTTCAATGTTTAACAGAGTGTTCAAAATATTCATGCGATTGTTAACATAGTTATTGTAGGCAGTAGAGATGTGCTTCGTTGTTCGCCCGAAGTAGGAAATTGCCCGAAATTTCCTACTTCGTTTTTTTTTTCGGAGGCCCGAAACCCGAAAAGAATTTTCCCCGACTTTCGGGGAAATTTCGTTTTTCGGGTTTGCCTGGGGGCGGGGCACACTTTTTTTTTTTTTTTAATTAAAACCCACCCCAAACCACCCCAAACATTTACCTTAACTATAATTCACCCCCCCCCCATCCCGATCCCTCCCCAAGACTTACAAAGTAGATCCCTGGTGATCCAGCGGGGTCCCGGGATCCATTTGCCCTCCTCCATGCCCATGTTTCTGCAGCCGTGCTCTTTAAAATGGTGACGCGCAGCCTCTGAACTACCATGTCACAGGGGCTACCGGCGCCATTGGTCAGCCCCTGTCACATGGCCATCGGCGCCATCTTGTGCTCCTGTCATGTGACTGGAGCTGACCAATGGCGCCGAAAGCCTCTGTGACATAGTATGGGCAAAGGCTATCGGCGCCATTTTGATTACTGGCAGCCAACAATGAAATGGCTCCTGGACCCCCGCTGGACCCCCAGAGATTATTGGCAAGCCTTGGGGGGGTCAGAAGGGGGGCTCCTGACCCCCCCATGGCTTGCCAATAATCTCTGGGGGTCCAGCGGGGGTCCGGGAGCCATTTCGTTGTCGGCTGCCAGTAATCAAAATGGCGCCGATAGCCTTTGCCCATACTATGTCACAGAGGCTTTCGGCGCCATTGGTCAGCTCCAGTCACATGACAGGAGCACAAGATGGCGCCGATGGCCATGTGACAGGGGCTGACCAATGGCGCCGGTAGCCCCTGTGACATGGTAGTTCAGAGGCTGCGCGGCACCATTTTAAAGAGCACGGCTGCAGAAACATGGGCACGGAGGAGGGCAAATGGAACCCGGGACCCCACTGGACCACCAGGGATCTACTTTGTAAGTCTTGGGGAGGGATCGGGATGGGGGGGGGTGATAGTGTATGATAGATATGTAAAAAAAGGATTTTAAATGCTTGGGGTGGGTTTTTTTAAGCTTCCTTTGCCGTTTCGTTTTTTGGCCCGGTTTCGGGTTTCCTCGTTTCGTTTTTTCGAAAAATGAGACGAGGAAACCCAAAATTTACCACAAAGTATCCGAGTCAAAAAACAACCCGGCAGGAAAAAACGAAGCACATCTCTAGTAGGCAGTATAAACATAGTTCTGATGTCAAACTGTACAGGTTATATTACGTGCTTGCATTGGTTCCACATGTTTATATAGGCCGGTAGGGAGGGAAATAATAACAAAGAGTCATTGGGTGTTTTGGTAGGCTTTGGTAAACATCCAAGTTTTTAGTTCTTTTTTGAAGGTTTTTATGTTTTGCTGGGTTCTAAGTTCAGTTGGGAGGGTGTTCCAGAGTTTGGGACTTCCTAGGGATATGGCTCTCTTCCGAGTTCAGGTAAGTTGTTTGGAGCGAGCAGGTGGGATTTTTAATAGACCTTTGTTAGTTGAGCGGAAGTTTCGGTTTGGTGAGTGGAGTTTTATGGATGCATCCTATCCACCACCACTTAGCTGGATAACTATTTAGCTGGATAAATAGTTAACTAGCTAAGTGGAGGCTATTGAATACAAGTGAACATTTAAGCTCCACCAGTTAACCAGATAGCTCCATATTTATCTGCTTAAGTGATGCTGATGAATATTGGACTCTTACTTAAAGCTCCTTGAAAGCATAATTTTTAGAAGTCTAAGATAAAGGAAACATACTGTTGATTAGATCAATTGTAAACCTGAGAGGGGAGAGGGCAAAAGTGCATGCACCCTGAGGCAGTATCTGAGATCTCCATAACATACCTTAAACTTACACCTATATTTAACACCTACCACTCTGGCAAGAAAGGTTTCACCTGATCACACTTTACAGTTGTTGTAGGCTAAGTGGTAGCTAAGGTTCTGATTTACTAGAGCTTTTTGCCTATTCTGTGTCTATGGGGAAAATGCTTAGTAAATGAGGCCCTAGATTTGTAAGTCTTTTGTTAATACAGTTAATACAAATATTTTATCATTTTAGTAGTACTCTGATGGCTAACAGTAAATCGCTCTTATAAAAAAATAACTTTATAGTTACCAAAGCTACAGGACTTGTTTCCTATAGGGTGCAAACCACAAATAGACAAGACTGGAAACATCATGTTGATTGGTTACAAAGTTTCTCAATTGGCAAATGATACCAATGTAGAAGAACTTCAGCGAGAGCAGTCTTGGGAACCAACTGCTTTTATTCCCATTGTAGCTACAATTCTGTGCATCCAGGACTATTCTGAACCTCTTCTACAGAGCATAATCCAATTTCTACAGATATTCAGGATGAAAACCTAGTGCAGTTACTTCTATCTCCCCCAAACAATGTAGAGTAACCATAATGCAGTGAAATGCCCACATGTGGCTAAATAAATATGTCAGTGAAAGGACGAGAGATGGTGTCTATCTAGGGGGTGTTGTAACAATGAAGCTAATAGGAGCACAGCTCATAGGAAGGCACCCATGATCCATGGTACTCAACCTGATGCCACCCAGCATGGCTCAGAATGCCATCCTGTGGTGGGGATGCTGCTGATTTCCCAGCACCACTAAGCATGGTTTCTCATACCACCAGCCTGCTCCTGCCCCGAACATCTATAGGTGTGTGTATGTGAACAACTTCGTCCTTTAAAGTGCCTGTGGTGAGAAAGCCTCCGTGGTGCCCTTTGATGACATCATTCAGTCCTTACTATATAACAATGGATCTCCTACACTGGCTGCATAGTGTGTTGCTGCTTCATTCCTGGTTCCTGAATTCTCAGCCTTGCCTTGTCTCTTCAGCTCAGCCTTGCCTTGTCTCTCTAGCCCTGTCTTGCCTCACCTCCTCAGCTCTGCTTGTCTTGTCTCATTGCCTCTCCTTGAACTGATTCCCGGATTCGAACCTTGCCTGGACCTTAACCATTCTTACTTGTTGCCTACCTCTGACCTTTTCCTGGATATTATTCATTCTTGCCTGCTGCCTGCCTTTGACCCTAGCCTGGCCTTGGGTTGATGCCAACACTATAGCCACAGAGACTCTTACTTAAGACCTGTCGACCCCCGGAACCCAATACTCAACCCAAAGGGAAAGAGGTTGGTACAGGTGAAGCTCCTAGTCTGTCTCTTCCCTGCATAACTCCACCAGCTGTCAGTGGAAAACTATGGGGCCTTTCCTGTAGGTTGAGCCAATCTCACCACAGCTGCAAGGGTCCACAGATCTTACAGACTAGCACAAATTAGCAGGTGTAAAAGTGTGTAGGTTGATTTTTTGGGATAATTTCCAAAGTAAAAGTATGTGCAAACTTTCATATTGAAAACTGATGGATTTATGGAGAACAGAGTGGAGAAATTGTAGATTACAATATAGGGGCGGATTTTCAAAGGAGCGTGCGCCGTTGGCTAAGGGCGCGCGCAGCAGCGCGCATAGGAAGTGGCATGTATTTTGTATAGCGCCGCACAGACATGCGCGCACTATGCAAAATACGGGAATAGCCCGGCCGGATATTGTACGCGCGGGGTCGCGCGCACAAATGCACTTGTGCGCGCCCCATTACTTTCCGCGTGGATCCGCCAATTTGTACGCACATGTGCAGGTATGCGCGCGAGTGCATTTCTGCGTGCGTGCGGCGTGCGTGCACGCGAGGACGGGTCCGCATGTGCAGTGTTGTAGCACAAAATGGCGGCCAGGGGGCAGAGGCAGCCAAACTTTACCACCAGGGACGTCCAACTTCTGGCGTCCCTGGTGGTGGTAAAAGAACACCGGCTCTTCCCCCAAAGGGGAAGAACCACAAACTTCCGTATGCTAAGGAGGGCCTGGAGGCGGTTGCAGGCAGCATACAATGAGAGGACCTCCCACCCACGTGGGGTAAGTGTACAGCCGGTACCACTGTACTGTGGAACTGTCAATATGGGTTTAGGGCTGGGTGGAGGGAGAAAACAGAGGGTTATAGTTTAGGAATATGGAATGAGGCTAAAATGTGAAATGTTAATAGGTAATTAGCTACATGATTGTCATAGCTCTTCACGGTTGCCAAATGTATGTTGAACAGTCTTTGCCACATTGCAGAATCCAGCATCATCATAGTACACTCATGTTTGTCTCTCCATCTGTTGTCCTAGATCGAGGATTTGAAGAAGAAGGCCCGCTGGCTGCGCCTGAAGAAGGGGAGGTGGCTCGAGCGGCTGCGGGGCGAGCACTCTGGGGCTGGTGGTAAGTAATCCCTCCATAAGGGTATCATTACAAGTGGGGGCTACACTTGTTAGATATGGGACACACCGGTTCATAACATGCATGTGCATGTCATAAA
The DNA here is from genome assembly GCF_901001135.1 of Rhinatrema bivittatum. Lineage (NCBI taxonomy): Eukaryota > Metazoa > Chordata > Amphibia > Gymnophiona > Rhinatrematidae > Rhinatrema > Rhinatrema bivittatum. Next base: position 183,602,164 of record NC_042621.1, read on the forward strand.
ATGGTGGGGTAGGGGACAAGCAAGGAGGTAGAACATAGTGCACCTACTGTGTGCGCAGGCACACAGCCGTCCCTGTTCCCTCCCAGGCAGCTAGGGAATATGAGCGGCCTAGAAAGGACTTTCCCCCCCACCCCCTTTCCATTACTCCCTGGCCCCCTCCCCAGCCCTACAGTAATGCCAGAAACAATTGGTAATACCTGTTGTGTCTGCAGGCTCCCAGTGAGAATGCGATCCCTGCCACAGCAGTAGGTGGGTGCCATGGAAGGACCCTTTCACCCTTATCGGGCCCCTATACAACCCAGCCCCCACTCAGTTGTCATGTGGCAGGGAGATAGGTCCATCTCATGCCCTTTTCACAATCACCCAGCCATGCATCACCCATTGAAGATACTGCCATAAAGAAATGTTTGCTCATGAGTTTGCATATTCATGTATAGGCTAGTCATATCTGTTAGTTTACTTTACAGGTCCTGAAGACGTGAGGCCTGGACCAGCTCCAGCACAGAGAGCAGCAGCAGCAGCCGCTCCAGGGGGGGAGGTGGATTCCCCCCCCCCCCAAGCCAGGAGGAGACCCCGGAGGCAGAGGCCACCTCCCCGCCATGAGGCGCAGTCCAGGCCACCCCCTAGCCCCCCCCCCTGTAGGGTCTCCTCCCCGTTTTGCCCGGGGAGATAGGAACGCGGGGGCACCCAGGGGCCAGCCTTTGCTGGCCCAGGTAGGCAGGGAGGGCCCTCTTGTGCCTCGACGGCCCCTCTCACGTTACCAACACAGAAGCTCATCATCGGGAGGACGGTCTCCCGATGATGAGCCTCTGACCCGAGGCGAATTCCGGGCATACGTGAGGGGGGTGCATGGGACACTGGGGGCCCTCTCTGCCTACGCAGAGAGGATAAACAGGAACTATGGGCAGGTCCTCCGGGCTCTCCAGCTGCTTGGCGCAGCTGTGAGAGTCCTGGGGGAGCAGCTCCTAAGGTCCTGATTATCCTCTCTGGTCCCTGCCTCCCTAACTTCCCGGGGGTTTTGTTTTCTGTAAATAGTTTTTCTCCCTAGGTCTTCCCATCCCATCCCATCCCTTTTTGTTTTTGTATATTTGTATATAATTGAAAGACTTATAAATAAACCCTTCTTATTGGTTCATACCTGTGTGGTCATTGAAAGGTGTTGGGAGGAAAGGGGTGAAGAAGGTGAGGGGGTGAAGGATGTTGGGAGGAAAGGGGTGAAGAAGGTGAGGGGGTGAAGAAGGTGAAGGGGTACATGAACAATGCAAGAAACTGTCCAACGGTGATGAAACAACAAGATACGTGGAACGCAAGGCACACTGAACATCCAGGAGGAAGCCAAACACTAACATCAGCTACACATACACGCTACATATATAGGAATAGAACTGATGTGCAAACACCATGCTGTTTACCTATTTCTTCACAGCAGTGGTCAGCATGAAACCACTCACATCTACTATACAGCTGCACTATCCATATAGGGTAACTAGACTTTTCCATATCTTCCCACATACATACCATCCATGACCCCAGATATTCTGCAGAGCCCCTACACTGGGAAGAGACAAGGTTACACCAAGAAAACCTGGATGGTGAAAGTCTCATAGGTCAGAAGCAGAGACGACATGGTTGAAATACAGAGTCTTGCAGGGATCCCATTTGAGAGCAAACACATACAACAGACACAAGTTTAGCAGGCCACACATACATAATGCCACTTTTGATTATGTAGGATTCCTACCTGTTGAGTATGTAGGGCTCTGACCTACACATTCCTCTGTGCTTCCTATATCGGCAGCAGTCAACACACCAGTATGTATAGTTCTGAATAGAGCTGGATCTTGATAGCAGGGTCACAGAGAAGGGTAGCTCAACCCAGGACAACTGCTAATTAACACCCTTACCACAGCCAGCAGGGCAATCAGCCCCTCACCAGGGTATTACACTGGTAGCTGGTTAGTCTTAATTACCGATGCGGGAAGTGAAACTGCACACACATGTACCCTATCAGCCATAATTGCAATAGAGAGGCACATCTGAGTGTAAGTAAATAGGGGATTACATTCGATAGGAGTTGTGCGCACAGGTCCTTAAAATATGGGAGATGCGCGTAGATATCATAGACCCTTGTGCACATCTCTTTTAAAATTATTGGCGGTGCGCGCAAAGTAGCCAGCGCGCACATGTTCCGCATAAATCTTAATTATCTGCGCGCATAAGTGTTATGCGCGCAGATTGGAGCCACCTGTGCTCATAAGTTACGCGGGTGTAGTGGTGAAACGCGCAAATTAGCCTGCTTACAAAAGGATCCCTCCTCTACTCAGTTGCCAGCTTCACCATGTCTCAGGCACGTCCTGTTCAGCTGCGTAAGCCCAACTTCTTACCAGAGGAAGTGGATATGCTTTAGGGATGTGAATCGTTTTTTGACGATTTAAATTATCGTCCGATATATTTTAAATCGTCAAAAATCGTTAGGGCCACGATACAATACCAATTCCCCCGATTTATCGTTAAAAAATCGTAAATCGGGGGAAGGGGGAGGGCAGGAAAACCGGCACACTAAAACCCCCTAAAACCCACCCCCGACCCTTTAAATTAAATCCCCCACCCTCCCGAACCCCCCCAAATGCTTTAAATTACCTGGGGATCCAGCGGTGGTCCAGAACGGCAGCGGTCCAGAACGGCCCCCTCAATTGAATCCTTTTGTCTTCAGCCGGCGCCATTTTGCAAAATGGCCGCCGCAAAATGGCGGCGGCCATAGACAAAAACGATTCGACGCAGGAGGTCGTTCCGGACCCCCGCTGGACTTTTGGCAAGTCTTGTGGGGGTCAGGAGGCCCCCCCAAGCTGGCCAAAAGTTTCTGGGAGTCCAGCGGGGTTCAGGAAGCGATTTCTTGCCGCGAATCGTTTTCCGTACGGAAAATGGCGCCGGCAGGAGATCGACTGCAGGAGGTCATTCAGCAGCGGTCCGGAACCCCCGCTGAACGACCTCCTGCAGTCGATCTCCTGCCGGCGCCATTTTCCGTACGGAAAACGATTTGCGGCAAGAAATCGCTTCCTGAACCCCGCTGGACTCCCAGAAACTTTTGGCCAGCTTGGGGGGGCCTCCTGACCCCCACAAGACTTGCCAAAAGTCCAGCGGGGGTCCGGAATGACCTCCTGCGTCGAATCGTTTTTGTCTATGGCCGCCGCCATTTTGCGGCGGCCATTTTGCAAAATGGCGCCGGCTGAAGACAAAAGGATTCAATTGAGGGGGCCGTTCCGGACCGCCGCCGTTCTGGACCACCAGGTAATTTAAAGCATTTGGGGGGGGGGTTCGGGAGGGTGGGGGATTTAATTTAAAGGGTCGGGGTGGGTTTTAGGGGGTTGGCTCACGATTTTAACGATTTTTCACGATATTTTTAAAACCCAAACGGCAACAATACGATTCCCTCCCCCTCCCAGCCGAAATCGATCGTTAAGACGATCGAGGACACGATTCACATCTCTAATATGCTTGTCCAGCATGTTATGAGGCACCACGATCTTCTCTATGGCCCACAGTCACGAAGAGTGGGTGCATACCGTAAAGAGCAAATCTGGAAGCGGATCAGGCATGGTGTGAACTCAGTATTCCACCACAACCGGAGCATTGGGGAACTGATGCTCAAGTGGAGGGACCTGAGACGGCTTGTGAAGCGGAAGCAGGCCAAACGGATTGCGGAGGGAGAAGGCAGCCACATCAGCTTCACTCCCTCTGAGCAGCTGACACTCAGCACCATATCTGAGGCAGCTGTAGGAGGAGATGGGCAGCTTGACACCATGCCTGGTGTAGTGCAGGAAGGTGAGCAGAGTTCAACCATTTCTGACCCCTGTACTGATTGCATGTAGCACTTCTACATTCCCCTGCTGTTCTCCAGATATTCCCCTAATACCTGTTTCAGGTACTGTATGGCAGCTAGCATAGATGCCATCTCTAGCTGTATGTAGAGTACAGTGGTGTGTGTAACACCATATAAGACACACATGGGCCATTGTATTGTGGACTGACATTATCCTTGGATTGCAGGAAGGGCAGGTCTACACAAGATAGCACACAGCTCCCATGTGCTACAGCGTTGGTCATATAAATGTGGAGTGCTCTTTAAGGTGTCTAAGCACCAATGCTGTGAATGATATTTGGAATACGGCTCAGTTATTAGGTGTTCCTGCAAAGGAACACCTAATAATTGAACACAATCAATGGGGGAGGGTATTTGTTTGGGACAATGTGGGTTGGCTGACTACCAGCTGAACGTGCCATACCTGCAGCACACTCCATGCTTTCCAGCACTGTATGGGGTTGTCCCCCTTGTTGAACACCTGTATGCTCACCCCCCCCCCCCCCCATCCCCTTCTTCTGACCTATCCCGTATCCTGGCCGTTGCCCAGTAGCCACCTTCCCCTATTCTGGCCCATCCCCCCCCCCCTTCCCACACTATCCTTGCTCACTTGAAACCGCAGAAGGTTTCTAGCAGGTAGCAGAGGTCATGTGTCCATGCAGGCATATAAGATTGATGCCCTAATCAATTTCTGTTGTGTATGGCTCCTGTTCTGGGGTATTCCAAGGACAGGGCCCCTGTTAGTAGATGTGGTGGAATATGTCCCTATTCCATGCAGCATACTGAAAATGCCAGGTGTTCTCTGAAGGTGTTATTGGAAGAGCACTCACTGATGTCCCATCAGGCCCCCCTGGGCCACATGGAATACCTCCAGAGCTCTACAGCTGGGTTGGGGCCTACTTATAATGCATTGACCATCTATATGCCAATACCACATGGCTATTACTGAGATCATTTAGTGTGGAATGTACATAGCACACTATTGGCATTGTGGTGATTTGTGGATGTTTCTTTTTAGGGGAGCCAGATGATGAGCAACCTGGACCTGCACCGAGACAACCCCAAAGGCAGTACCATCGTCTGAGGGTGATCCGTGACTCCTCGGAAGAGGAGGAAGGGGGAGGCCGTGAACAGCCTGCGGAGGAAGAGGAGCAGCAGCAGGGAGAGGAGCCAGAGGACACACTGGCTGATCTGCTCCAGGACAGCAGTGGGTCTGACCATGCTGAACCTGAACTGGTTGCCAGTCAGGCGGAGAGACTGCTATTACAGCAGAGCGCTGGGATCCTGGACGCTATCTCTAGCCTGTCTGAGGTGGTGCATCAGGAATCACAAGCCCACCGTGAGACCATCAGGGAGGAATCACAAGCCCTCCGTGAGACCATCAGGGAGGAATCACAAGTCCTCCGTGAGGCCATCAGGGAGGACGGACAGGGGCTTCAGCAGGTGATGCGGGAGCTTTGCCGGGCAACACAGGAACAAACAGAGGTGTGGAGGGAGCTGCTGCAGCGGTTGCCTCTTGTCCAACCTCAGACACCAGCGGCACCATGGGCTTCCATGGGGCCCTGGATGCAGTACCCTCCTCCTTATGGGGCACCAGCCCGGGCAGAAATGCCCGCCGTGGGCCAACAACCTGCACCTCAGCCTGGTGTAGCCTATCCATGGATGGCACCTCCACCCCTGCCACCTGCGCCTCAGCCTGGTGTAGGCTATCCATGGATGGCACCCCCACCCCCGCCACCTGCTGTGCTTCCAGCACCACCACCAGAGCTGCAGCAGCCACTGGCTGGACCTTCCTGCAGCCATGAACTGACCCAACCTCCTGTGCCGTCGGAGGGGAGCGTCAGCAGTGGGAGGAGCCCATTGCAGAGGAGCTCCAGGTTGGGGCAGCCGAAGCTTCCTGAGGGCCGAAGGAGAGGAAGGCCAAGGAAGTGAACTGTATATGTAGTTACCTTTTTATTTGCCTTAACATTTTTAGTTCTGTGCACTTTCAATACACACTTGTGAATAAATACACCATCACCTTGTGAAATGGCTTTCTATGAGAGTGTTCCTTTGTTGTATAGCCTGCCTTTGACTCAAGCGATGGATTACTGCCAATTCCTCCTGAGTCAGATATAGTGCCTCCTCATTCTCTTCTGGGGCCTCCTCCTGCCAAGGGATGTGTCTGTTCAGTGCAAGGTTGTGTAGCATACAGCAGGCTAGGAAGATCTCACACACTTTAGAGGGGCTGTACAGAAGGCATCCTCCAGATCTTTCGAGACAGCGGAAGCGGGATTTCAGGATGCCAAAGGTTCTCTCTATGATAACCCTGGTCTTACGGTGTGCCCTATTGTAGCGAGTCTCACCAGCAGTTGCGGGGGAGGCTACGGGGATCATGAGCCAGGTTTTAAGGGGATAGCCTCTGTCACCTGTAGGAGAAGACAGCAAATAATGGTTACACTCCTTCTGTGCTTCATGGTGGCACAGGTCAGAGGGCAAGCAAACAGGAGGCATGCTGTGCCACCCTAAATAGAAGCTTACCAGACATAGCTGGGAAGTATTATTTTAGACATTAGTATGCTTACCTAGGAGCCATCCTCCAGTGATGTTTCCTTGCTGGAAGTGGTCATGAATTCTGGATTGTGATAGAATATAGGCATCGTGACAGGATCCTGGAAAGCGGGGCACCACATTGGTGATGATGCCCTTGGCATTGCACACCATTTGCATGTTCATGGAGTGGAAACCCTTGCGGTTGCGGTAGGTGGCCTCATCTCCTCCTGGTGCCCTTAGGGCCACGTGAGTGCAATCAATAGCTCCCAAGACTGAGGGGAAGCGTGCAATTTGGTAAAACTCTCTCATCATCTCTTGCTGTTCCTCTCTTCTGAGGGGGAAGGAGATAAAGTGTTCTGTTTTTCTGAGCAAGGCAGCCAGGAACTGGTGCAGACACCTTGATGTGGCAGACTGAGTGATACCGGACGTTACACCAAGCGGGATTTGGAAGGTGCCAGTAGCCAAAAAAGCCAGAGCAGTTGTCACCTTGATATGTACAGGCAAGGCATGGCCCCTTTGTGTGACAGGTTGCAAGTCGGCCTCTAACAATCGGCAGAGGTACTGTATGGTCTCCTTATTAAATCTGAAACGTTGCATGACTTCTTCCTCAGATAGATCCAGAAATTGTGTTCGGGTCCTGTAAACTCTATGTAAAGGGTACCTCCTCTGTCTCAGCATTCTTCTCCTCCTCCTCTCTCTTTCTCTTCTGAGCCGTATAGAGCGCAGGACCCATATCACTATTATAAGCATGTGTACAAACAGGAATCACCTGAGAATAGCTGTTGAGTTATGGGGCTCCTGCTGCAGTCAGCTACCATTCAAACGCTTAACCTTGCCTAGGGCAATCGTTTGCAGTTTCCCAGTTCTTACCAGTTAGCCCCCACACCTCTTCCTTCCACCTTCTATCTTTCTCCAGAATGTAGGGTCCCTGAGTGGTGAGGGACGGCAGACGCGGACACTTCTGCAGTCGTAGCGCACACAAGCAGGCAGTAGTAAATATACGCGCGTGACTAGGGCAGCACGCGCCGGTGGATTTGTGCGCGTCGCTTATAAAATACGTCTTATGCGCGTAAGCCAGGTATACGCCCCGACACGCCCCCGACACGCCCCTTTCTTATTTGCGTATGTTTATGCGCACAGGGCCATTTCTGCGCATAAATACCCCTATGCAAAATTTGGTGTATGCGCGCTTCTGTTATTTACACGCATAAGTGCCATTTCCTACGCGCGTACCCCTTTGAAAATCCGCCCCATAATGAATAAGACTATCTATCATTCTCATTAGTGGAAAACACATGCAACCTTTATGAAAGATAGCTCTTGATTATCAGATCTATTATTTTTCATGGTCGATAAGATACACAGCTTGGTGGAATGTACATAGAATGTATGAATAATCTAGTGATTTTCTAAACATAAATGAAAGGGCTTAATTTCAAAAAAGTTTTCATGGACACAAAATAGGAAATAACTTTATGAAAATAGGGCCCAGAACTGCAAAGATTTAAAAACTCTAATTAAGCATTGACTCATAGATACATCTCCTATTCAGTTCTATAATCTTTAGATAGGGAAGAAATGTGTTTCACTGTTTTCAAGGATATCTCTAAAAATCTTAGAAATCAATGAGTCGATCAAATGGAAAGACTAGGCGCCCATGAGACCTTGGTCCTCTAAGAAGAGAATAGTGAAAGTGTTGGGGACATTTTTCTGTCCTCACTAATTTCTTACCAAGTCTGCTAAGTGAATACAAAAATGCAGGGCACATATCAGAACTTTTATGGAGCCGAGCTCATGGTTAGAACTTAAATGCCTTTTAACCATTTGGTTCTTATTAAATTACAAATAGTTTGGCCAATTAGCAAAAGATGAGGCCCGTTAGATCATAGCTAAATCAAAGCATGCTTTCAAACCTCAAGTGGCAGTACACTTGTTGCCAGATTCTGATCCTGTAAGTGTGCTGAGATTTCATTGGTAGGGCAGGAGGACAGAAGTTTGCACTGCTGTGTTTGCTCTGAAGGTAAATGGTAGTCTTGATTTCCATTGCTATGATCCTTACGTCTTTTATCAACATCAAATTCACAATTGGGGGGGGGGGGGGGGGGAATTCAAAACACAAGTGTACTCTCGAGTGTCATGAACTGCTTACCAGAAAACATTTCAACTGTTTTCATGTGCAGTTTTAGATAACAGATGGAAATGCAGTGAATTAAAGACTTGAAACATAGTTGTACTTTAATGGACATCTGGAACACCAAAAGTTCCTATGTGAATAATGTTTGTAAAAATGCAAGGGAATGTTAAAAAAACTGAAAACAATTCCTTTTGTTTGTGATATATTAGATTACAGATTTTGTCTTTTGAGCAAATTGAATTAAAAACCTTCTATAACTTTTCAGTGTACTTTGTGATTGTCAAAAAAGGTTTTGGCTTGTTTTAAAATCATAAACAATAGAGTTTCATTTTAAATAAGTGGTTGGTTTTAATTAGATAGAACTGAGAGCACCCCAGTCGCTTTTTACTTTTCAGTAGTGTAAAGCCCCTAGCAGTAACTATCAATTCAAGTATGATTTTGTTTGGGTGCAGAAAGCATTTTTTCTTAATTTAGTTATTTTAAGCAGTTATATTTCATAACTACATGAATAATAGCAATCATGCATGCGTACTATTTATTTGGTTATCTAGACCCTAACATCACCTGTTCCAACCATTATATAACTTGACGTGAAACTACTTGTTACTATAAGAAGGCTAGATTTAGGGTCATAATTGAACTACTAGTTAGCAGTAGTAATGGCTCCTGTAGTCAGGCTTGGTTTTATATATAGGTTTACTAGGCCTGTGCCTAAGCCGGCAAAATTCTGGAATCAGCAAAGCTTAAATCTGCCCCTTACTGACCTTTGATCCCATCCTAGACCTTTCATCCCTTCCCATGCACCACGTCCCAAAGAGCAGTGAGCTTCTACAGGCACCACATTGCCTCTGCTCCCTGCAGGCTTCTATGTAGGAGGCAAGACATGTGAGTACAGGTCAACAGTCTTCATACTTACTGACTGTTGCTGATATTTAAGGAGCTCAGAGATTTGGGGGGAGGGGGAGGGGGAGTAGCAGGAAGAAAGGTATCAGATGTCCCTGGGGGGAGATGGGGTTAAGGGTTGGGAAGCTGCTTTGGATATCTTTTATGATGAAGGGGGCTAAGAAGCCTAAATCAATAAATTAATAATATATAAAATAATATAAGGACTTAGATCAGACTGGAGCTCCAAGGGGGAGAAAGGAAAATTGAATTGGGATGTGGGGAGTTGGAGGGAGCTATTGGATCCAGTGTTTGCATGGAGGCAGGCTACTGACAGTGCTTAGGGCCAGCAAAAGCCAAAATCTGTCACTGCCTGAAATATTAAAGAAGCCTTGTCTCCAGGTGTTTTATTAGTCACTTTGGATTCTGAGCAAATTGTGACAACCTTTATTGGGTCAAAATAATAATTATCCAAAAATGATGATGTACATGAGCTGTTGAGACTACATGAATCCCTTTTTCATCTGAAAATGATCTCTGTCATCTTGAAAGCTCATTCATAGCAACAAGGCTGGGATACCTTTATTTTAAAACTAATAATAATTTATTTCTCACTCACCCCACAGTTCAATTCAATTAATAGATAGGCCAACTATCCGGAATGCTTGCTGGAACATTGAGAGTATCAAGGTAATTTTCAAAGGAAAATATAAGTTCTAAGATATATGCTGTCAAATTACCGATAGGTTTTATCCACTTTCAGTGCACTTAATGTGGGTAAATGGGCTTTTGAAAATTGCTATGATAGAATGTTACATTTACATTTTCCTTTGAAGGTTTTCCTGTTTGCGTGTATTTTCCATTTTTCATGTACATTTAACCAGGGGTAAAAAGAGACAGGCTAGGGGAAGGATACAGAAATATGTGCGGTAATAGCTATACGTATATACATTATCAAACTTATTTGTACATTTTTACATCTGCTTATTGACTTGTCCAAGTGAAACTGAACATGTTTGAAGTCTGCAGTTTAGGGGTGGAGATCTTGGTGAATGGATGGGGACTCAGGGTGAAGTGCTAGAGGGTCTAGGTGAACTGGAGTAAGACTGGATGAACTGGCAGAGGTATTGGTGAGCTGCTGATTTCAAGTGTGTTCGTAATTTTTTTCAAAATGTTATATGCGCATACATTATAAAATACCTGCCTCCACATATGAATCAGGGTTATAATCTATACATAATATATTTTTTATACCCTTAAAATATACATGTGTATGTTTATAAAATAGGGAGAGAATATATGTCTTTTCTTGCATTGGAAATACTTGCATGTACTGAAACATACAAGGTGAATTTTAAAAGCCAGGTGCACTCCTAAACCAGGAGATACCCACACAAGTCAAGCCGGCGCTCACCAAGCAGATTTTAAAAGCCGCCTGGATATGCACACTCTTCTCGCTAGGTGCACAAATGAAAGGTTCAAAATAAGGGGTGACACAGGCATGGTCTGGGCGGAGCATGGGCTTCCTGGACTTTAACTTGAAATCAGCACACAAATAATTAGGAGCACAGGATTTCGCCGGAGTCCCCTGCTCTGTAACTTTACTTCTGCTATGAATGACTTGCAAGTTATAAAATAAAGATAAATAGGCAGATGGGTGGGGTTTTAAGGGTCAGGATAAAAGGGGAGAAGGGAGGCTATTAAACTAAGGGGGTTTGGAAGTCCTGTTCCATACCTGACTGAACTGGGAATGAACTGGTAAAGGTATCGGTGCCTGTGTCTTTTAAAATCCCCCCACTAATGCGGTAGAAGAGGCATTTGCGCACATAGGCAGGTGTCCACTTAAAATTGTGCGGTCAGGCTATTTTAGAACATGTCAACATATATGTACATAAGTTATAAAATGGCCACTTCCCTGGGCGCTGGCTGATGAACTCGCCTGTTTAAAAGTTGCCATCTATGTGTATACTTTTGGAGCAGAAATACGTGGCATTTTATAAACTGTGCTGCTCTCACCATACAGTTTATAAAATAGTATTGTTAATCTCCGCGTGTCCAATTACACACATAAATGCTGGATAGGTTTGAAAGTTAGACTAATTGGGCCTGATTTTAAAAAGCATTTACATACTTAAAGTTAGGTTTTATATGTGTAATGCGCTTCTCTCATGTAAGTGGACTTTTGAAAATTGCTACAATGTATGCCATTGAATTGCCCAAGGGATATTCGAATGTAAGTGCATTTTACAAATATAAATGGTTTTTTTTTAAATTGCTCTAATAGTTTGTTTTATTTATTTATATAACTCCTTTTAAAATTACCTCCAATGTGTGCCCAAAATTTATCTGGAAAAAATACGTAGCTGGAGGTGATCTGGGAGCAGAACTTAATTTTGGTTTACCAATGGACTTCCCCACAAAGACTTATTCCCTTCCACACATACAAACTCTCCAACCTGAACATATTAATCCTGCTTGGGCCTGGAATACCTTCAGGATGGAGCTTATCTGTGATGATGTAGTTCTTATTGTAATCAATGGGAGCAGTTTTGACACTTTTGTATTTTTTCCATTTAATGGGAAAAAAGGGAAAACTTACCTACCGTTTTACCATCAGGAGGAAATCTGAAACAACCTTTAGTTATTTAAAAACTGACTCTCTTTTCCCATGCATAAGCTGCTTTCAAAGAGATGTTATCACATTTTACACACAAGATTGATGACTCTCGTCTTCCAAAAATGGCTTGATCCTGACCACAACACTGGCAGTACCCTCCACAACTATTCTACTAACCTCAGCCCCACATACTTTCACGTTTATTCACTAGGTAGCTCTCTCTCTCTCTCTTTCTCACACAAACATATATATATATATACACAGCTTCACTTCAGTTCAACACTCAAATGTCTTATGCCATATACAACATAGCTCATACATAAATTAATTATAGACACTTTGAGTCCCATATTCAAAAGCCATTTAGATGGATAACTCAAAAGTTATTGTCTAAATGGCAAATTTGGCATATTCAGTCATATATCCATGTAAATTATAGCCGGATAAGTAGTTATCCGGCTATAATTTAGCCAGATAAAAAGGGGCATTGCAAGGGTGTTATGGGGAGGGGTTGAGTTATCTGGCTAACTTAACCAAATAGATATATCTGGCTAAGTTAGTTGGATAACTTTAGGCCTGTTTCAGAGCAGTCCTAAAGTTATCTGAGTTTGTGTGGCCTGATAAAGTGCTGCTTAACCAGATATCTTTAAAATATATCCAGCTAAGTAGTGCTGTCAAAACTAAAAAAAAAAAAAAAAGAAATAAAAGGGCCAGCAGCCTGATTCCTTTCTCCCCCCCCCCCCCAAAAAAAAAAAACAAAAACCAAAAACAAAACTGTCATATATGGCCCTGTTGGACCATACTTTCTAAACACCCCAAACTTATCTAAATATTTTTTTAATTCCCCAGTTTTTAAGGCCTGGGCCCCCAGGTTTTCCAAGCAAGGAAGAATGGGCTGCTCCCTTCCCTCCCCCACCACACACAGTGGAGATATGTGACGCTGGCCTCTCCATCCCCCGGATACCTGACATTTCCCTGCCAGGAGCGAGGGACCCATTTCCCCACTCCTGGCGCCTCTCCAGCACCGCTCTCATAGAGGCAGCGCTGGAAGCGTGAAGTTTACGTTCAAGCTTGTGGCTTCCAGCCCTGCCTCTAGGAGAGTAGCGCCGGGAGCGGAGAAGCGGGAGCCTGGCTCCCAGCAGGGAAGTTTCAGGTACCTGGAGGTGGGATGACGGGGAGGGTCGGAGTGAATGGGGGACTGGCCTCACATATCTGCACTGTGGGTGGAGGGGGAAGGGAAGGGGACAGACCAATTTTCCTTGCTTGCAAAAGCCTGGAGCCCGGGCCTGTAACCCTGGGGACTTTTAAAATATTTAGAAAGGTTTGGAGTGTGTAGAAAGCACAGCCCAACAGGACCATGAATGACATTTTGAAGAGGGAGAGAAGGGCAGCTGGACCTTTCATTTCTTTATTTTTATTTTCATCACTACTTATCTGGATATCTTTTAAAGATAAAACCTAACCGGCTATTTTCAAATATAGCCGGTTAGGTTTTTAAGTTTTCCAGCTACATGTGGCTGGATAACTTAAGGCTGTTATATTCAGCTTAACTCACTGACTATACAGGTCAAGTTATTAGGCTAATTGTATCCAGAGATTTTGTTCACTAAACAGCCTGTGGATAGGCTTAGAAAACATAAAAATAATAATACTTACCAGGGAGTAGCCTCTAGGCATTTGTGGAGCTGGGTTTAGCAGGAGGAGTGATGTCACTGATGAGGAGAGCAGGCGAGTCACTGCTGGTGTGGTACAGATTACCTCTGCTATACAGAGAAAATACAGCTGACAGGAGGCTGGTTGCAGCTGAAAGAAATATCAATAAAGATTGTTAAAAAAAAAAAAAGGTAAAGCGTGGAAAAGAGAGAGATATCTGTCTCAGTTCTGAAGAGGCAGGATATAGTTAGTCTAATTTCTCTGCTACCTAGCTAAACTGGAGGACTGTTGTGTTTGGGAAACATGAGAGACATGTGAAAGGGAGCTAAAGATTAAACGTTACCTCTGTTACTGACACTGCAGCTGAGGCAGCTGCAGTGTCAAGTAATGGGAGTGAGGTAAGTTTTTTTTTTTTTTTGTTTTATCAGATCTATCTGGCAGAGATCACATTGCAGGGGAGAGGCCCTGGCTGGTCAGGTTAAGCTGGGTGAGGAGGGTGTTTGATTGAGATGATGGCTCTGTGAGAGTGCAGTCCTGGTGTGGACAGTGAGGCTGTGATTCCCTGGAGCTGAGAGGGGGTCCAGAGCTGAAGGAATCACTGCCACTAGTGGGGATTGGTGCTGCTGTTGCTTGGCACAGAGGCAGTTAAGAGCCATGGATTCTTAAAAAAAAAAAAAATAGGCATCAGGATGAGGGAAGAGGGATGAGCAGGGAGATTCAGCTGACCAGCAGGAGTCAGCTGTGATTTTAAAGGCTGTTACTGCCTGTGGCTTGTTCCCTGCTGCAGTTTGGCATTGAGAAGTGAGAACATGAAGGAAAATGGAAGGGGTGGCTAAGCAGATGTTGGAAGTAGTGGAGGAAGTGCTGAAGCAGGTTTGAAACCTTTGAGACTGTACTGCTGAGGTCATTAATGACATCACAGTACTGGGTATGGGGGGGGACGGACTAAAAAAGGAATTAAAACAAGTAAAACCAGAGAAAATTAAAAATAAACGCAGGTAGTATTTATATGAGAAAAGTCTAAAGATCTGAGAAATGGCAAATTTTTAAAGGTTGAAATTATTTAATGTGTATAAAAAAAGCATAGAAAGAAGCTAGTTAGTGGGAAATGCACTAAAAGGGTTTAGAATTAGAAAGAAGCTATATTAATCAGTAGTGAGCGTTTTATTAATGTTGATAGGAACTGAACCAATATTAAAGAGAATTCTAAATTTGAATTAGAATTAAAAATAGTTTTAGGAGTAGTTTATGGCTAATGAGAGGTTGGCATGGAAAAGAAAAATATAGTAGTACATAGGAAATATTAATCTAAGTAATAGAATTTATTTTTTTGTGTTAGGAATACATAAAGAACCAAATATGATTAAATAAGTGGGTAATTCCAACCACCCTTATGACCACTGGTAGGGTCCAGTAAACAAGAAAAGAACAGGAATTGCTATGGTGATTATCAAAATTCTATGGTCATAGCCAGGTATGACATCAGTCTGGCTTCCCTAGTTACAGGTGATTGAGTCTGTGCAATAGTACTTTTAAAAGTCAAAGTACTAAATTGAATTTAAAAGTATAACATGGTTGAAAATGTAGAAATTAAGGAAAAGACTCATAAAATATTCTATTTTATAGAAATGTCAAAGGAAAATGCATTAAGGAAAAGGGTACAAATATATTAATGCTTATAAAAAAAAATAGTGCATATGACATTACTAAGCATTAAACCAGAGATCCATAGAAACCCAGTGACAGTTTCAAAAGTTGTTCAGAACCTGAGTAGAAATTGTTGAGAGAGGAGGTGCTGCATGAATGCTCCTCACAGTTATTGATTCTATTCTGCTCAGATGAAAATAAGAGGTAGAATAAGAATGTGAGTATGCATAGATTGGTAATAATTTAGGTAATCTTAAACAATAACTGTCCCGCGTGAAATTGATGACAGTTTTTGTTAGACTGAGAATAAGAGAAACATTATTATGGACAGTGAATTTATATGCTGTTGAGCTAAAAAAGAAAAGCAAGAGTGCATAAGCTAAAAAAAAATAATTGAAAATACTATGAAGAGACATTGTGATGAATATAAGAAGGAAAAATATATAATACAGAGAGAAGCTGTATTATAGAGAAGAAGTCTGTATTAAACAGATCCTGGACAGTTGCTTGCGAATGACAAAGCGCACTCTGACAAAAGGACATATGAATTTAAGAAGAACAGACTATAGAGCTACTCACAATATAGTGCAAAAAGCATAAAAAACTTGCCTAGTTAGGGTAAATATAATTATCTGTTTCTTTTTTATTAGCTAGTAAACATTGACAATTAGATGCAACACATACACATATGATACATGCATATATTTAGCTGGCGGAAGAAATAAGCATGAGTAGGGAGATAGTTTCTCTTTTTGATTCAATTATAGTTAGGCAGTAGGTAAAATCAGAAGAATGAAAGAGAAGAAGAGGATTCAGCACATCCTAGCAGCTAACTCTATAAGAAGAAAAGAGGACTTTGAAAGAATTTAGAAGAACGGCTAAGTAGTTACATAAACAAGCTTGTTTATGGTCTATTGTTTATGGTTTATTGATATTTATCTGGAAATTATTTGTATCAGAAGTAATGTGTCATTGATACGAGTAAAAGAGTGTTATCTTTTTGATGAAAGAGCTGTAAAAGAAAAATAAAAGTATCCTTTAAAGGATAACTAGTAAATCAGATATTGCTTCTATCCTTTTTTTAATCTCTGCTTCCCCTCCTAACTGGCAGGAGCAACATTGATTGGGTTATATTTTGTTGTAATCTTATTTATAACATAAATATACATTTTTTAGATATTCAGTAGGGAAGGAGGATTTTCACATGTGACTCTTTATGCATGTCATCAAGATTCTCACAGGTAACACACATTTTGCTCGGCTATAAAACAACAATGCGGGAGAGAATCTACATAAAGGTGATTTACAGGCCTACTAAATATTGGGCTCAATAAGTAAAGGAAATTTCATTATTCATTATAAAAAATGAATTACTAAATTAAACAACGTGGTTGCTTTCCGCTGACTCTATGGAAAGGCTGTTTGGACCTGCTGCTGGATTGCTGTTTTGGGCCCTGTCTTTGGACCTGATGCTGGACTGCTGTTTTGGGAGCTGGAGGTTTCTCTCCCTGCCCCAGATCCTACTCATCCTCCAGCAGCTACAACAAGAATATGTCATTGTAGGGCTGAAAAAAGAAGTGACATAGTCCACAAATGCTTTTCTTTAATTTTTTATTTATCAAACTTTTACCATTACAACAAAGATTACTTTGCTTGGAAACATAAGAGTGTATGCATGTCAAGAAATATTTTTTTTCCAAAATTATCACAATACAGAAATATATAATATAGAAATACTCTCTTTCTACTTGCGGTAATACCGGGGGAAAACCCATATGTAATTAACGGAGAAAAAGGAAATATAATCACATCAAAACTTCCCTGATATCCATATTTTACTTCATGCACGGTTAATTACTGTTGGGGGCCTGCTCTTTGGAACTCAAAAACTGCCTAAGCTGTTCAGGGTTATAAAACACAAAGGGCCGGATTTTAAAAGCCCTGCGCGCGTAAATCCTTCCAGATTTACGCGCACAGGGCACTCGCGCGCCGGCGCACCTATTTTGCATAGGCCGCTGGTGCGCGTAAAGCCCCGGGACGCGCGTAAGTCCCGGGGCTTTGTAAAAGGGGCGGGGAGGGGGTGTGTCAGAGCGTTCCCGAAACGACGCGGCATTTCGGGGGTGTGGTGCCGGCCCGGAGGCTTGGTCGAGGCCTCCGGACCAGCCCCCGGGTCGGGTGACGGCGCGCCAGCAGCCTGCTGGCACGCGCAGATTTACTTCTGCCTCGGAGGGAACAGGCAGCGCACGCTGGGCTCGGCGCGCGCAGGTTGCACAAATGTGCACCCCCTTGCGAGCACCGACCCCGGATTTTATACGCGCGTATCTTATAAAATCCAGCATACTTTTGTTCGCGCCTGGTGCGCGAACAAAAGTATGCGATCGCGCAATTTTTAAAAATCTACCCCAAAGGTATTACCAGAGGATTTAATAACACATTTAGCAGGATAGTGTAGTACAAAATTGACACCTTTTGCCGAAGCTTCAGGACACAATTGCAAAAATTCCTTACGGCATAGTTGTGTCGCTCTGGAAGGATTGGGGAAAATACGACTCATACCCCCAAGATAGGTAATATTTATACATTTGAAATAATGCTTCATATCGTATTCAGAATACAAGGTAACAAACAAAACAGTTCTTTCTGCCACTTCAAATCCAGAACTCTCTAGATAATCTGAAAGGTTATCAAAGTTCCCAGGATCTCCAGTTTGTGAAATCTGAAACTGTGATTGTTTCTGTTGAAGGTATATTATCTTTTTTACAGATGGTATTTGTTCTTCTGGTATCTTAAAAATTTATTTTAGATATCTTTTAAAAGTAATCAAGGGGACTTCTCCCATTACTCGGGGAAAATTCAATAATCTTATATTTAGCTGACGTAGATAATTTTCCACCGACTCTAATCTGCGTGTTAATATAGATTGTTCCTACATTATAACAGCATTAGTGTCAGTTATTCCTTTCAGATCTTTCTTTATCTCTATTATGGCTTGGTTTTGTTCTTCCAATTTTACTTTATAGTCCTTTTCTAGAGAGGCAATTTTCTGGGAGGTATTTTCGACCCTATAGGCCTGCTCATTGTGTTCAGCAGCAAGCCCCACAATTAAGTCCCAAAGGGACTCCAGCATTATAACAGCTGTTTTTTTAATTTCTAGGGGCTTCAAAAAGGTTTTATTTACCTCCACTCCTTCAGAATTTGATGTTATTGCAGTTCCTCCTACTGCTCCTCTCTCTTCTGTCACGGCGGAGGCAACCCAACTGCACTGAACAGCCCATCTTCCTGGGTCTGACCTGGGGACTCCTTCCCCTGTAGCACCAGCTGGTCGACTGCATTAGGGTGAAATGCTTCCAGCTACAACCGCGGCCCTGGAGGACTCAACAATACATCCCCAGGAGGCATTGGGGCTCCCCCCCATGCCTCCAGTGGGGCTCGGCTTCCTCATCTGTAATATGGGGGAAGCGAACTGCGGGATGGTTCTCTGTCCGGCAGGAACTTGAGGTTCAGATGGGAAAACTCCCAGTTTTCCTTTCCTCTTATGAGGCATCATAAAGGTAAAAAATTACTGAAGAAAATCTTTGAGGATTGCCAGAGCGTTGGCAGTAAGCATCTGTTCAGGGAGCCATTTTGGTTTTTCCCCAGTCCACAAATGCTTAAACCCATCTTGAAATCTCTTCTTACAGTAAACCATCCTTACCATTATAGCTAAGAAGAGAAAGCTCATAGATAATGAGATTGCTAGAAGCTTGAAGCAGTAATCAAGAAAGGAAGAAAGAAAGGTTAATGGAAAGTATAACTTGCAGTAACATATTGACAAACGATTCTGATAGTACAGTATCAACCAACTAAATGAAACCTTCCTTCCCAAAACAGAAGCACATAGAAAGCACAATTTTCTTTCTAGCCTGCTGTATGCTACATAACCTTGCACTGAACAGACACATGCCTTCCCCGGAGGTGGGCCATGAAGAGAATGAGGATGATGATGAGGAGGAAGAGGATCTGACTCAGGCACAATTACAGGAGATACATCGTATGAGTCAAAGGCAGATTAAACAACAAAGGAGCACTCTCATTGAAAGACATTTCAGAAGATGATAGTGAATTTATTTACAAAAAAAAAAGTCCAGCAAAATAAATGATAACAAAATAAAGTATCACTTCCTTGGCTGGCCTCTTTTTCTGGCTTCTGGAAGCTTAGGCTGCCCCAATCTGGAACTCTTGCACAGTGGACTTCTATCACTGCCCTCAGAGGGCAAAGGAGCTTTTGGCAGTTCAAGTTCATGACTACAGGAAGGTTCAGCCAGAGAGATCACTGGCTGTGGTGGTGCTGGTGGTGGCAGCATAACAGCTGGTGCAGACAGGGGTGGTGCTTACTGAGGTGCTATCCAGGGGAAAGCTGGTGCAAACTGAGGTGCAGGTGGCTGGGGCACAGAAGGACCTTCAGCAATGGGAGGTGTCATCATGGGAACGATGCACCGTAAGGTGGAGGGTACTGCATGCAGGGCCCCATGAAATGCCATGGAGCCACTGATAGCTACGACTGCAAGGGTGGTATCCTCTGCAGCATCTCTCTTCACACTGCAGTTTGTTCATCTGTGCTAGGCAAAGGTCTCATGCCACCTGCTAAATCCCATGCGCTTCCTCCCTGATGGTCTCATGGAGGCCTTGCACTTCCTTCTTGATGGTGTCACAGAGGTCCTCTGCTTCCTGCCTCATCATATCATGTAGCCCAGAGATCACCTCCAAGAGGCCTCAGCTTTGCTGTATTAACAGCCTCTTGGCCTGACTGGTGACCATATCAGGTTCAGGGTCTTGCCTCTGGTCAGACCCTGCTGCTGTCCTGTGGGTGACCCTGTAGCAGATCAGCCATTGGGTCCTCCTGCTCCTCTTCCTGCAGCTGCTGCTCCTCCTCCACCTTGGGCTGTTGCTGCTCCTCAGGGGCTTCCTCTCCCTCCTTATCTGAGCTGTCATGACTCTGGTACTGCCTTTGTGGCTATCTAGGTGCTGGACCTGGATGCTCATCATCAGGCTGCTCTAGAAAAAGAAATAGGTAAATGTCAAACTCTGGCATTCCATGTGTTTTGTTCTTTGGTTCATTTCCCCTGTGATCTCCACTAGATCATTTTAATTCCTAGTCATTGGTTATAGAGCTATAAAGGGGCATACCATTTTATATTGCTCCTACCCTGAATTGCTTTCCAGGTGGGAGTCCCTGAGGCAGAAGGAAGCCTAATCCAGGCTCAAGAATGCTTGGGTATTTGGAATTTCAAAGGAGACAGAGCAGTTTCAATGTGCTCTAAATATTTGGACCCAGTCTGCCACTGATACAGAGACACTGCCTTGTCTTTTGAAGAGGAGTGAAACGGAGAAAAGCAGAGAAAGTCACAAAGACATCCCTAATGGAATTTTCTCTTGTGAGACACAGGACACAGCCAGGATGGACTTTGGGAGTCACTGTGGAGGCCAGCTACTATGGTCATGGATTCAGTCACTGTTATGTGATCCCAGCCCACACCATGGATTCTAAACATTGTCACAGCCCCTTCCTTGAGAAACACATCCCTAGGAGATAGAAAACCATAACATCCTAACTTGGTGAAATCTTGGAGCCCTGCTTGTACCTGCACACACATTTTACAAACTCTTGCTTTAAACACACATCCTGTTTTTCCAGGCTCCTTTGTAAGGGTGCCTTTCCCCTAAAGCTATAGAAAAGCACACACAAAATAAAATACTAGATGTTGTCTCTAGGGACGTGCACAATTTTTTTTCAGTTCATTTTCGGGTTCGGGGTGGACCATTTTGGTTCACTCCCCGAAGCTGGAAATGTTTTTCATTTTGTTTTTGGAAACGGACCGAAACCCCCCCCCCCCCCCCAAGACTTACTAAAAGCCCTGGTGGTCCAGTGGGGTCCCGGGAGCGATCTCTCCATCTCGGGCCATCGGCTGCCACTAATCAAAATGTCGCCGGTGGTGCTTTGCCCTTAACATGTGACAGGGGCTACCTGTGCCATTGGTCTAAAGAATGCACATCCCTAGTTACCTCTGCCATTGGTATAGAAGGTTGTTTTTCTCCCCACATAAGTTTAGTACCCCTTGGGGAACTTAGATGAGGAAAGTGACAGTGGAGATAGTCCCAACAAAGAACATCCCTTATGCTCTTTAAGATACAGCCTATGCAACAAATAATTAATATTGTACTTTATTTTCCCATATTTAGAAAATTGCTTCTGCATTACAGCTGACAGCACAGCACTCTTTTCCATGATAAATTAAATCCTCTGAGTTCCAGCAGACAAATAGTCTAGGCTGTCTTTCTAGCTATATGTGCAGAGCAGCCAGTCCTGCAATGTTTTTAGAGCTTTCACAGAAACCAGTCCTGTGTGGTGAATCATGAACTGATAACGAACTGCTTTTTTGTGTATACTGTGTGCATACTGATAGGTAGAGATCTAACCAATAATGGTTTGGATATCATACATGAACGAAATGATGATGGGCTCATTAGTTTTAAGAAGCCTATAAAGTCTCACTTATAAAGAAATGCATGATGGATATCTGTACACTACTTTAGTGTCTATAGTAGAGATGTGCTTTGTTTTTGCATCTCGGGTCGGGCTACGAGTCGGCCAACCTGTGGAAAACTTCGTTTTCCATTGGGTCATTTTTTTTTTTCTCAGCAATTTTTGCCAAAAAAAACCCAACACACCCAACCCTTAGAATTTAGTTATTTACAACACCTCACCCTCCGGCCCCCCCCAAAACTTGCCTAAAATCCGTGGTGGTCCAGCAGGGATCCCGGGAGCGATCTTCCGCACTTGGGCCGTCAGCAGCCAGTAAACAAAATGGCGCCGGTGGCCCTTTGCCCTTACCATGTGACAGGGGCTACCATGCCATTGGTCGGCCCCTGTCACATGGTAGGAGCAATGGATGGCCGGTGCCATCTTAGAAAATGGTGTATGTGTATGTGTCCTTTCTCTCTATGTGTCTTTTCTTGTTCCCTCCCATCCCTATTTGATGTCAATACTCTATCAATGAGAACTAGCTGGGGAAAATTCCACATCACCTGAACCTCCAGCTGCTGTTCTAGCTCTGTTAAATATCTTCAAGCAAGACTGTATTCTATTCAACTGCATGTTAAACACATTGAAGAGGTTGAGGGGGCCTGCATTGTATACCTGCAATGAGAGAGTTGTGGCTTTCTGCTGGGAGCTGCCTGAAGCTCTCTAAAAAGTATGATGCAAGAGATATTTTTTGGGTTGTATAGCCATCAGAAGCATCAGCGCTGGAACGTTCACCTGATGATGCGCCTCTGGGCTGCTGACCTGGGGGGGGGGGGGGCACAGAGGAAGAAGAGGCTTTGAGTGAGTGGGATTTGTCCTGCTCAAGAAGAGTAGAAGTGTTGCCTATATTTGATTTTGCTGATCTGTAATCTACTCCAAGGGAAACCCTTGCTCGGTGGTTTTGTGCGGTGGCTACATTTCAGGACAACCACTTTGTAATTGTTCCTCTTTATAGCCCCATATTTTACTCTTTATTATTTACTCTTTGTGTCCATTTTTTAATTTTTGTTCATTTTTATTACTATTTCACTTCTCCCCGGCTGTTTATCCGACCCATACAACAGTTTTTTCTTTTATCATGTACTTATCTAGGCTGCTGCCCTTACTGCTTCTTATGGGTATGGATCCACCTGCCCGATATTGGCCATGTTTTGGCAAGAGGTTGCCTGCTTCAGGGACTGTGGGAGAAAATTCTGCTGTGTCCGCGCCGGGTTCACAGTTATTAAGACATTTCTTAAACGAATAAAATCGAATTAAATACGATGCAAACTACCTTAAAATTCTAAAACTGTATTTGTACCACCTTTCAAGCTTTTAGTACTTACTATTGATGTTTGTTCTATTTTCTTAAAGTGAGCGACGCCTTCATCTTCTGTTCCAGCGTCTCTCTCTACTCTGCCTGCTTTTAAAGCTACCACGGGCGAATCACCACTTGTCCCCCTCAGACCGAGGCTGCTGACTACTTCAGGTGCCTCCAATTCAATTTAATTAATGTTTCCTCCGAATTCCCTAGAATTCTCCTTCAATCTACCTCCTATTCTCATGTGCCCGTTTTCTACACACCTTCTACTCATAGCCCAGAACTGCCTATTTGAATCGGGACCAACTCATGGGTGTAATGTTTATAATTATTATCCGTGCCGGACCTGTGAGAGACCCGTTCTTCCCTCGGGCCCCTTCTTCTCTGTGTCTGGCAGACCTGATGGTGGTCCGAAACCTCCACATCTGCTACTGTCCTATCAACAGGTTGCACTAATTTGCATTGGACCCGTTAAATCGTCTCTCTCAACCTACAATTTCTCTCTTTTTTTATTTTTGTGTGTGACCTACTTGCTTTCCCACTCTATTTAAAGTCTGATCAACCCCTTACCATGCAGCGATCGTTTGGCGCTTGTACCTCAACTCAAGGCGATGCCTGCTAATTTACTAATACCTTGTATATTGTATGATACTTTCCCTGCTCGGGATGTGTTGAGTTTTTAACTTATTCTGTTGCCTACCTAATCGGGGATTCCATAAGTGCTACTGTTTCCCTGACCGCCGTTCTTATCTTTCATTACCTGCCTTTCACCTCTCTTATTGGCTGCCAGGTCAGTGGTTTTTGAGCTTTGCTCTCTTCGGGCTACCATTGATTTCTATTATTCCCTGCCTTTCCCTACTCCCCGATACTGCTATTTCACTTCTCTTCGACTTGGCACTACTACTTCCTGAGTTGTCATTCATATCTTTTATTACCATCTGGATGGATTATTTTATGTGCGCTGCTTCTTCCCGGGCTGGCATACGAATCTGACAACCCGAATGTTTTGAATTATTGTTACGGATGTGCTGTCTTCTGCCGGTTATCTTCTTTTAGTCACCAGCTACTCAATGTATTTTCCTTTATGGATATCCTATCTTCAAGTCCCATTTGGCATCCCTATTTTCAAGTCCCGTTTGGCATCCGGGTGTATACTTCTCCATGGTTATGAAATTGTGTTTTTTTGTTTTGTTACCCTGCCTACCTGAAATGTTTAATGTGTGCTCTTTGCTGTACATACCCCCTAAGCACCTCCTTTTTAAATGTGTACTGCCAAGATAACAGCTGCTGTTATCTTGTCTTTCCATCATTGATTCCTGACGGACCTACCATTAACCGACCTCAATTAAGTGTCATGGACCCCCTATTTGATTTGTAATTTTCCTCCTATAGGGGGAACCCCTACGTGTAAACGGACCAATCAATTTCACGGTTCAACCCTTTGGGGGCAACCGTATCCCATGTATAAATGAACCGTTGTTCCATCTGCATGAGTCTCAGGTTCAAATCTCCTCCCCGTGGATGTTCTTGAATTTGAAAAATCACTGCTACCTTTAACTCCTCTGGTCGATGTCCTATTTCTTGCAAGTGTTCTGTCAAAGGTGCACCCTCTGTTTGATGCTTAAGGCGGCTTACATGCTCCTGTATTCTGGTCTTAATCTTCCATGTGGTTTTCCCTATATACACCTTGTTGCAGGGGTGCCACAAAGCGTATACCACATTGGTGGAGTTGCATGTGAATTGATCCCTAAAATAAAATGTTCTTTGTCCTGGGATGTCCAGTTGTGTACCAATATGCATGTAATCTCATGCACTACATTTTCCATATGTTACCTGACCACCCTCATGTGTGTCGCCATGGGTCCTAACCGGTAACAAATTGGAGTGTACTACTAGATCTTTCAAATTTTTACCTTTAGTTAGTGCAAACATGGGTTTTTCTTGGAAACTAGGCCGATGCCTGCTAATTTACAAATACCTTGTATATTGTATGATACTTTCCCTGCTCGGGATGTGTTAAGTTTTTGCAAATACACCCTAGTTTACCTCTGATAACATGTACCTAGTTGCTGGCTGGAAAATCCAGAGTAATAAATTTAGGAATTTAGTTAAGATTGTTAATGGCTTGGTTTTGTTTGTGAACTTTATTTATATCAGCACAGCACTAACTGAAAAATAGAGGAATCAGGTTCATGGAGGGGAAGAGAGGCTGTACCAGCCAGGAAAATGTATTCTGCCCCATCACTTCTAATAGGATCTGCTTCACCATCTGCTTGGTCCAAATTGTCTCACACACAGAAAATAAATTAGAGAGACTGACCCTCACTATATGGAGACAGATCCTCTCAATGTTTTATGTGCCCAATTGATGGGGGTTACATTAAAAAAAAATTGAAAGATAAACAAAATTTGTCTTTTGTTTCAATTTGAAAACAAATTGAAATGAAATAGGAAATTTCATTACATTTTCCCCATTTTGTTTCAAACAAATACACATCCCCACTGAAGGCTAATCTCCCTTACCTGTAAACCCTACCTGCTGCCTGCCTATCACTGATCCTGGCCAGCAGAAAGAGAGAGAGAGTGGCTGTGCCTTGGCACCCATCCTCTTTCTCTACCACCCAGGACATGACCGACATGTTGACCTGCATGGCATTATGGTGTTGTATTAAGCTCCAGATTTTCAGGACAAGTGGATCCAATTCTGATTTAACCCCACTGAGTATGGGAACTTATAGTTTTGCTTTTATTAAGGAATGCATAGGTAAATCAGAACTACAAGTCCCTGCTTGCAATGGGATTAAAACTGGCACTGGATCGATCTGTTAGCAACTCCCTTGTCTATGCAGTTCAAAGTGTTAGGCTTTGAGTGGCAGAGGAGGAGGATGCAGCCCAAGATATTTCAGCTTTCTTCCTTCTCCAGGTCTAAGTCAGTAGTGATGAGAGAGATACTGTATACAGGCTGTGGGAATTATTTGGGTGGGGATCTAAGGAGGATCAGCGGGGATTAGAGGAGGAATGGCTGAGGTGGTGAGGAGAAACTGGGAGATGAGAGGGAGAATGGTTGGTGTGGGTAGGACAATGTGGAAGTGAGAGAGAGGATCAAGGGATGAATGAAAAGGAACTGTAGGGTGTGAGGGAAAGGATTGTGTTGCGTCCATCGGTCTCAGACAGCTTCGACCTCTGTGCCTCACCTTTCTTCTCTGTGTCTGCGTGTACAGAGTCTAGCCTAGTACTGCTGTTCCTCGCGGGGCTCCTCCCCGTAGGAGTGGCCATTTCCGCAGTACCCAAGAATCCACTCCAACACTTCAAAACCATAACAGATTGGATGGGGCATGCATGAGTGTGTGTGTATATGTGATAGGAAATGTTGTGTACCCCACGGAGTAGACCTTTTTAATCTTGTTTTTTCCAAGATTTTACCATCAGAATTTAAGGCAGAAGAAATTCTGGGACTTTTTTTGACAAAAGCCATGTTTGTACTGGGATAATTGCCCATAAACTAATTATTTACTAATGGACTTTGATAAAGAACACACACTAATGGGCCACCAAAGCAATGCTTAAGTTGAACTGTTCAGTATTTCTGTCTTGTGATAGTTAACTGCAATTCATTAAAATTACATTCCTCAGTAAGATTTCATGTTTGTTATTATTAATCAGTAAATATGACTGTAATGATATTTAAAATGTCTAATCATCTTTCCGGAACAAACAGATATTTTCAGAGAAAGCTAAACGTATGTCTGCATTTTTCATGTTAATTGAGAATTGGGTGAATGGCTCTGGGCAGCTTTATTTAGAATAACAGGAAAAAGGAGGATTTAAAGGAAAGCAGTTTGGCCACACATCCTTGGAGAATTAACAAACTGCATAAACAAAAAAACGTTTTGCTTCTAACAAATAAAGAAAATGATAATCGAGTTTGCTAATTGCTTTTTCTGAACCAAAGGAATTAAAGAAAAACAGTATAGTCTTCCTCTATATAGAGTGGAGGAGAAGCCTAGTGGTTAGAGCAGTGGACTATGAACCAGGAGACCAGCATTTGAGTCCTGCTGTTGCTCCTTGTGACCTTGGGCAAGTCACTTTACCCTTCATTACCTGAAGTACAAACTTAGGCCTGGATTCATCATTCTTTGCAGAATGATGAATCCTGTGAAAATGTGTGGGTGGGCCTGCAGCCTTTGCCGCGGATGCTGGCTTTTGCACCGAATAGCACCACTGTTATTGCTGGCAGCAAGGCCGCCCCCGACTCCTCCTCACCCCCTAATTTGCATTATATCGCGTGTGTTAGGCCCTAATGTACGTGATAAAGCTTTAGAAAATAACCCCCTTAGATTCTAAGCTCTCTGGGGATAGGGAAATACCTACAGTACCTGAATGTAATCCACTTTGAAGCTCTGCAAAAAGCAGAATATAAATATATATTTTGATGGGAATAGTCAGTTTTAGAAGGTATGCGCGCATGTTATAAAATCAGGGGTCGGCGCGCGCAAGGGGGTGCACACTAGTGCACCTTGCGGGGGCCGAGTCCTCGGGAAGACCACCTGGATTTACGTGCGAAGGGCTTTTAAAATCTGCCTCTTAGTTATGAAAATATGCCGCTCAGAGTTCAAGACTGCTTTAAGCTAACTAGAGGATCTGGTAGAATATTTCCTCCTCCCCCCATGCTACTTTACAAAATTAAGTTTAGTTTATTTTGTGCAAGTAAGTTAGTTTTCCAATAAAAGAGCTACCATTTTCTCACAGTTTTCTCACCTTCACTTGTAGGGAATAATTATTGATCAACTGAATGAACTTTATTATACTTTAAATAAATGCATTTTGTTTTTATTGACCCTTGTCTATTTATTCATTTATTTTTTAAAAATTCACCCACAGTAATCCATTGTTCAAGGTGGAGTACAAATTAAACAGACTTAAAATAAATAAAAGACATTAGAGCAAACAAAACAAATAAAAAGCACCAACATACCAAGTGTAAAAACAGCATTGTGCTAGTGGTGGAATGATACTGCAAACAATAACATCATGCTTACATGCTAGTCTGAATACTGATAAATCAACACCAACAGCAATCTACTGCAGGCAGGATGAGAGAACAAACTAATCTTCAAATAGCAGAGAGGGCCACAGAAGCTGACACTGAGTAAAACACAATATAATTGAATTAAAGCTCAATGGAGACAGTATACTATACTTACTTATCATGGCTAATAGACAGGGTTACAATATAAAAAAGGATAGGAGAACTGTATTATCCATGTTTAGGTCAGGGAGAAGCAAGCATAGTTCTTATGAATTACCCGATTCAAAAGCCTGCCTGAACAGAAAAGGCTTTCAATAACCTTTTAAATGATTGTGCAAGTCATAGTACATAGCTGCTCGGGTATTGTGTTCCATAGCAGAGGTCTTGCCACAGAAAAGGCTCTGTCATAAGTTTCAGCAAGATGGGCTGACCATTGGGAGTGCACTTCAAGCCAACCACTGTGCACTAATCTTAATATTCATGTAGGGTTATAGATGTGTAAAATTGCAGAGATCCGAGGGTATGAATTATTGCTTAAAACTTGGGAATAAGCATGCTTATCTTATATTTGATCTTCCATTGGATCATAAAAATATAAGCTTCCATGAAGTATAAGGCACTTTGCCAGACCCATCAGGGTCTCACCAGATAACCTAAATTAAATAGCTGAAGTTATCCAAGTTTGTCAAAGAATATTAATATCTGGGGTTACAGCTACTTCATCAGACCATTATCCAACCATTGTGACATTCCCTAATAACATATTTTCCCTCCTAATAGTCTGGAGGGAAGCTGCTCCAATCAATGCTCTTCATAAAAATAAAGGCAACACAAAATCTCTTGTTCTGGAAAAAAAAGTTATTAAAAGCTATTCGATAGCATGTGTTAACATATATGACATCTTTACAGCACCCCTGTTTCAACACAATCTATACAGACAGAACACATCAACTACTGATACCTATATTAAACAACACATTATTAGAATTAGTACCTTAAACAGAAATGCACTTAACACGATTAAGTGGCGGACCCTCCAGAATATTTCCTTGATGCTCACCTACAGATCCAGAAGAACCAGCTTTTGGAAGAGTGGGATAATGTTGACTATTGTTGCCATCTAGGTTGCTCTGGTAGTGAATGAAATTATATGACTGAGGCATTGTGAGAGCCACATACATGACCACAAGGTCAACAAGGCAAAGGATTTAAAAAAGCACTATCAATTTTATATCAGTTCAGCAAATTGATACTGATTACAAAAGTATGGAGAGTACTAGTGTTCCAGGTCTTGGTGGAAAAGAAACATTTTCCTTTGTGCCGAAAATACAGAGTTGAGTAATGGTTAGTAATGACACAGCGCTGCTCACTGCCTTTTAGAGGCATGCAGTTGTTTGAGAATGACATGAAAACATATGTTGTGTCATTTTGTGTTATATTTTTGGAATAAAACAAAACTTGTTTTGCATTATTTTGGAGTATTAAATGCATGCTAAATTGTTTTAGCTTGCACAAAATGGTTTTAGCATACACTAAAACATGAAAACAACCTGAAATGAAAATAAAACAAAAAAAGCTGAAACACACCAAAGAAATGTTTTTGTCATGCACAACTGCACTGCCTATATAAGAAGAAAGGTGTTGGGATGTAATTTTCCTTTGCCTTAGCCTAGCTAAGATGCATATATTTTTGTTGTATACATCTATGGCTCTGTATGGAACGACATTTTTTATGAATATTCCAGGAGATGCTAAGCCTCACAAAAGAGAATATTTTTTCCCTGCTTGGATCTGAGAGTAACTGACCAGACTTCTAATCAGCCAGTAGTGTAGGTCATTGTGTGGTCACCTGGGTTCCTGTCTCTGACCATGAAAATATTGGCTTCTTTTGATATCTGTCTACTGACACCTTCCAGAAAGTGGCAAGGGACAATGCATCATCTCTTTTCAGATGTCTCCATGGTGATACCATGGTGGCCTACATGCCTGTTTATATTCATTATCTATGCACACAGCAGGAGAGATGAGAGATGCAAAGAGACTACTGTCAGATAGTTGATTTCCCAGAGGGATTGGGTTATCATTTGTACTCAAAAAGGTTTGGTTATATGGTTTCAGGAAGGCATCTACGTGAATCACAAGCATTCTCACTTGTATTTGTGCTTTTACCAACAGAGCCTCTTACATGAGATTGAGATCTTTAGGATAGCATTCTGCTAGGTAAGTATGGGATCAAATGAGTCAGGTGGTGTTAATCCAGGCTTTCAAGTCCCTGGATGACTGTAACCAGCTTCAGTCCCAGGACAGCTCTTAGTTTTTTCTCTATGGAGCAAATTTGGACAGAACATGGCCTTCCTCCTCCAGCATTGGTTTGATCAACAAGTATCTCAGATACCATCTGTCAGTGTAGCTGCTTGCATTCTCTGTACTTCCTGCAGTTGTCTGCAGTACACAGGGACATCCCCAATCTAGTAATATCCGTGGCTATCTCCTTTCACATGGAACTCTTGCTGAACTTTTGCCCACAGAATGGTGAGTACTAGTGTTCCAAGTTCTTGGGAGAAAAGAAACTTATTTTCCTTTGTGCCGAAAATACAGATGTGAGTAATGGATAGTAATGATCCTGCGCTGCTCACTGCTTATGATGTCACTTTCACATGCAGTGAGTCTTCCCATCTCCTCTCTCTCTCTCTTTCTCCCTCCACCCCCCATATTCTCTACCTACTCTTCAATCTTTTCTACCCTTTCTTTCTCCTTCCCTCCTCTGCTGTCCACCTTGCCCCCTCTTCCTACTGCACCTCTACATTTCCTGCCTCCTTGCCCTCCATCTTCTTCCTGCAATTTCTGTCTACGTTGTTATCTTCTTCTGTGAGGGTGATGTATCCTTGGTTAGGTTGCCATTGTGGCTTAGTCAAATTACAGTGCATTTTTTTCTTGCCTGCCAAAACAGACACTCTGCTTCATAAGTTATTTGCCACAGAGTGCTGTGGTAAAAATACTGCATGGTAATTTTGTACAACTTAATATCTAGGGCAATTTTAGCTGTTTTATTTTGCATGCAGTCATTTTTGCTCCACGTTGGTATATCAGCCACATAAGGTAGAAGTTTCTCTTGTAGGCACTTTCAAAAGCTTTAAATATTAATATGTTCCAGGGATTGAGACAAAAATCTGACTGAAAAAAAAATGATTTCCATTCTTTTGTTTAGCTGCCAACTTGATTATTTTTTTGTTTGCTAGTACTGCTGATCAAACATTATATCATTTATTTAGGCTGAGTAATCAGAATCAGAAGTGTTTTGTAGAAATCACAGCATTATTGGAATACAATTGCATTTGAGTAAACTGAGAGAAAAGAATATCAGATGAGTTGTCTGAGGTTACGGAGAGCCAATAAAAGAATTTGGATATAAGTTCCTGACTCTCAGTCCTGATCTCTGACCTTAGATCTGGTTCCTACACCTCAAGTATATGCTGACTTATCTACTTCTTAAGCAGGATTGAAGATATGAAGCAAGATAAGGTTTGAGTTGATTTAGATGTCTAATAAATGAATGCACTATATTGTTTCTAAGATCTATGAGGTACCTACTGTTGCAAACTGTTGCGTACTGGACAGTGGACCCTTGGGCCGACCTGGTGGAGGAAGGTGGTTGGAAGAGAGAACTCCGCTGAGATGGGACAGGCCGGGAGGCGGTACCAAGATAAATGCAGGAACAGAATCTTCACCCTGGAGATCCGAGATCCCCCCCGGGAGGAGCCTGTAAGGACCCGGACCTCTGGGACTTAGAAGGCAGTAGCGAATCCTGAAGAGAAGATGGAATCTTCACCCTGAAGATCCGAGATCCCCCGGGAGGAGCCCTTGAGGATCCGGACCGCTGGGACTTAGGCAGCAGCAGAGAGACCAAAGCGAGGACAGAGCAGAAGTCGAGACAGGCAACAGATACGGAGTATCAGAGGTGAACCGGGATCAGGAACCAAGGAGACAAACCGAGAAGAATCTGGAAGATGAGCAGGATCAGGAACACAGCAGGACCAAGATCAGGAACACAGCAGAACCAGGATCAGAAACAGCAGAATCAGGATCAGAAACTCAGCAGGACCAGGATTAGAAACACAGTAACTGGTGCCTCCAAGGAGAGAACCTCGTTGCTAGGCAACCTCCTTAGCCAGACGCCAGGCTTAAATACCTTGCCGGCATCTGACATCATCAAGGAGGTGGGCCGGAGCTTCCTGCAGTTGAGTCTTCAAAATAGTCTCCCTCACGCAAGAGAGGAAGGTAAGGACCCGGTCGCGATTCTAGTGACTGGCCTGCAACACCTACAGTACCTGAATGTAATCCACTTTGAAGTGCTGAAAAAGCGCAAAAAGCGGAATATAAAAAATCTAAATTTAAAAAAAATTACAGATTCAGGTGTATTTTAAAATCTTCTGTTTTCTTTTCTGCCCTCATCTCTTAATTCTTTTGTATTCTTTCTTGTCTTCATCTTTCCTTCGGTTTGTTTTCCTTTTCTTTTTTTTTAGTGCATTTTATGTAAAAACAAGTGCTTATGTCTTGGGCTTTTTCATATGTCCTTCCATCCATCTGTAACACTATGTAACAGTTGAGGAATAGTGTTAGATAGAAAAACCCAAAACATAAATTCTGATGGGGAAACTAGAAGAAGAACAGATAGAGATGATAAGCCACTCTAAGCAAAAAAAAAAAAAAGAACAAGCATTCACAGAATAGAAGAGAGGAGCTGGCAGAGATCCCAGGCCCTGCTAGTCAAAGATGAAGAATGATCTGCAAAATGAAGCAGCTGGAAATCTGAAGATGGGGCTGTAGAGGTTGGGGAGGAGAAGGGGTTAGGAGGAAGAAAGGGAAGGAGATAGGAGAGGAAGAGGGAAGGGATGGAGTAGGAAGGGAAGTGGGAAAGGGATAGGAGAGAGGTTAGGGGAGAGAAAGGCTTAGCAATGAAAGAGAGAAGGTTAGGCAGGTAAGAGGGTAGGTGGGGTAGAGGGAAAGGGTTGGAGATGGGGAGAGAAAGAGTAAACACAGGGGATTGGAGGTGGGCAGGTGTGAGGGGGAAAGAGTGCACCACACTCCCACCCAGTCACTCAGCCATACCCATACACACAATCCAGCCACATCCCCCATCCCCACTCACATCCCCTCAGAAGCACGCACGCACACACTCACCCAAGGCACTTACAGATGCACATCATCTCACTCTCACATGCTCACCTCACTCACATACACATCCCCCATCCCCACTCACATCCCCTCAGAAGCATGCACGCACACACTCACCCAGGCACTTACAGATGCACATCATCTCACTCTCACATGCTCACCTCACTCACATACACATCCCCCATCCCCACTCACATCCCCTCAGAAGCATGCATGCACACACTCACCCAGGCACTTACAGATGCACATCATCTCACTCTCACATGCTCACCTCACTCACATACACATCCCCCATCCCCACTCACATCCCCTCAGAAGCACGCACACACTCACCCAGGCACTTACAGATGCACATCATCTCACTCTCACATGCTCACCTCACTCACATACACATCCCCCATCCCCACTCACATCCCCTCAGAAGCACGCACACACTCACCCAGGCACTTACAGATGCACATCATCTCACTCTCACATGCTCACCTCACTCACATACACATCCCCCATCCCCACTCACATCCCCTCAGAAGCATGCATGCACACACTCACCCAGGCACTTACAGATGCACATCATCTCACTCTCACATGCTCACCTCACCTCACTCACATACACATCCCCCATCCCCACTCACATCCCCTCAGAAGCACGCACGCACACACTCACCCAGGCACTTACAGATGCACATCATCTCACTCTCACATGCTCACCTCACTCACATACACATCCCCCATCCCCACTCACATCCCCTCAGAAGCACGCACACACTCACCCAGGCACTTACAGATGCACATCATCTCACTCTCACATGCTCACCTCACTCACATACACATCCCCCATCCCCACTCACATCCCCTCAGAAGCACGCACACACTCACCCAGGCACTTACAGATGCACATCATCTCACTCTCACATGCTCACCTCACTCACATACACATCCCCTATTTCCTCACCTCTGAGCCACGCACAGACACACAGACACAAACACCCAGACACATACACACACTCACACAGTCCTCCTAACCACCCAACCGCCCCATCCACCCTTCCCTCAACACCCACAACAACATCCCCCTTCCCCAACCCCATTCCTCCACTTAATCTCCCCTTGATTAACTGCTAGACACATACACATACCCACAACTGGAGCAACCGAATACACACATGCAGATCACGGAATCATAAAACATGCCTTTCTAAGTTGCCATGCAATTCTAGATCTGTATATTCTTTCTCTTTTCTCCCATTATATTTCCAATTCTCTGTTATATTTTGCTTTTCTCTATATTTTCTCTTTAGGTTAACTTGTTGCTTTTTCATTTTTTCAATGTCTCTTAATTGTGTCGAAAGCCGTTTTGTGTTTGCTTGACTGAATAAAGTAAGAGTGGAGATAATCCTCATTTTGCTCTTTAGGAAGGCTGTGTTCTACCTGCTTTGTCTTTTACTGTTTACAAGAAAAGGCTAAACCCAAGAGTTTATATGACCTTAAAAAGCATTATAGCATCTATACTATAGCTGCAGGCAATCCACCTGGCCAAAGCCTTTGTTCTAGGAGTACAAACTACCTCCAATAAGGAAGTAAAAAGATTATGGACCTTTTTCAAAAATGACTTTTTCTCACTCTGTGCCTATAGCAAAAATCATTAGTGAATAAGGCCCTATGTTGTTTCATGGCTCCCAGTAAGGTGAAGTTAATTAGTTCCATTAGTTTTATCACCTTTACAAACAAGCATTACCTATCACTGATTCAGAAACAAAGGTCTTGTCTAAAAAATAGCTGTGTCTTCTTTGTTTTTTTGTATTGTGTGAATGCTAGAGTGTAGGACATACAATACAGCACACTTTTCAGGTTTTACATTAAAAAAAGATGGCCATGTTATGATTTAAGGAGATACACTATACGCAAATTAAAATTTAGCTACATGCAAATGTTCCCTGATTTCCACAGTGGAGATGACACCTAACCTATTTTTTATACAGAAAAGTCTGTGTACATATATTGGACACATGGTAACATACACAAAAGGGGGCTGAATTATTATGTTTGAAGGATTGAAGTTTTGACAATTGGGGCTACTGCTCACAAGTTTCAAACTTGTATAAATTCAACCCCTTCTGGGTCTTTTTCAATATTAATATGATTGGGAAAACACAGTTTGAGATTAAGAATCTATTTTTATGCAAACTGAGATTTTGATTTAGCAAAACTCTGGAGTCACAAATTTGCTAATATTTTAAGATATACAATTTCTTAAAGAGGCAGAATTCACAACCCAGGGAAAGGAGAGTATCGGCTACTGTACAAAGATGACATCTAGTGATTATACTGGGTTCAAGGCTAAGGTCTGTCATTGCAATGGTTGGTCTAGATGGAGAGAGAGTTTTAAAAAATGGGAGTGGAGAAGTGTTGAGAGGTGCTTGCAAATAAAGGCCCATGGTGCCAAAGCCCAAAAGACTAGGCATATACTGCTAGGTCATATACAATATATATACAATAGCTATTCTTGGTACTTTGGCTTATGTAAAGTTTGGACACTTGAAGAGGAAAGGAATAGGGATGTGCAGATGGAAAAAATTTGTTGCTATTTGGTATTTGTTGCACTGGGACCCAAATCCGTTGCATCCGTTTCATAGGGGGAAACCAGATTCGTCCATTAGTTGCATTCGGTATTTGTTTTCAATAAAAGTTGGAAAAACAAAAAAAAAATACCATCCCTACCCTTTAAATGTAATTAACAACAACCCCTCACCCTCCTGACCCCCCCAAGACTTTCCAAAAGTCCCTGGTGGTCCAGCAGGAGTCCTGGAGCGATCTCCTGCACTCGGGCCATCAGCTGCTAGTATTCAAAATGGCGCCGATAGCCTTTGCCCTTACTATATTACAGGGGCTACGGGGGCCATTGGTTGGCCCCTGTCAATGGGTAGGAGCAATGGACGGCAGGCGACATCTTGTGCTCCTACCATGTGACAGGGGCCGACCAATGGCCCTGGTAGCCCCTGTGACATAGGACAAAGGCTATCAGTGCCATTTTGAATACTGGCAGCCGATGGCCCGAGTGCAGGAGATCTCTTCAGGACCCCCGCTGGACCACCAGGGACGTTTGGCAAGTTTTGGGGGGTCAGGAGGGTGGGGGTTTTAGTTAGTTTTTTTAATATTCGCTCCTTAAGATGCACAAAAAATTTGGTAATGATATGTTGCATTCGTGGGGGTTCGCCATCCATTTCGCAGATCCACGAATGCAACAAAAAGAGACCTATCCATTGCAGATTGCGCATACGTTAAAAATGAATACACATCCCTAGAAAGGAATAATGCAGCTCACAAGAGCACAGGGTAAGTATTCAAGAGGATATTTGTGCTCCTTAAAATGCATATGTTCTGCCTGAACCAACTAGATGACCTCTTCATAGAAACATAGAACAAAATGGCAGATAAACACCATATGACCCATCTAGTCTGCCCATCCACATCTCCTGTTCAGCTTTATAGTCCCTTCTTGCTCCTAGATCCCCTGTGCTTGTCTCATGCTTTCTTGACTTCTGATACAATCCTTTACCACCTCCAAAGGGAGGTTATTTCATGTGCCCACCACTCTTTCTGTAAAGAAATATTTCCTTAGATTACTACTCATTCTACACCTTTTACCCTCATCCCATAACCCCTCAATCCATAGCTTCCATTCCTTTGAAAGAGGACCACCTATTTTGCATTTATTTCTTGGAGATATTTAAATGTCTCTATCATATCTCCTCTTTCTCTCCTTACTTTCAGGGTACACTTGTTTATATCTTTATGTCTCTCCCCATATACTTTATGATGAAGATCAGTGATCATTTTAGCAGTTACTCCATTGACCGACTCTATTTGGTTTATAGCCTCTTGAATGTACGGTCTCCAGAATTGTACACTGTACTCCAAATTAGGTCTCACTAGAGACCTATACAAAGGCTATATCACCTTCTTTTTCTTGCTAGCTATTCTTCTCCCTATGCACCCAAACATCCTTCCGGTTTTTGCCATCACCTTATCTACTTGTTTGGCCACCTTAAGATCATCAAATATGATCACCCCTAGATTCTGCTTTTGTTTTGTGCACAGAACTTCATCCCTTCTACTTTAGTTCTTTCTTACTGGTTGATTTTAAAACCCTACACGCGCCAAAGCTGAGAGATATGCACGTGAATCAGCCCAGCACGCGCCATGTGGATTTTAAAACCCGCATGAGTATGCACTTGTCTCCTGGTATGCACACAAATCACAAATATCCAAAAAGGGGCAGGGAGTGAGTGGGTCATGAGCAGGCCGAGTCTGTAAAATGAAGTCAGTGTGCATCATGGTCCTCTACCATGTAACTTTATTTCTGCTATGAATGGCATGTAAGTCATGTAACAAAAAATCTAGGTTAGTCAGTGGGGTTTTAAAGGTCTGGGCTAATAGGGTAAAAGGGAGACAAGTTATCTGGGGCGAACTGGATATGAACTGGGGAAACAGATGATTGCATCGCTGCATGTATCTACTAAAATTCCCCTCACGCACGCAAGGCACCATTCGCATGAATATGTGCAAGTCAATATGAAATTGTGCATGTGAACAGCCAATTTTAAAACACGCGCACATAAACACACATTTGCGCATGTATGTTATAAAATCGCCGCATCCATGTGCAACCTAAATACATGACCCTTCTCTTAACTCTTTCCCCATTGCAGTCACACACTCTGCTCCTTTTATCCCAGTCCCTTAGGAGCTGCCGCACACTGTTTTTTTTCCTAGTGCTGCCATACACTTTCCTCCTCCTCCAAACCTGTGATGCAACTGCACACTACCTTCTTCCCCCTATGGCCTTCAGTGACTGTCATTGTGAATATCACCATTCCTGCAAGACAATATTTGGGGGATTGCTAGGAATGGGGGGAGGGGACAGTATGTGGTGGTACTTGGGTGGTATGGAGGGCAGTGTAGGAGCACAAAAGAGGATGGTGGGAAGAATGACAATGTCCAGTGGATCTGGGATGGGGAGTGGATTAGAAGGCCAAGAGAATACAAAGGTTCTGGGTTGGAGTGAGGAAGACAGAAAGCATGGAACAAGGAGGAAAGCATGGCCAAAGTGGGATACCAAGACTGGTACAGGTTACAGCTGCATACAATAGGGGTGTACATTCATTCCCTATGAATTGGCAATCCACAACGTATAGGGACATATTTGTTGTATTCGTGGGGAAGTGAAATGTATCACGATTCCCGACGAATACAGCGAATCTTCACCGAATTATTCGACCGACTGAAGGAGCCAATTTAAACAAACCCTCCACCCTCCTGCCCCCCCCCCAAGACTTGCCAAAAGTTCCTGGTGGTCCAGCGGGGGTCCGGGAGTGATCTCCTGCACTCGGGCCGATGGCTGCCAGTAATCAAAATGGCGCTGATAGCCTTTGACCTACTATGTCACAGGGGCTACCGGTGCCATTGGTCAGCCCCTGTCACATGGTAGGAGCAATGGATGACTGTGCTCCTACCATGTGACAGGGGCTGACCAATGGCTCCCAGACCCCCGCTGGACCACCAGGGCCTTTTGGCAAGTCTTGGGGGACCCTCCTGACCCCCACAAGGCTTGCCAAAAGTCCAGCAGGGGTCCGGGAGCGAACTCCTGCATTCGGACCGTCGGCTGCCAGTATTCAAAATGGTGCCGATAACCTTTGCCCTCACTATGTCACAGGGGCCAATGGTCGGCTACCCCTGGTAAGTCCGAG
The DNA here is from genome assembly GCF_901001135.1 of Rhinatrema bivittatum. Taxonomy (NCBI): domain Eukaryota; kingdom Metazoa; phylum Chordata; class Amphibia; order Gymnophiona; family Rhinatrematidae; genus Rhinatrema; species Rhinatrema bivittatum. Next base: position 183,641,301 of record NC_042621.1, read on the forward strand.
GAGGCAGAGTAGCGTAGGTAAAGGAATCCCCTTGCTAACTCAAATTGTTAGCGAATACTGAGACCTTTTATATTGGAAGCAGATGACATTATCTCGGGGGACGCACCTGAGGTTCACGCCCTTGCTGGTATATCAATGGGAGCGTGTGCGCGCCCTATGTCATCAGGAACATGGTGGATCCTCAGCATCGTGCCGGTCCGGGAATGCCGGAAGGAGACAGCATGAAGACAATGTGGCAGCAAATGTCCATTAAACCTGGAGGGAGTCGCCACAAAGGTAGAGAGGGTGGAGTGAGGGCGTCGAGCAGTGACGGATGCAACAATCTGTTTGGGCTTCAGATCGGGTGCTCCACGGAAAATTTTGTTTTCCCACGGTTCGTTTTTTTTCTTTGGCAATTTTTGACGAAGTGCGTTAGTGCACACTAATGGGCCTTACTGCGCACTAATAACCAGTTAGTGTGCACTATCTCAGCATTAGTGCGCAGTACACCGAACAAGATAGTGCGCACTAGCTAGATGTTAATGCGCATTAAGGCCCATTAGTGCGCACTAACAGGTTAGTTAGTGTGCCCTAATAGAACTTACAGCGTACTAAGTATGTAGTAGTGCGCTGTAACTAATGTTAATGCGCACTAAAAAAAAGAAACTTAAAAATTAAAAAGTATCAATTCAGAGGAGTTCGTTAGCTAGAAAAACAGTGTGCACTAATTGGTATTACTGCGCACTAAGGGCCAGATTTTAGTAGCTATGCGTGGGCGTAGATTTATGCTCGCAACCTGGTGCACACAAATCTATGCCCAATTTTATAACATGTGCATGCAGCCGTGTGCATGTTATAAAATCTGGAGTTGGTGCATGCAAGGGGTTGCACACTTGTGCACCTTGCACACACCGAGCCCTAGGGGAGCCCTGATGGCTTTCCCTATTCCCTCCAAGGCCGCTCCGAAAATGGAGCGGCCTTGGAGGGAACTTTCCTTCTGCCCCCCCCCCACTTTCCCCACCCTTCCCCTACCTAACCCGCCCCCCAGCCCTACCTAAATCACCCCCCACCTTTATTTTATAAGTTGAGCCTGCCTCCGGGCAGGCATAGGTTGCACGCGCTGGCCAAGTGCCGGTGTGCGATCCCTTGGTAAAGCTACTGTGCCGGAGGCCTTGGTCCCGCCCCTGCCCCGCCCACTCCTTGCCCCTTTTTTAAAGTCCCGGGACATATGCCTGTCCCGGCGTCACCGGGCCTATGCAAAATAGGCTAACCCTTTTAAAATCCGCCCCTAAGAGATATGCAGTGCCCAGTAACTCGTTAGTGCGCACTAACACGAAATACAAATTTTGCTGAAATTTCGGCAAAATTGCTTCGTATATCGGTGCTACCGAACCATGACGAATTAGACAATATCGTTGACATTGTCTAATTCGTGAAAAACGAATGCACATCCCTAAAATCTACCTGTTTCAAGTTGGACAGAACATGTTCTGAACAACTCTAAGTACAATGTTATGACATCAAAAATAAAGATTTACAGTAATTGGGCAGAGAAGGTTTGTGTACAAAGCTAATTAATGTTTTAAAGATATGAGCCTTTCAGAACTACCAATGTTCTTTCTTAACTTCAACTAATGAAGGGCTGTAGTCTATGCACTAAAAGAACATTGTAAAATTGAAGCATCTGATGTTAGTACTTTTTAGCGCATGTGCTAAACCAAATATAGCATATAATGTTCAAAGCTAGAGATATGCAGAACATGGTCACACTGAAGTGAACCAGCTGGATAGTTGAGGGGAAATGTACTCCATCCCTTTTCAGTCCCTCCACATAACCTCCACATAACCCCTAAGAACCCCTCTATTGGCTCTAATAGTTCCGATTGAGTTAATATCAAACAGGAGTCCCACAGGGGTCCACCTTGTCTGCAACACTTTTTAACATTTACTTAGCTCTTCTTTGTAAACTTCTTGATGGGTTGGGCCTGAATTTTATGATATATGCAAATGATACCCAGTTTTCTTTCCTTGTAAAAATATCACTAGCTCTATCATTGAAAGAACTTGAAATGTATTTAGATGCAATTTAGAAATGGCTCTCATATAATAGGATGGTCCTGAATATTAGAAAGATAGAAATAATTTTAGTATCTAGATGTGAAGTTACAGATGAGATTCTTAGCTTTTGCTTTAATAATAATCAAGAAATTGAAATTTCTTCTGTAGTATGTGATCTGAGGGTATGGATTGACAAAAGACTTTCCATGAAAAAGTCAGGACCAGATATTATAAAGTAAGAATGCTGAGAAAGCTTTTCTTGAGATGGAAGATTTCAGATTGGTTTTTGCAAACTAAGATCTTTGCTGGCCTAGATTGCTGCTCTTGGGTGTTACAGCGACTACAATTAGACCACTCCAGTTACTACAGAACTTGCCTGCAAGAGTTCTTTCAGGAAAACAGAAATGATCACGTAACTCCAGTTTTGCTTTATCTGAATTCATTACCCATACATTACAGAATACAATAAAAGATCCTTACAATAAGTCATAACATTATTTTTAATAACGATTCCTGTTGGTTAGATACTACTCAACACAAAAAAGGACTCAAGCATTCCTACAATTCAAAAAAGCTAACCTAGGTGAATGAGGGACAGAGCTATCTCCAAGGCAGGACCTATCCTGTGGAACTCTTTGCCTGATATGTTAAGACTCTTACCTAATATAAAATTATTTAAGAAAGATCTACAGACCAGGTTATTTAAGCAAACTTTTAAAGAGGTAATCCTGGGAACTTGGATTTATGTATAGTATGACATGACCTTGTTTTGACATCCTTTTTTGAAGACCTCTTTTTATTATTTATATTATTTATTTTGGATTTTATGGCCTGTCTGGATAGTTTGTTGTTATCAATTTTGTTTAAGATTTTTATTGTTCAAATTTTACATTTTTATCTTATTTCATTTAATTTTATGTTTTAATTGTATTCTAAATATATATTTTATGTATGTTTGAATGAATAGTAATCACAACTTATGGCTCTCAAAAACCATCTGTACTCCAGGCACCAAATTGTAAACAATACATCAACTGTCAGTGAACCTGGTTTCTTTATTTAATTAATTTGTACCAGCTAATATCTCATCCAATGATCAAATAATTTTGTAGGACCACTACTGATAGGGTCACGGTATTCTACCAGACTCTTTGTGTGGTTTGGGTCCGGTTTACTATGTATATAATTTTTTATATTTTTTTGTTTTTTTAATTTTTTAGTTTTTTAGTTTTCTTACTTTCTTTCCATCACCCTAATGAGAGTTCCAAGATGACATTTCAAATTACAGTCAAGTTAAATGTCACTTTCTTAATCCCAATTCAAAATAATTCAGGATACGAAAGATTATGTTAAGGAAATCCAGCGACAGTTACAGGATTCTACATATTATCACCCCTTGGAGGAAAATCCTACTCAAGCTCTTCAAGATCAAATTGAGATACTGGTAGATCAAGGTGTAAAGAAGGGGTTTGTGACAGCAAGAGAAGCAAGAGCGTTAAAAGTTCAACATCCAGTAGATTCTGTTCTATACACTCTTCCAAAGATACTGTGGCTGGTAGGGGTTCGGTTTTAGAAACTTTATCAACGTACCTGGATTTCTTTTTAAAGCCTTTTGTGAAAGACTCCCCTTCGTTTGTTCAAGACACCTCACACATGTTACGGTTGTTACAAGAAGTCTCTGATCTCCTGGATGATTGTTGGCTAGTCACTCTGGATATTTCATCACTGTATACAAATGTCCCGCAACAAGAAGCGTTTCACTATGATCTCTTTATTAGCAGACAATTGTTTCACAGCCTGATATTGGGAATGTGACCAGTCTACAGCAAAACGACTCCTGTCAAACAATTTCTGATCTTCCAAGGAGCCCAAATCCTTCAAAACTAGCTGGATCATGTGAAGATAGGGTATGATTCTATGGAGTTGATCAGCTGAGACCGACGCGGAATACGATGTGACAGAGGACTAGTTTCTGCAGTTTAATACAGAGAAAGTTAGATTTACAAATTCGCCGTTTTGATCAATATTTAGCTGTGAGTATCAACAAGATCTTATTACACTTGGACAATGGTTTATCGAATGAGGATGTGTGGGAGCACCATAAAATCTTTTCGAATATAGAAGAAATGAGCCTTTGTTTGAAGCCTAAGGCAATTGATTTTGCACCGGGCTTTAAGTGACATCACATCTGGTTTTTCGCATAGACACGACGTGATAGAGAACTTTAGGTAAAAGAAGTGATGGTCTTATCCGACCTGTTGGGAAACTTCATTGATTGATTGAGACAGTTTTCTGTGGGAGGAACTTCCGTTTTCAGCAGTTGAAAAGCCATCCATCCAAGAGCTATGTTTCAAAGAACGGCGCGTCCAAGGTGTGACCGCATCTATATTATTTGACGGAGACAGCTAATGGAGTTTTATCGATTGCCCTGGGAGTGTCACGAAATAAGAATGGACATCGTTTCCCCTGAAGCAGGACCTTAAAAGTGGGGGTTCGAAACACGATCGTGTTGGGCTATGCAGATGAGTATCACTGCTGAATTATTTTGAATTGGGATTAAGAAAGTGACATTTAACTTGACTGTAATTTGAAATGTCATCTTGGAACTCTCATTAGGGTGATGGAAAGAAAGTAAGAAAACTAAAAAATTAAAAAAACAAAAAAATATAAAATATTATATACATAGTAAACCGGACCCAAACCACACAAAGAGTCTGGTAGAATACCGTGACCCTATGAGTAGTGGTCCTACAAAATTATTTGGTCATTGGATGAGATATTAGCTGGTACAAATTAATTAAATAAAGAAACCAGGTTCACTGACTGTTGATGTATTGAATGAATAGTAAACCATCTAGTTTAATACTTAGGCAGTATATAAGTAATAATAAATAAATAAAATAAACAATTCCCACTCCATACAAGTGGAATCCACATCTTGAAACCCATTTCCCCGATACAAGATCGAACCCCAGTAGGATCCTTTTGTCTTCTATTCCCCATTTCCAATATAGAATCAAATCCGATGCAACCCCTATCTCTTTCTCATTCTTCACACCAACTTAAGACCAAACCCTAGGGATGTGCAGACAAAAAGTTTATGTTGATAAGTCCATAAGTTGAAGGTGAGGGTCAATTTCGGTCAATATGGACATATGGAGAATTCCATAAGTTGAGGCTATGTCCATATGTTCACCGGTTCCCTAAATAAAAATTTAAACCCCTCACCCTCCTTAATCCCCCCCCCCAAGACTTACCAAAACTCCCTGGTGGTCCAGCGGGGAGTCAGGAAGCCATTCCTGTATTCCTTTGCGAGGAGCACGTGACGTCGGCGTCACATCGGAGTGACGCGGCCAGCTTGGGGGGGCCTCCTGACCCCCCCAAGCTGGCCAAAAGTTCTGGTTGGGTCCAATGGGGGTCCCGGAGCGGACGCGCGGTGAATCACGTGACGTCTGCATCACTCTGACGTGACGCCGACGTCACGTGCTCCTCGCAAAGGAATACAGGAATGGCTTCCTGACTCCCCGCTGGACCACCAGGGAGTTTTGGTAAGTCTTGGGGGGGCAGGAGGGTGGGGGGTTTAAGTGTTTATTTAGGTTCAACATATTTAACATAGCTATGTTGAATACGTTGGAAATCGCGATCGTTGCGCCTCATCACTTTTTTAAGTTAAAAAAAAAATAAGTTGTGTTTTACATATGCGTTCAAACGAATGCACACCCCTACCAAACCCCACTGGGGCCCCCCTCATTCTGATGCCTGTCATAAGACTAAACCTCAGTGGGACCAAGCTCCACTCCCACCCTGGGCTGCAAAAAGGGGGAAAGTCCCTTACCTCCAGCATGCTCAGCCTCCTGTCTCCAAATGGTGCCACTCAGTAGAGCATCAACCTTGAAGGACACATGTTATGTCCTGCTATCGCATGTCTGAGCATCATGCCTAGGCCTGAAGGAAGGAAGGAAGTTGAAGAGAAGCTTCATGCATTAGTGATATTCATTCAAAATTACATTTTTGTTATTTCCTTTTTTACTCTCTTCCTCCCTTTCTTTCTGCTGGTAGGAATTTGCTCTATAAATGCACAATGCCAGTATATACTTTAAAATGCATCCATTACAAACAGAAGGAGCTTTGATTAGAGGATACTCGAGAGTGTTCTAAGCACATTTAACTTGGAAGCTACTTCTTATTTTAGAACTATGATTTTAAGGTCAAAATATCCATTTTGAGGCCACAAAAATGCAAGATTACATCAAATACATTTGAGGATCAAAGGTAGACTTTCTTGAAATGGAAGAAACTGTCAGGCATGACTGCTGCAAACAAAATTAATAAATATAATAATGAATTGCAGGAATACAATATAAAATATGATTTAAATATATTGATATATCTGCTGCTCAAATAATATTTATCTTCGTGACTTGTTTCAACTCTTGATATGTCTCTAAAAGTTTGGCAGACTGAGAAACAGTGCCACCATGATTATTGCAGACCTGTATCAAGGATCTGGCATGCCATGCTTTGCTTCTGGAGGTCATATTTACCATATAACCTCACCAATATAATGTCTATGGGAAAATGATACTTCTCTGACTAATAGCTTTAGGGTCATCATACATATTGCTATTTGAGAGATACATGTGAACCTTGCAGGTCTGAACTGGGGTCTATGAGTTATTATATATCATGCTTTTGTTCTAGTGAAAAAATTTGCTCCTTATTTTCCATGGCATTTTCTGCCACTGAAAGTATTGGAATATTTTTATTAATAAACCTGAAGCAATTTGTTTTTTGCGCAGGAGAAAATATAGAAATACTAAGTATAGAAAATACTAAAATGAAAAATTAATAAGATAAATTTGATAAGTGGTTGGATGCATAGATAGAAAGATAGATTAGACCCATTATTTAACCAAGTTAAAAGGGCACACAATTTAGACCAAAGTCTAGAATCTAATTCAAAATATGTTTGAATTTAGAATATACTACCGAAAGACACAGACGTTGTAACAGCTCAACAAGGATATTTTGTAAATCAGTGGCTGTAATTCTATGATACAATGTTAAAAACGCTCACAATTGGTAATATCTATTGACATGTATGTTAAGTATGGCTAATGGCTGTTTATTCTGAAGTAAACATTTCTAATATCTAACAAATTGCAATGATGAATGTCAGGCTACTTCTAACAGATTAAACATTTCCACAAGAATAAACATATGATTTACTGATCCCTAGGTCAGTCACTTATTTGTTGCAGCTGCTGCTTTCAGGGTGTGATACAGCTTCTCGCCTTTTGAATGAATTGAAATATAAAGGATACTATTTACAATTCAGAAGCTGTTCAATGTTAGTATGCTACAATTGCAAGCAAACTTGATTATATACATATGTATATGGCATGTTAGTTGTCATTGTCTAGTTGGTAGCCAGATATACATACAACTTCCTTATAAGGCACTTTCCCATTTTTCTTGGCTTTTTTGCTTCTTTGTTTTCTTTTATTCACTGTGTTTGTTTTTAAACTTTGTCCAAACATATTTCTTAAATTTTCACTCTTTTTGAAATTAAATGTGTACACCTTCTATTATGAACAAGCCTGCCGTTTTGAAAAGTTTATTTCCTTGAGTTTACTCATTAGTTGTTCAAGCTCTATTCGTGTCTTACATGCACCTGTGTGACACCGACATGGTATTCTATTGTGACATGGGTGAGGATTTTCCTGTAGAAAGGTGTGAGTAAACTGAAATTACATTAAATTCTGAAAAGGATAAGCAGTGCAGTCTATTGACATTCATAATGTTGTATATAGCTGTGGAGAAATAGTCTCTGAAAATTCAAAATCTAATATTTATATAAGAATCAACTACAACAAAATGACTGAAGGGAGGATTGTAATAACTTCTTAAATTTACCATCAATAGAAGCATCTGAAAAATATTTTTGAGCTTGCAGTATAGATTTAATTTCTGTCTTTTAAGAAACATAAAAAAACCCATCCCTGAACCTCCTTTGGTAGTCAGGGGCAGTTCAAAGCAACCTGCTACCTGCAGCAAGACATGAGATGGTGCCCATGCCCCCAAAGTGCAGCACAGCATGGCATAACACAGATCAAATCTCTGAAATAGCTAAGGAAGGAAGGGTGAGGGGGCTCCCCCATGAGACTTTCTGGGTGTGGGGTTTCCTTGGAGTCTGTACCTTTCAGTGATTTGAAATGCTGGGGAATGGTCAGGGTTCCCAGAGGTGTGGCAGAGAAAGTGTCATCGGTAATATTTCTAGGAAGCTGGCAACTTTGCCAGACTCCTAGGAACCCTACCATCTGCCTCCCACCCCTATCCAGAATCTGCCTCCTCTGTGTGGTACACTCTTGCCCCACTCATTCCACCTCTATACAATCTTGCTCCCTCTGTTCTTCTCTCCTCTTTTCCCTACCTTCTCCCCTCTTCCCCTCCCTCTCCCCTCTCCCCTTTACCTTTTTCCCTCTCACGCCTCTGTTCCACTCCACTCACACCCTCATCTCCTTTCCTTTCTTCCACTCTCACTCACACCCCTTCCCCTTTTTAACCTTACCTCCCTTCTGATTCATACCCCCAAAACAGGGACAGATTTAGGATTTTGTCATCTCTAGGCACTTTTGATTCTTTCACTCCCCTACCTCCTGTAAGGGTCTATTAGAGGGTAGCAGAAGGTTGTTCTCTGCTGAATGAGGTTCAGCAGTGCTGGAAGGTAGCAAATCCTAGCCAGCCTACCGCCATAAGAACATAAGAAATTGCCATACTGGGTCAGACCAAGGGTCCATCAAGTCCAGCATCCTGTTTCCAACAGTGGCCAATCCAGGCTACAAGTACCTGGCAAGTACCCAAAAACTAAGTATATCCCACGCTACTGATGCTAGTAATAGCAGTGGCTATTTTCTAAGTCAACTTGGTTAATAGCAGGTAATGGCCTTCTCCTCCAAAAACTTATCCAAACCTTTTTTAAACCCAGCTACACTAACTGTACTAAGCACATCCCCTGGCAAGAAATTCCATAGTTTAATTGTGCGTTGAGTGAAAAAGAATTTTCTCCGATTAGTTTTAAATGTGCTACATGCTAACTTCATGGAGTGCCCCCAAAATGTTTACCACCCTAGGCATAGACATAACGGGTGCCTATTGATAATCCAGAGCAGTGGGCCCCATGGACCTTCTTCCTCCTGCTGTCAGGGGTGGAAACCCCATTGTCATGTTAATAAATTGCACAATTGCATGTGTCTTTTCACTCCTGAGAGCAGGGTTTTGGGCTCTCCACTGGCATTCCAGTAAACTGTGCTGTTGCATGGGTCATTTTCCTTCTGCTTGTGGGCCATAGTTTGGGGGCCCTTTGTCTCAATGTTAATTGAGGTGGCTGCTGCAGAGGTGTTTTAGGGTGGCAGTTGCTGCTGCCCCAAAATTTTGCTACCTGAGGTGCCTGCTTCACCCTGCCTAATGATAGAACTGTCCCTGTTGGTTATCAATTTTTTTAGATAAAAAATATTCGAATTACATGGCTCTTTATGAAACCAACAACCTGATGGCCCAGTTATACCAGGAGATAAATTTATAGTTTTCTATATAGTGCTGCAGACTATGAAAAGGCAGGAGCAAGGAGTAGGAAACTTTGACCAGTCCATAGACAGTAGCTGGTTGTCCTCATGTGCTTCCACGTACAGCAATGGAGCTTCTTGTGGGGCCCCAGAGATTTCCCGTGGGACTCTGTATTCTCCAGTTTGACTCTAGGACAACAAAGCTAAAAAAAGTTTTCTGTCACCCTTGTTAGCTGTAAAAACAGTTGGCTTGACCTTATGTAATAGTACACACTGCATTTTAAGAGATCTGTTGGAGTGAATTCCATTATATATAAGTGACATATAAACATGAAAACAATATGGCATTTTATGCCTGTAAAAACAGATGTCTTCTTGTGCAGTGTGTTTGGTTTGCATTAAAAGATCTCCTGGTATATAGGATGCAAAAGTTCCATTATTTCAATGCCCAGCTTGCAGATGTGTCTGGGCCAGCACTTAATCATTTTAGAGGTCAGTTGCTAAAGGGAAGAGTTTCCATAAAAATATAAGGCAGATGATTACAAGTGATTGCATAATATTGAAAATCTTTATAGATAAGCTAACAAGAAATGCTGCCCAATTCATATAAATATTTTGTGTGCAGTTTAAATCTAGGTAAACACATATCAGCAGATGATTACTTGATGAAGGGAGTAGAATAAAAAAAATCTGCCTGGAAATAAATTAAGGGCCCTATGTATTTTTCCCATAGATTTTAAATGGGAGAAAACCTTTATTTTATAGTCCTCTAAATTTGTCCAGTATAATGGACATCAAGAGAAAATTATTATCAGACCACTTTTTAGATTAAACATTGTAGTTGCTATGTTAGCCCACTTGTATATAGAGAAATAAGAGTCAAAAAAACAAGTTCTTTTAATTCAATAACTCATATAAAAAAGGTATCATCTACAAATTTTTAATTGATCCTCATTTCTACTTTTGATGGCTACCATATTCCTTTTAGAATGGCTAGCATATTATTTTATTTTGCTTTAGCATTATATGCAGAATGATAATGTGAACCAATATTTAAGATGCTTTTGCTGTATCTCAGATGGAAATTAGCACAACACACATTGATTTTCTTCATACTTTACAGAGCTCCAGCTACTTTATTCCTTTTTATACCTTTCCCAGTATTTTAAACTGTGCTTATTTAACTTAGAGATATGTTGTTGCTCCACCCCCAAAGGCTTATGAAAATAACCATAATTCTTTTCAATAGCTCCATAAATGTCACAGACAACTCATTCCCCGTTCGGTCAAAAACATGGTGCATTGAGAAAGATCACAGTAAAACAAAACCATTCATTGCTTTTCTGAAATATGATACCATGGATAAGAAAATACAAAATGTGAAAGGAGATGTTGCAAGTGTGGTGACTGATGAAAAATTACAGCTATAATCAGTGACAGTAGAACTCTGTGGATTTCGTTTGTCTTTTCTTTAAACAAAATATATGCAGTTGATAACTTCCCCTTAGCATGATTGCATTCTAAGAAAATTATCACCAAAGAGAACTGGCCATATCTTCAGACTCCAATACCCCTTCCCCTCCCACTGCTGTCAAAGTGCAGAGCAATTTTGCACTTCTGTCAAAAGCATCAGGGCTAATTGGTTAAGGATATTAATCCCCCATGCTTTCTGTTAAGGATACTAACTGCCACCCCATGTACCCTTTTCTTCATTATCATCCACAAGCCTTTAGGGATCCATGCCCTTTTGAATTTTTTCAGTTTTTGTCCTCACCACCTCTTCCAGAATGGCATTCCTGCCATCCACCACCCTGTTTGTGAAAAATATTTCCATATATTGGTTCTGAGTCTTCCCCCAGAGTTTTATTTCTTGACCTCTAGTTCTACAGTTTTCTTTCCAGTTGGAAAAGTTTGACGTTTGTATATCATTAAAACCTTTCAGATATTTTGAAGGACTGTATCATATCTCCCCTGTATCTCCTCTCTTCCAGGATGTACATATTCAGATCCTTTAGCCTCTCCTCATAAGTCTTCCGATACAGACCTCACACATTTTGGTCACTCTTCTTTGGAATGCCTCCATCCTGTCTCTATTGGTTTTGAGATATGGGTTTCAGTGCTGAACATAGTACTCCAGGTGAGACCTCACCAAGGACCTGTATAAGGGCATCACCACCTACCTTTTCTTACTGGTTATTCCTCTCTGTGTGCATCCCAGCATTAAGAACATAAGAAGAACATAAGAACATGCCATACTAGGTCAGACCAAGGGTCCATCAAGCCCAACATCCTGTCTCCAACAGTGGCCAATCCAGGCCATAAGTGTTGCGCCCATCGGTTGCAGAAGGCTGCGACCTCTGTTCCTCACTTCCTTTTTTCCTGCTTCAGTGATTCTCGGACAATTGGTGACCTCTGCCTCTACATGCCACTCTTCTCAGCATTCCTGGGACGGCGTGGGCAATCCCGATCACCATCTTGAATCGGGGATTGCCTAAGGCACGCACGCACATGCCAGGCCCCATCTTATACACATCATGGCAGGAACCTTGGGGGCGTCCCCTCCGCATGACGTCATCTGCCTGCGTGTATTTGAGCCAGCCGGTCTGAGCTACTGACGAGCTAGCAAGGACTTCCTTCCTGCTGAATTCAACTCATCCAGAGATCCCTGAGGCACGCCACTGCCCACACCCTTCCACTGAGAAAATTGTCCATTTAATCCTACTCTCTGTTTCCTGTTTTTAGCCAGTTTGTAATCCACAAAAGGACATCGCCACCTATCCCATGACTTTTTATTTTTCCTAGAAGCCTCATATGAGGAACTTTGTCAAATGCCTTCTGAAAATCCAAGTACACTACATCTACGGTTCACCTTTATCCACATGTTTATTAACTCCTTCAAAAAAGTGAAGCAGATTTGTGAGGCAAAACTTGCCCTGGGTAAAGCCATGCTGACTTTGTTCCATTAAACCATGCCTTTCTATATGTTCTGTGATTTTGATATTTAGGACATTTTCCGCTATTTTTCCTGGCACTGACGTCAGGCTATAACTGGTCTGTAGTTTCCCGGATCACCCCTGGAGCCATTTTTAAATATTGGGGTTACATTAGCTACCCTCCAGTCTTCTGGCTTTAGCACTTTGTCACATTGCTTCACCACTTTCATATCGCCAGACACTACCACCCCAAGATCCCTCTCCCAGTCCATGCACATTAGTCTTTCACCCCTCATTACATACAGCTGTTTTGAATTACCGCACCTCAGATGCATGACTGTGCACCTCTTGGCATTAAATCCCAGCTGGCAAACTCTTTACCAGTCTTCAAGCTTTCTTAAATCATTTTTCATTCTCTTTACTCCTTCAGGCATGTCCACTCTATTGCAGATCTTAGGATTACCACAAATAGACAAACTTTACCTTCTATCCCTTCCACAATGTCACTCACAAAGATATTGAACAGAACCTATCCCAAAACTGATACCTGTGGCACTCCACTTAACACCATTCTTTCTTCAGAGTAGGTTTCATTTACCATTGCACGCTGTCTCCTGTCAGTCAACCAGTTTGCTATCCATGCCATTACCTTGGTGCCCAATCCCAAGCTTCTCGTTTTGTTCACTAGTCTTATTTTAACAAACAAATCATAGCGGAAATGGCACTTCTCACAGCACAAGACTGGGACTCTTAAAACAACTACTGGTTACCGAGATTTTGCTCTTCCATTTCCCTAACTAAATCTGTGATAATAGGGCACTTTGCATGTGATCAGTTTTGTTTCCATTTGTACTTGGATCGTCAACATTCAAAGTCTATTCTGTAGCTTATTTTGGGGTACTTGTGGTGAGACTAAGGGACATGTCAAAGCCTCCTTAAATTACATTGTGATGGGTGCATTTTTCTCTTTGAAGAACAGTGAAAAAACTAAACTTAAGGGACTGTGCTTCTGACTACAGACCATTGACCAATCTGTGATTTGTACATGGGGGTGCATATTAGGCAGGCCTTATGATCAATGAATTAGTGTCGTCTAATGATATATAGATGAAGGGGTTGATATTCAGCCACTGTGTGGCTCTGCTAATTAGCCAGATAAACTTATCTGGCTATGTAGTGCTGTATATTTAGTAGTAGCGCTCACCAGTGAATAAACCCAAATACCCTAAAGTTAGCCAGATATGTTTATCTGGCTAACTTAGGAGAGGTGTATGGGACAACCAGAGTTAGCCAGATAAGTTATCCAGGTAACTCAGTTCCTTCCTGATATGCCCCTTCCCCACCCCAGAATTATCCAGCTAAGTGGCAATAACTGACTGTAGCCAGATATTCAGCAGTGTCACTTAGCCAGATAATTCCAACTCATCCAGCCAAGTCTCTTTTCAATATCAGGCTCAAGATAATCACGAGGACTATTTCTCAAAGTCTGTAATTAAGAATGGGGGGAATTGTTGGACTTGTTGACTTGTCCTAATTTTATTATGTTTTGTACATTTTTGCTTGTTTAAATGTTAAGATGTGTATTGTTTATGTTCAATTATAATCCGCCGAGAACAAAAAGTAACTGAATGAAGCAGAATATAATATTTTTTAACAGTTTTATATAAGCAAACAAAGAATGAATACACAAAGAAATATGATAACACTAGGGACAAAATACAACAAGGAATAAAATGGGAGCAAAATAATGTCCTTCCAACTCATACTCCATCCCCAAGATATAAATAAATAAATAAATAAATAAATAAATAAATAAAGCCACCCATACAAATCCCAATAAAGTCTGTTCCCATTTCTAAAGCAAAATAATGCATATAAAAACAGTACTAAACGTTGACAGACTGAATGTCCAAGAAAAAGTCAACAGATGCCCTTAGGCACAATAAATCAATAATAAGACCCCCACATAACATTCAAATTCCAGTCAAAAATAACCTTTTTTTATTTAAAGAAAAATCTTCTTAAAAAAATATGTTTTGAAAAAAAAAATAAGGAGAAAAAGACTTCCATGCCCCATGGGGCCAAAGTTGCTTGATAAGGTGTTAAGAATATTACAAATCTGAAAAACCTCTTCCAATCTTATATATTTTTCATAAGGCTTTTTCTTACATACAGATTTATAAAAAATGACTAATAGAAAGCTTCTGATTCTCCAAAACACCACATCAAAGCAAAGTCCTCAAAAACTAAATTTCAAAAAGATATTCAAAATTGCTTAGTAAATAATTCATAGACTTACAGGTACAACTCATGCCCTTCTTACCTATCAAGTCCAAAAATGTCTCCAAATTTTTGACAACACTGATCTAATACTCCTCCTGTGGGAATGAAAATTCACTGACACATAATACACCAGTCACTCCGTGTTATATCTTACTGCTCTGCAAAATTATTTATATATATATATTGAAAAGCACCGGTCCAAGTACAGATCCCTGAGGCACTCCACTGTTTAACTTTTTCCACTGAGAAAATTGACCATTTAATCCTACTCTCTGTTTCCTGTCTTTTAATCAGTTTGTAATCCACAAAAGGATATTGCCTTCTATCACATGACTTTTTAGTTTTCTTAGAAGCCTCTCATGAGGGACTTTGTCAAACGCCTTCTGAAAATCCAAATACACTACATCTACCGGTTCACCTTTATCCACATGTTTATTAACCCCTTCAAAAAAATGAAGCAGATTTGTTAGACAAGACTTCCCTTGGGTAAATCCATGTTGACTGTGTTCCATTAAACCATGTCTTTCTATATGCTCTAAGATTTTGATCTTGAGAATAGTTTCTATTATTTTTTCCGGCACTGAAGTCAGGCTCACTGGTCTATAGTTACCTGGATCGCCCCTGGAGCCTTTTTTAAATATTGGGGTTACATTGACCACCCTCCAGTCTTCAGGTACAATAGATGATTTTAATGATAGGTTACAAATTTTAACTAATAGATCAGAAATTTCATTTTTTAGTTCCTTCAGAAACCTAGGATACATACCATCCGGTCCAGGTGATTTGCTATTCTTTAGTTTGTCAATCTGGCCTACTACATCTTCCAGGTTCACAGTGATTTCATTCAGTTCATCTGATTCATCACTCCTGAAAACCATCTCTGGAACTGGTATCTCCCCAACATCCTCATTAGTAAACATGGAAGCAAAGAATTAATTTAGTCTTTCTGCAGTGGCCTTATCTTCCTTAAGAGCCCCTTTAACCCCTCAGTCATCTAATGGTCCAATCGACTCCCTCACAGGTTTCTTGCTTCGGATATATTTTAAAAAGTTTTTATTATGAGTTTTTGCCTTTATGGCCAACTTCATTTCAAATTATCTCTTCACCTGTCTTATCAATGTTTTACACTTAACTTGACAATGCTTATGTTTTATCCTATTTTCTTCAGATGGATCCTTTTTCCAATTTTTGAAGGATTTTTTTTGTGACTAAAATAGCCTCTTTCACCTCCCCTTTTAACCATGACGGTAATCGTTTTGCCTTCCTTCCACCTATCTTAATGTATGGAATACATATGGACTGCGCCTCTAGGATTGTATTTTTAACCAATGTTCATGCCTGTTGAACACTTTTAACCTTTGCAGCTGCACCTTTCATTTTTTTCTAACGATTTTCCTCATTTTATCAAAGTTTCCGTTTTGACAGTTTAGTGTTAGAGCTGTAGATTTACTTATTGTCCCCCTTCCAGTTATTAGTTTAAATTTGATCATGTTATGATCACTGTTGCCAAGTGGCCCCACCACAGTTACCTCTCTCACCAAATCCTGCGTTCCACTAAGAATTAAATCTAAAATAGCTCCCTCTCTTGTTGGTTCATGCTAGTGATCCATACAATGCTATACAATTGGAGCACTGATCCTTGCAGTATTTAAACAAATACAATGCTCGATGAGTCTGATTCACATCTTTCTCATAATACTTCCAATGAATAATTTCAGACAAGGGCATATATCACATGGTCTAAATTATAGTCAATCAGAGTCTTCCTATTGACTCGATATCCAGTGACAGGATCATTCTACTCAGTTCCTGTAATCATACTATCACAAAATGTACAAGATTTACAGGCATTGTGTCTAGCTATCACATATTCAGTATTCGAGGTATAAAAAATATTGTATGTACTATATGTGAGAGCCCCAAGAATATGCTATTAACACACATACCAGTCTAGTAAGATCTGGACTAGGCTTTTATTGTAAAAGATCCTGGTGATCCGAGAAACAAGCTCTTTTGTATGCCTTTTTTTTATAGAACTCAAGAGGTACCTTCTCTACTGGAATCGCTTAACTAGGATACCAGCCTCTTTATCATATTCGTCGACATCCGAGCAGATATGTTGCATGTGGAAGAACTGGCCATAGGAAGTCCCAATTTAAATTATCTGGAAATGGAAACAAACATATCTAAATAGGAGATCTCAAAATGATTTTTGAATTCCCTTTGTTCAGCCTAAAAAATATGTCAGTCCATTCTTCCTTACTTACCATGTAATGTAGATCCTTTTCCCAAGCTCTCTTGATACTGTCAGTTTTCAAATAAGATTTATGAGGAGAAGAAAAGAAAAGTCAAAACTTTCTTATTAGGGTATCTTTAACATCTACTAAACCATTTTGTGTTAGCAAATGCTCAAACATCTGAGCTTTTTGCCTCAAGGCATTGGGAATCAAACCAGTTTTATCTAACCCCGAAGAAAGAATCAAATTAAAATCACCCCCAAAGAACCATTCTCCAAGAAGGCCACAAGTTCAGAGAGACATGTTGAAAGAAAATCAACTTGATTAACATTCAGAGTATAAACACAGTCCATTGTTAAGGCATACCCCACCACGTTACCTTTTATAAAAATATATCGCCCCCTTGGGCCTTTTCTGACCTTACTTACAACAAAAAGGAAATGGCTTGTGAACAGTATACCCAGTTCTCCCTTCATAACAGTAACAGAAGCAAAATAAGAAGGAGCAATATATTTGTTCTTATTTATTTAGAAATGTATTTATTTAGAAATATTTCTTGGCTGCACACTCCAATGATAATGGCGGCTTACAATATTAACATCTATAATTAAACGTATTCAGTTCTTAAAACAAAATTCTCTATCTTTTTAAAAATGTGTTTCTGAAAAGATTTTGCAAGAGTAGCAGCATAGGACAGCTTCTGCTCTTTTTTCACAGAAAGAAGGATGAAGACCCAAAACACAAATAAGCAGCAGAAAAAAGTAAAAATAGAGCAAGGACCCAGGGAATACACAATACAGTCATGTGATCTGGAGCCCACACAAAGTTTTCAAATCCCAGGGGCATACCTCACAAGTAAAGACCAACTTAAAAAAGAGATTCCAAAAACAAAGAAAGAAGGTACATCTTTACATGAAAAAACATTATGTAACTCCAAACTGCACAGAGATGAGTGTTTTAGCAGGCCCAATGGGAGCACCCCACTGGGCCTGCTAAAACAGCTCATAGTCAAACACAGCACAACTTCCGTGCCATTCTGCAACCACTGCACCTCCACCCAGCCATCAGGAAGTCCATAAGCTACCTCTGAGCCTCTAACATGAGCTGCTGAATCAGACAACTGCCTATCCCTTCATGGACTGCACCATCACTGTGCCGTGACCTTCCCCTGCACCAGACTCTCAAGCCACCATGGAACAGGCCTTCCTCTTAGCGTAGTGCTCCCAATGACCAAAGCATTGGATCTGGCTCTCAAGCATGTAAAGGATGGCACAGAATCATCCAGTAGGAAGAAAGATATAGGGGAGCATAAAATAGTCTTGTAATAGTACCAAAATTAAATATTCGAAGGGTTTTGTCCTGGGAGGCAGAAGAGAAACATTTGGCAGCCATCTTAGATCCAGCGGTTAGGCACCCCCAAAATATAAATCTTTAAATAAATAAGTTGCACACTGAAGCAGGCTTGAATAGTAAGCAGGAGTTCCTGGCTAAGAAGAAGAGTCAAAAAACCCGTCGCAGACTCAGTTGTGCATTGTACTGAGAACTAGTTCTTAACTAGATGCCCCTCTTATCATTTCTAGGACCAGCTGCTCTATGAAACAGTCAAGGCATTTAGAAACATAACTTCTCTAGCATGTCCTAATATGACATTGATCCAGCCAATATTAGGGTAATAGAAATCCCCCATTTTTAATGTGTTACCAAATTTATTTGCCTTTCTAATTTCTGTGAGCTATACACAGTCTGTTTCTTTATCATGGCAAACTGGAGGATAATATACTCCCATACTCCCAATGTTATATTCTTACACATCACACAAGGAATTTGTTACGGTTGTGGACCCTTGGGCCGGTTGGAACAGAAGATGGTGCACTGTGGAGAACCACGGCAAGCGTCCCAACCGGGAGGCGGTTCGGAAGGCTTAGAGAAGGCTTCAACCCTCAGACACGGTGGAGTCCTATGCGACCAAGGACTCGGCGAAGGCTGAAAGGACGGACGACGTTGAGCCCTGGTGACTGACAAGTCTTCACCCTGGAAGCCAGTACTCCCCCAGGAGGAGCCCATAGGGGCCCGGCCGCTGGGACTTAGGTGAATCTTCTGGGCCAGCAAAGATCAGGAAGACAGCTGAGTCGGAAGCCGGGTGTCGGAGGAGAGACCAAACCAAGGATGAAGCAGAAGACGGAGTCATGGACGGAGCCGGGTCAGAGCCAGAGGTCAGAGACAGTACCAAGCCAGGAACAGCAACCAGAAGACGGACGTCGAAACCAGAACCAAGGGGTGGAGGCAGGAGACGGAGTCAGGAACAAGCCGGGACGGAGACAGAAGCAATCCAAAAGCAGACAGCAATTAGCAAGACAGGAACTCCTGAGAACCTCGTTGCAAGGCGAAGAAGGAACCAGGAAGCAGGGCTCAAATAGTCTGGGTGTCTGATGTCATCCTGGGACGGCCCAGAGGTTTCCCGCGCTGGCCCCTTTAAATCCCCAGCCCCTACTTGCGCGCATGCCTAGGGGGCGGGGCCAGCCGCGGCGAAACACCGGCGTCTCCTTCGAGGAGAGAGAGCCATGGCAGAGGCCTGAACAGGCCTCGACGGATCTTCGGCGACCTGGGCCGGCCTCGGGGTAAGTAGGGGACCCGGGGTACGGCCCGGGGCCATAACAGAATTTCTATCCATAAGGATTCCACAGAGCATTTTGTTTCAGGCAGGATTTTTATCACTCTTGACTCCGTGCCATCCTTTATATGTAATGCTACCTCTCCATCAATTTGATTTGCGCTGTCATTTCGATATAATTTATACCCTTGTATTATTCAGACTTCTGGCATTTGAATACAGACATTTTAAAGTATGTTTTTTATTTGCATTTCTGTTTTGTATTTACATTCACAACCTGCTTATTAGATGAAGATATATACAGTTTAGAGTCATTCACATCTGTGTCATCTTTATTTATATCCATCTGGGCTACTTTAGCCTTAACTACAATCTCTCTACTGGGATATTTAACGTCCCTGTTTTGCAAGTATCCTTGAAGGATACCTCCCTCCAACCTATGCACTTCTGGTGACTATTGGCTTCCCCATTATCTAGTTTAAAGCCTGCTGTATCTCCTTTTTAAATGTTAGTATGTTGGGCATTATCTCCATAGAACTGAATCTGGACTATGAGTAAGTGGTTGAAATTGCACACTGCGTTAGTCCCTCCTGATGCAGCGTTAAGCAAAACACGGTCCGTGTCAGGGGACCTGATTGACAACTTGTATATACAGTATTGAGCCTGTGGAGCAGCCATTTATAAAATAATAAAAGAAGAAAAGACTTTCTGCTTGAATAACTTTACTGAAGTATTGGGACTGTATACTTTGTCTACTCTTCGTCTGTGTGTGTGGATTATTATTGGAGAGTAGCATTTCTCCTCTGTTCATTGTTGGGCATTATCTTATTACCATGTTGGGAGCTCACAGCAGACACCGCTATAGTAGGGTGAACAGGTCATGGCATAAAACTTGGGAATTTAGGATGCATTAATTCCTCATGGTCCATACTGGCAAATCCATTTGACAGGTGGCACCCAATTGGCTTTCAAGCCCATAGATCAGCCTTCTCGACTGAGACTTTGATCATTAAAGTCAACAAACATAATGATCCCACCACTACACTTCCCTTAACAATCTTTTAAAAACACATACAGTAATTGAACATAGGGAGGATAATTGTCAAAAGCCATTTATGTGGGTAAATATCAGTTTACAGGGCCAGATTTATATATCAAGCAGTGGGGAGGGGATCCGAGTCAGTCATCAGCAGTATGGGAGGTTATGAAGGAGAGGGAGTGAGGAACCCCTGATTGTCTTATCTATTTCCTCATCTCTCTGGTCCTCCTCCCTACCTCCGAGTCAAGATGGTGTCCAGCTCCGGCAGTAGCAGCAATACAAATCTAAAAGAAAATCCGGCTGAGGCCTCTTGTCACCAGTCACATTCTCAAATTCCTACCTCAAGGTTCTGTGGCATCCTTCCCCCTCCTCCCACATGGGCTTCTTTTATTATGAAAACCTGCATGAGGGGCAGGACATAAACCATAAGAACATGCCATACTGGGTCAGACCAAGGGTCCATCAAGCCCAGCATCCTGTTTCCAACAGTGGCCAATCCAGGCCATAAGAACCTGGCAAGTACCCAAAAACTAAGGGCATTAAGAGCAGGACAGGTGGTAAGAGGCCTCATGCTGGATTTTTTTTTTCGAGTTATATTGCTTCTAATGCTGGAGCCGGATGCCACCATAATTCAGAGCCAAGCCTGGATAGGAGCATGGGAGCAGTGGCAATGTTCCAGCGCCTATCAATATATGGCATCAGAGGCAGTTGCCTGTGTTGCCTGTGCCTAAATCCAGGCCTGCCAGTTTACCCAGGTAAAAGGGCTATTTGAAAATTGCCCACCCTAAAATCACCTAAAAGTATGCATTGATGAAAGAGGAAGTAAGTTTATATGTTCATTTATGGGTTTTTACAGGATTGTTCTAATGGCCTGTCATACTAAGGCAGCATAAACTCCCAGAACTCATATAGCAGCAACTATAACTATGAAAAGACAGCAGTGTAAACATTACACCAGGCCCTAGAATAACATTATTAGTCTTCTCAACAGGGAAAAGGAAGGACCTAGTATTTAAAGCAATGTGCTATGAACCAGGGAAACCAGGGTTCAAATCCCACTGATACTCCTAGTGAGCTAGGGAAAGTCACTTTATCTCCTTTTGCCTCAAATACCCTCTTAAATTATAATCTCTGTGGGGAAGGGACTTATTGCACCTGAATTCTAAAAATGCTATAAGCTGCCTTCAGCATTATTTGGAAATACAGGCTATAAATCCAAATGTATTATTAGCAATACATCTCCTGACTCCTATTGGGGGAAAAACAAACAAACTGGACTATACAGAAACTAGTAACTACATATTAGCAGAGTACCTCTTGTTGTCTGCACACAAAGACACAGGAAAACCCTGACCAAATACAGAATAAGTATCCAAGAATTATAAACAGAAATAAGCAGACACAAACTGAACTCTTGTCTACTTCAGGTTCAGATCTTTCCCTTATCTTCCCTTGAGGACAGGAGGAAAGAGGAAAATAACAGGAGTGGAGGAGGCTACATTAGAGAGCAGAATGGCTATTTGATTGTTCTACTCTGTCCCCTTCATGGAGAGGGGCTGGATTAGGGAGCAGAGTGGTAGTTGTTTGCTTTACCCTGCTCTGTCCCCTATAGGCTCACCCCTCTCCTATTGTTTGGTTGCTGCACACTGCCTGCATTGGGCTGGAGCAGGCCAAAGAGTAATTTGCCTGTGATTCCTGTGTGCTCATGCATATTGACATCTGTGCTTCTGCCCTCATACTTTCTGTGCACCAAGTGATTGCTTTGGACTGCCTAATTGCAAGGCTGGTCCTGGTTTTGGGGTGTGTGTATTGCCAAAAGATATGGCATATAGCTGCATGCATGATCGGATGCAGGGGTAGAAGCCAGAGCCACTAGGAATCTTATCTTTGTAGAGCTTTGCCAAATCATGGTCACATTGACTATTTGGAAACTGCAGCTTTGGGACCAGGGCTGGTGGGAGGACTAGGTGTACTATGTGATTGCCTAGGGTGCTGGGAGTGGGAGGGGCACAGGAGAGGGCAGCATTTTTAAAAGCATAGCGTTGTCAAGGTTTGTGTTTGCGGCATGTAAGTGTTCAGGGCGCTCTTTCTATATGAAACAAAGGCGACGTTTTATTTTTGTTTTGTATCCGTTGTGAGTTCATCAGCACAGAACATGTTTTAATCGGGGCAGCGCAGGAGAGAGAGAGAGATACTGAAGAACCACGTCATGCTGTGACATCATTGCCTAGGGCGCCAGCAGACCCTAGCACTGGCCCTGTTTGGGGACAGGAAGGTTATTTTCTGGTGCGATGACCTGGTGGTGATAGAAGTCATAAATAGACAGTAGGTAGTGTGCGTATTGGTGAAATAGTTTCTTAGGGAATTTGTGTTGTGATACCTGAAACTTAACATGACAGTGTGGGCTAAGCATCTCACAAGGTTGCAACATGCAGTAGCTGACTCTAGCTTGTTTCAAGTGGGGTATTTTCAGGAAACTGGCCCCTGGAGCAGCCAAAGTCAGAGCACTAATATCAGAACAACTGTTGCATTTTGGATTCCAACAGCCTGGAAACTGCATCATATTATTGGCCTCAATGTCCCGGGAAAAATATAAGTGTGAATACATCATAATGGAATACTTTCTGGCAGTTAATCCTTTTGGCTGTCAGCCCAGTGGTCGATTGCATCCTGTGTGCCAGAGAGGAAAGAACTGAAAAGGAGATAGTGTCATCCCACCTTTGATGGTTTCACCTTCTTCTCCAACATTTGGTGTTGGAGCGAGCCGCACAGGAGTTACATGGTCAAGAGGATCATAGCAGGTGGCACTTGAGGGGTGGGGGGACTGGTACACAATTGGCATATGTCCTTCCTGGTACTGTGACAGTGCACGCGTCTCCCACTGAGGCAGGTTTCCTTTGACTTTCTTTGAGACGCCCCGGAGAAGTCAGCTGGTGGCTGCATCGAAGAATGACAGATGAAGGCATAGCAATCACTTAAACTTGATCAAAAATACCCAAGCAAATATGGAGACATGAGCTGAGCCATACGTGAATCAAGTTTATCAAAGCCAATTTTTGACCTAACCCATTTTACAGTGTTTTTTATCAGTCTCATTACTTTAGTGAAAAAAAAGCAGTTTATAAAATTTCTCTCCAAACTTCCTTTTATTTAATTAAAAAGGATGATTCCTTACGTTTTGTCCTGAATTCTGACATTCATATAGCAATAACCTTTGGAGCATACCATTGCCTGATATATAGAAACTTCTCAGCTGTTGAAGAAATGACATACCATATATATTGTGTAACCAAATCCACTCCTGAGTGTTATGCTTTTTCTCTCTCTCCCTCACTGTATACATACATACCTATAGGTCTAAATATGGCTATTGAGTTAGAAGCCTTTTACTAGTCTCTCTGTGACAAGTTCCTCCACAAAATGTATATTTTTTTTATGTAAGGAAGGAAAATAAAGTTTCAGTATTCCATTGGTTTAATAACTGCCCATTAGAGATCCCTTTTGTGAAATGGTTGTTTTCACTAATGCGATAGAATAAGGTTTCTTTACAGGAACATTCATAATTTATTTGCATGTAACATTATCGTATTTGGAAGATAATATTTAGAGATGTGAATCGTGTGATCGATCGTCTTAACGATCGATTTCGGCTGGGGGGGGGAGGGAATCGGATCATCGCGGTTTTGTTTTTGTAAATATCGTGTAAATTGTAAATCGGGGGAGGGCGGGAAAACCGGCACACTAAAACATCCCTAAAACCCACCCCGACCCTTTAAAATAAATCCCCCACCCTCCCGAACCTCCCCAAAATGCCTTAAATTACCTGGGGTCCAGAGCGGGGGTCCCGGTGTGATCTTTTACTCTCGGGCAATTTTCAAAGTTGTGTTTTAGGTCCCATAATAATTTTCTGCAAAGAAAATTTAATTTCTTCACTTTTTTCACCTTATGGTGCAAATTTATCTAAAAAAAATAAGGACCGATGATTAAATGTGACCCCCGTTAGTTTGTTGATGGAATATAGTTTATGTTCTAAAAAACAAAAAGAAGAGGCAGAATGATGGTCTCAAATATATAAGTTAATAATTTTGGCAATACGTATTGAATTATATTGAGATTATCCTGTTTTGATATTTACAAGGCTCTTTTTTGTGTGATTTTTATATATGTATTTATAGTCATTTTTATTGAATTATGACTTGTGTATTGCATTTTATGGGTTGTATTTTTATCTTTTGTAAGCTGCTTTGGCCATCCTTTATGATTGATGAGGTGGGGTATAAATGTATTTATCACATATGATTTCTCACCTGCTGACCCAAAGGACTCAAAGTACGGTAAGTTACAAACAATAACTTAAAAATAAATTGAAAATATAATAAAAAAGGAAAAGGAAACACACACACAGACACACACACAAATTGAACAGCACAGCCACATATCATAACTGACAATCAGCAAAGCTAGTATTTGTGTGAGAGGGAGATGAGTTAGGGTTTTGTTATATTTTGTTATGTATGTATGTCAAGATTCTAGACATATGTACAGTATATAGCTATGGTTACCATTTTCATGTTGTTCTCTGTGCACGTCATCATAAGAAATATGGGATGGCATATATTGCTTGGCTAGAAAGAAGGTTAAAGGATTATGATATTTAGGGAATGTTAGCTCAGGCCAGAAGGTAGAATAAGTCAGTGAAATGGATGTGTGGGACAGATTGGTGTAATCTGTGCAATTGGTTAGAAGAATAATTGGGGAGGGGCAGGGGCAGGGGCCAACCGGGACAGGGGCCGACCGGGACAATGGCTATTAGGCACTGTCCCAAGGAAGTGTGCACTGGCAGCCGACTGGTGCATGGAAGTTATTTCTGCTCTGAAGGAGCAGTAAGTGTTAAAACAAAACATTTTTAACTAGCTAGGTAGGGGTTAGGGGTTGGGGAGGAGAGGAGAGGAGAGGAGAGGGGGAAAGGTAGGAAGGGTAGTTATGGGGATAGGGAACTGGGAAAATCCTACTCATGTCACTGCATATAACATGCACGCGCCAACATGCGTATGTTATAAAATAACATGGGAAACATGTAAAATAACATGGGAAAACACCTGCTGGGTTTTTTTTAATCTACCTTTTACCTAAGTCAAGTAGTCAGAAGGGCCTTTGGTAAGGACTCTCTTGCTGTGACAGATGGCAGACAGATATTAGTAAAATAGGTAGTTTGTGACAAGGTGCAATTTTTTTTTTTTTGTTTAATTTAAACATGCCTGTTTCTGCAAGAAGATACATTTATACGGCACACACATCTGTGTGAAGTATATACATGTTTTCTAATGAAATAACAGAAAGATAGAAAGTTCCTCTGAATAGAAATGATCACAAATAATAAATTACAATTTTAGACTTCACAGTTATATTTAATCTCAGTTCTCAATCAACATTGGGAACTAATGTATCATAGTGGGTAATATTCAGGTTACAAAAACACTTGAAATATTGCTTTTGTTAGTTAAAGTACAAGGTACAAGTACAAGGTACTTTAACTAACAAAAGTTAAAGAGAGGATGGGTAAAAGGAACCTTGCTTGATTTATTACCATTGGAAGCTTTTTAAAAGCATTGTTCCAAACTTTGCTTATGTTTGGCTAGACTGCACGGCTGATCCTCAGTCCCGCGCTGACACGGGGCAGGTAGAGGGCGCCAGATTCGCAGTCAGCCCACAGGATCTGTTTAATTGGTGTCGACCTGGCTCCTCAGAGCAGTTAACGTCGGCAGCAAAAAAAAAAAAAAGAAAAATATTTGTTACTGCTTTAAACTGCTGCATGTTGGTTAGGTTCTTTTTTAAGGCTAAAAAACTCAGATAGTGAGTTTAACGTTCTCACAAGCAAATTTTATTTTTCTAAGGCTATCTCTTGTTGCCTTGACAAAAACCTTTAATCGTGTTTTCAACACAAGAGAATTATTATAAAAGTCAGGCAGGGAATGTGAAGACTGGATATCTGGGTTTGATGGCAATGAGTCCTCCCGGTTTACTGATGGGTGTTCAGTCGCTCAAATGAGCCAATTTTAAACGCTTCTGTGTTGATTTAAGAATTGAATGGCAGAGAACCTGACTCGTGGGCTTGGCGTTTGACATTTTTAAAGCATACTTAGGTAGATTGTAATTTACTATACATTAATCCATCGTTAGTGGCAACCAAGAATTATGCTGCTCAGCAGGTCTTAATGTCCTTTTTCATTAATGAAATTAGGAGCTAACCTCAACCAATTAGCAAAACAAAGAGACTGTTTAAATTAAAATGCTCAATTAGACTTAAATAGAATAAAAAAAATAGAAAGAAATACTGCCGTGTAATGGGAGAAAAACCCCCTCCTACACCTAAGCTGCAGCTCCAAGCACAGTACTTAAATAACTTCAGCTATTTCTCGATGCCTTCTGTGGGAAATCTTTATAATAAAAGCATGTTGTGTGGTGTGTTATAGAAACACTAGAGGTTGCCGGTTTTCAAGCTAGCCTTATACCTTTTCCAGTGATTCACCTCCCCCAATAAACTCTTTTAGTCCGGCTGATTTCTTGGAAATAAATTCTTCTGAGGAACCCCTAAAAAAATAAAGCAAAGCAATTTTTGCATAGCCGGGTATGACCAGCTCAGATGTCAAAATGTCAGATACCTGCAAAACAGGACCCCAGTTAACAGTCCATAAACTTAATATATAGGATCAGCATTATAGTGCAGAGGGTTAGTAATAGTTCAGTACATGGTAAGTATTAATGTATGTACTGATGACATGTCTGTGTATTGTATGGTAGAGGAATAATGACGTAATAATCACAATCGATTGAGTTGTATATTGCATATATTGCCATTTCATAGCACTGCATACTATACTATGCGATACCATTTACTACAGTATAGCATCAAATAACTGTTAGTATCTGTCTATTAAGCGATCCTATTTTCTTCATAGAGTGAAACACACAAAACGTCCAAAAGGGGAGGTGGCCTATAATGATTATAAGGGACACTGGTAAGATTTCTAGGGAACTGGTATCTCCTCCCATTGCCCCCTTCCCTACCACCCAACCAAACCAAAATTTATCATGATAGGTTCCAAAGTCCAGAGCCTATTTTTCTTTAAGAAATGTTTTCAAATGCCGTTAAATTATCAAGCCTAAAGCTTCCAATGAAATATTTTTCTGAAAAATGTTAAAGCATGCTAAAAGAATCACTAGATTTCCCTCGCTCTGCCCGGAAGTACCCTTTATATATCAATTCGTTTAAGGGATTTGGTGTCTTAAATGTTTCTGAAAAATATTTCAAATATTTTACCTGCATTTGAAATATTTTCTAAAAAAAAAAAATAAAATAAAATTAGAACATTGAATTTTCGGAGGGTTCCTTTTTCTTTCAAATATCGGGTAATTTGATATTTCAGTTTTCAAGAACTGAATAAAGGAGTCCTGCTTTGTACGGCTCCCAAGTTCAAGAGAGTAAGTGACCATAAACTGCAAGAAACAGTTTTATTGTCTCCAACCTCTGAAGGTCAGAAGAGGCATCTCTAGAAAGCCCCCAAAACAAATAAAACCGGACCCCGAACGCCTAATACTGAGGCATGAGGGTCAATATCAACAACTAACAATTAATAGAAGACGTCTTGAAGCAGTCTCTAAAAAGAGAACAGATGTGCTGTGAAGGCATCCAAACCTCTGCCCAGTGCGGGCTTTGCCAAACAGCTTAAGAACAATTGAAATTAGGTCATTGTTTTCTTTCTGCAGCTGGAATAATTTGGGTTATTAGTTAGATACTAGTATACCTATTCTGGAAAAAAAAAACCCGTAGAAAATGTAGCAAGAGAATTGTTAATTTGCTTCCAACAATTTTAATAGAGGAAGGATGTAATAACATGCCATGTGTGATAAATCATCTTTAGCTACTCCCCCAACGCTGAAGTCTCCCTGCCCTCTCTGATGGAGGGAGGAAGGCTGGCTTTAAGCCGGCTCAGCTCAGTGCAAGCCTAGCGCCAGTCTGGACTCTGCCAGCGAGCGATAGCAGCGTCGCAGCCCAGCACCCAGCATGGATGGGAAACCTCTCGCGCTGCTCGCCTTCCTGATGCTGACCCTTGCTTTCTCCGAGGGTAAGTGTGAGGTGATGGCTTGCTAACTGCGGCACAGGCGGGAAAGAGGCAGGCAGGCAGGGAGGGAGAAATAACCGGCTTCAGGTCAGGAGGACAGCGTGCAGCATCTCTCATTGCAGGACCGTGACTTTAGCAAACGCTTGATCAGGGCTTTTCCGCGCTTGCGGAGCAGGAAGCTTAACTTTCACTACATACATAGTGCGACGGAGCTAGCGGGCGGAGAGTTTTAGTTCGCTGCAGCATTTAAAAGCCCGAGAATTCTGGCTGTTACTTGCTGTATGGAAGCTGTAGGCTAGTTTCTTGTAATCTATAGATGTGCATACAATCGTTTTTACTGAACACGAAAGTAAAAAGTTCAATGAAAGACGAGGTTTTTTGTGCTTTTGGTTTCAGATGTGAAAAATATTTAAAGGCATGTGCGTCTGAATGCTGCCTGAAGAGTCTATGTTGGCAGTGGTTAAAATCTTGGTGGTGTATGTTTCATGAAAATGCACTATAGGAGGGCAATACCAACCAAGCGTGTCCTAAATGTTCTGCAAAGGGACGCGGTGTGCCAGCAGAGCATGAAAGCAAGCATCGCGCTTCTAATTCGGTGAACATGCCAGTTCCATTTAACGCAACTTTGCTTGCTGGGGAGCACAATCTGAAGTTAATATATGTGTAATTAAAAACAGCGGAGCCCCGGGCGCTTTATTGTTTCCCTCCTAAACTTAGACTATAATTCAGTTCGCAAGTCAGACGTGCAAAAAAAACCCCAAAAAAAAACAACATTGCAAAAGCAAACAACCAGACCTGCAATGCCCTTTCTCTGCCTTTTTTTTTTTTTTGCCAGCGATTTTTCTGGGCCCTGCAGCAATACACAGATAGTCACTTGGGAATGACACGATGCTTTCTTACCAGAGACAAGTTTAAAACTAAAGCTGTTTCTACCAAAAGCCGCGTGAGTTGCAGCTGGAAGGTTAAGGCCGAGATTCATCTATTTGATGAGGCCTTCGGATGCTAACCTTGTCAGCAAGTGGTCCCCTGGCAAGCAGTGCAAACGCGTTCAAGCTAGACTGAGTGTTTAACCTCCTGGGCTGTTAAAATCTAGTTAAGATGTTTTAATAAGAAAAGAGGGCCTGTTTGGGTCCAAAGAGCAGATGGAAACTTTGGCCGATCTGGCTTTTCATAATACTTGCGCTGTTCCTTCAAAGGGAAGTGTTTTGGTCACTCCTCTTGCCCTAGTCCTGGGGGGGGGGGGGCTCTCTTCCTGAGTCGTGCATGGTCTTCCTTTTGCATAGACCTTGGGAACGAATCAACGGGATGGTGACAATTATTTTTAAATGCGATTTCAATCAAAACCTCCGCCATGCAGGTGCGAATTGTAGATCGCTTAGAAAGACACCGGGCCCTCCTCAAAAAAAAAATGTTCACCTCTGCTGTGCAGGCTCACAGCACCTGCAGTCTTCTTCCTACAGTAGACCAAGTATTGTGAATTTTTTTTCTCCCTTTGTAGCTGAATGAAAAGAGCCCTCCCCCCCCCCCCTCCTCACCTGCATTTTAATGGGTGTCAACTTAAACTTTAATCTCCAGGTTTAATCTCCAAAACAGTCAAGCAACTGAAACCTGGGTGTCTCCTTTCATTCTACCCCCCTAGAAAAAAAAAAAAAAAGAGAGACAGAATGACTTGTTTGGGCTGTGTCTTCCAAATGCTGTTGGTGACTGCACCGAACATTTCCATGATAAAGGACAGAGAAAAGCAAACCACGACAGAAATGGATAGGAATGGATAATGACTTGAATACTGTAATATTCCGATTTTTGTTCAGAGTTGCGTTTTATGGCTATTTCCGGTTTAAGTCTGATATTGTGCAGTTCATCTGAAACTGATGTACTGAGTTGTAATTTTGCTTTAGTAATTCAGATATCATTCATTTATGACACAGTCTAAAGCATCAGAAAAACAAGCTAAACATTTAAAGAAGCAGTTTGGTACTGGTGCACCTTTTGCAATCTTTTCTTTGACATAAACATGTTTAACTGGCCATTTTGATACCTCCCTTTTCCAAAAAACAAAGCAAAACAAGGGGTTATTGGTCCAGTAACAAAACACACAGAAAATAGGTCAACAGATGGCTGACTTGTCCCAGCATCAGTTGGTCAGCAAATAATTACAAACTCAGAACAAAAAAACTAGAAACTACAGGAAACCCATGAAAAATATCAAACAGTATGGAAAGGCACCCTACCCCCCATAAAACCCTTTGTTCTATTGCAAAATTTACAGCTCGATTAATCGTGTCATCATGACTAGATAAAGACATGTCAACGGAACCAAAATGCCAAGAAAAGATGTAGGAATAACAGAACCCTCAGATAAACTTTCATTTTTAGCTTCCCAGTCATATCCTTTATTTAACCTATCATTAGGGCTTCCGATTTAGGTTTTAACTGATAAACCCCTATAAAGCACCCCAATGTGGGGAAAAATAAAAAGATATTTAAAAGATAAACACTGGAATCTCCCCACTTCCCCTAGAACTCTCTCACCTACTCTGAATCCTCCGCTTTGTTTTTGTAGCTAATGATTCCTCAGCTGCACAATTCTATGTATTTGATTCAGTCTGAGAAATTACCCAGCAATAGTACCTGCAACATGAAAATACCAATAAACAAAAAACATTAGTTTTTGGTACCCACAAAAAACACCAAATTAGCTGGAAAATAAACACCTAAATGTATAATTTATAAACACCAAAACTCACAAGCTCTGCATATAATACAGACTAGCTGATGCGTTCTATATAAAACATAGTCTTCAGGGTACGGTAATGTATTAGGCATTTTAAGAGAACACATACAATAAGGACGATACCTACAAGTTTACAAATCAAAGAAGAAACATTTAAATTGCTCACTTTTCCTTTTTACATAAAAACAATCTCACATGATTACAAAGACCAATGTGTACATTGGTGGCATTTTTTTTACTTCATTAATCTGTTAATACTTATGATTTTAATAATAAAACAATAAAAGCTAAAAAGTGTATAACAACACTAGTGGTTACAGCAGGGAGCTGCAAACCAGGGAAGCCAGGGTTCCAATCCCACTGCCACTTCTGTGACCTTGGGCAAGTCACTTCATTCTGTGTTGCCTCAGGTACAAACTTAGGGGTCATTTACTAAAGGGTTGCTCCCATTTTGTGTCTATGGGAAACATGCTTAGTAAATAGGTCCCTTAGACTGTGAGCCCTCTGGGGATAGGGAAATACCTACAGCACCTGAATGTAATCCATTATGAAGTGCCAAAAGGCAGAATACAAAGCCAAATAAAATAAATACAATTAAAATGCTTGCATGGGATTTTCTTCTGCAGTTTTAGGGAGAGCATCTTTTTTCACAATCGTGCCCTCTGTTAGCGTAGTACAATTGTGTAAACAAGGTTTGTTTTCAAGGATTTATTTTTTGATAGTCTAACCTCAAAATAGTACATACATTGCCTAGGAAACTGTTTTGCATATCTCTTTTTATTTTATTATTATGGATGTCAATAAATACCCAGATGTTTTTGTTTATTTTGTTCCAGAAGTAAGTTTTAAATTGCTCACTTTTCCTTTTACTTAAACACAAATCTCACATGATCACAGAGCCAACATGGACATTAGTGACATTTTTTAGTTCATCAACCTATTAATACTTGTGGTTTTAATAATAAACAAATAAGATGTAAAAACAATGTATAACAACAATATTTTGAACTCCCGAAAAGTAAAATGAACTGAAACAATCTCTACAGCCACAGAAGGGTAGAATCTCTATAAATGTACCCTTCCAATAACCTTAAATATCAGGGTGATTTTAAATCTATAGAAAAGTAAAACAAATATTTTAATATATATTCAACTATAATTACATAGTGGTTCTGCTAGATTTTCCTGAGGCAACAAATGATCTTTATGAAGTGAATTATACATGCAAACACAAATTTAGTTCATAAGCAAACAATTAAAAACAATTAAAAAAGCTTTATCTTTAACCAAAGTGCAGTGAAACTCCATAATCATAAATCCTTGGTAGTGAATTTACTCATAGGTGATGACCCTATGTTCTATAGGCTTTCTGACAGTCTGTGCTCATGGAAAATTGACTTTAGAAAATAGGATTTTGTTTTTTTTTGTGTGAACATTTCCTGAAGTCTCTCATCCCATGTGCTTCAGTTGAACAAAAGTCTTATTATCAGACTCTGCTTTTCAAAAGTTCCATCAATAGAGAACGGGAACAAATCCATTAATAAATAAAATTTGTTTGTGAAAAATGACTGGACAGCACAAGTTATTTTACTAGAAATGTAGCTTTGACTAAGACATTGTTGCTATTTCAAAGTCTAATGATATACCAAAAGGAAACAGGACCTGCAATACATAATTCTCATGCAGATTAATAATCACTGTGCACTGACACTACTCATCTAATAAAGTTCAGCTGAAGAGGTGTGTGTATGTATATTTGTAGATTGGTGTGCTGTGCACAAATCCATGTGTTCACAGTGAACAGCATGCAAATGTACCATCAAATGCAAACTTTACTTTTGGAATTAAGAATAGAAAAAAAAAGGTGGAAAACAAAAGGAGGTTGTAATATATTGTTTTAAAGTCATTATCTCTCCAAACTCCCCATTGCTAGACATATATTTTAATATGTAATTTAATATTTTAGAATTAGTCTGTGGATTCCTTGAACTGTAAAAGTAATCTCATATAGAAACAAGATAGGTAAAGCAAAGTTTTGGAAAAATTATGGTTTCTAAGACCGACATTCACATTTTGTTTTATAGATTGCTATAACCTATATAAAGTATAGATAAAGAAATGGCCATAGCATTTAATCTCTCTCTCTCTCTGTGTTCTGTCTCCTGTGTCTTTTGAAATGGAAATGCATATATCTGGTATTCTATATACACATAAATCTAAACATTTTGGAAGCTTGAATATTTTTATAGTCAATGATATTTTATTGTATGACAGTGTTGATCGAGCTATATTATAAAATTTGAGCAGAACTTGCAGGGACTGGTATATCCTCGCATTGTGCCAGTTTTGCATCTGTTTTCTTCCTAACAAAAATAACGGGAAGCTTTAATTTCAAAATCTGGCACAATTGTTGCAACAGAGCAAAACTGGTATCAACTCTACAGATGTTTTACAACAAGGTTCAAAGTCTGAAACATGAAACATTTGTCAATTATTTGAAATTAGTCATTAGAAAGTGGGATACAGTAACTCCTTGATAGTGCTTCTAACTCTAAATGCACAGTTTTAGAAAGGTGTCACTTTTATGCTTTATCCTAAGTTATCTAGCAAAAGTATTTTACTGCACAATTTATCACTGCAAGAGAGGTCACAATCTGAGAAATGTTTTATGACCATCTCGGAAGTACATGAAGCACAGACCTCCTTATTAATAATTGCTAGGATAAAGTACATCTAAATTATTAGGAAATTGATGGTATATTTTGAATAGTAAAATATTTGATGACTTTAATTATGAATAAATGTAGAGCCTTCATTATAGAAAAGCATGCAACTTTTAAGAAAGTCTTTCTGTTAACAAAAGGATAGAATCACACATTTACATCAATTCGTAAGCTAAAGCAGTGTTCCTGGGTAAAGAGACTTGGCTGAAAATGGTCTTCCCCTGCCTAGCTAAAAACACGTGCGGTCTTCCATAACATGCATGCTTGAGCCAGACTGTGAGAAGGCATTATTTAGCTTAGAAGAGAAAAATGGTGCATGGGCTATTTACTCCCGCCGGGCCACCTGACACACAGGAACAGGTGCACAGTATGTGGCTGCTTTTTGCACAGGTACTTTACACAAACTTCAAAAAAAGAATTCTCTTTGAAAATTATCATAAAGTACGCATGCTGAAAGTGACTACATACTTTATAAGCATTTGAGATATTTGATAATTATCTTCAAAATGTGTGCTGGCTGTAGCCAAATATTGAAGACAGGGCTCCTTCTTATGAAAATTGCAGATTTAGCCTGGTGTATGATGCCCACTGCTCCCTCTGTAATTTTCAATAAGTCACTTTCCTGATTTTGCAACATGGCTTGAGCACTGTATTGAGGGAAAACAGTTGTTGTTATTATTATAAGTGGCAGTATTCTGAGCAGAGAATTTAGAACATAAGAATTGCCATGCTAGGTCAGTCCGAGATCCATTGAGCCCAGCACACTGTCTCTGACAGTAGTCAATCCAGGTTGCATGTAACTACCAGATCCCATAAAGAAGTCTAATTCGTCTTACTCACTCCCAGGGATAGCAATAGCTATTAGGGGTGTGCATTCGGATTGACCGCATTAGTAAAACGCAACTCATATTTTTTTTTTACTTAAAAAATTGATTCGACATAAACGATTGGATTTCCCACATATCGAACATAGATATGTTCGATATGTGGGAAATCGCGATTGTTGAGCCAAAATAAAAATATAAACCCCCTCACCCTCCTTAATCCCCCCCCCCCCCCGACTTACCACAACTCCCTGGTGATGGAGCGAGGAGTGAGGACGCCATTTCTGCAATCCTTGGCGAGAAGCATGTGACGTCGGCGGCACGTCGAGTGACACCGGCGTCACGTGATTCCCGGCTCGTTCGCGCCGGACGGCTCGTTCGGCCCAAAAAGAACTTTTGGCCAGCTTGGGGGGGCCTCCTGACCCCCCCAAGCTGGCCAAAAGTTCTTTTTGGGCCGAACGAGCCGTCCGGCGCGAACGAGCCGGGAATCACGTGGCGCCGCGTCACTCAGACGCGACGTCACGTGATTCCCGGCAAGTTCGCGCCGGACGGCTCGTTCGGCGCGAACAAGCCGGGAATCACGTGACGCCGACGTCACGTGATTCCCGGCAAGTTCGCGCCGGACGGCTCGTTCGGCCCAAAAAGAACTTTTGGCCAGCTTGAGGGGGTCAGGAGGCCCCCCCAAGCTGGCCAAAAGTTCTTTTTGGGCCGAACGAGCCGTCCGGCGCGAACGAGCCGGGAATCACGTGACGCCGCGTCACTCGACGTGCCACCGACGTCACATGCTTCTCGCCAAGGATTGCAGAAATGACGTCCTCACTCCTCGCTCGATCACCAGGGAGTTGTGGTAAGTCTGGGGGGGGGGGATTAAGGAGGGTGAGGGGGTTTAATTTTTTTTTTTGCACATATGTACATATACCCAACTCATTGGATTTTTTTTATGTCCATATTGGCCGCAAGTGGGACCCCCTTTCGGACATAAAAAATATGAACATAAAATTTTGCTCTGCACATCCCTAATAGCTATCT
This sequence comes from Rhinatrema bivittatum, assembly GCF_901001135.1. NCBI lineage: Eukaryota > Metazoa > Chordata > Amphibia > Gymnophiona > Rhinatrematidae > Rhinatrema > Rhinatrema bivittatum. Next base: position 183,677,439 of record NC_042621.1, read on the forward strand.
TTAGTCTACCTGGCAAATAATATGTTATGAAGTTTTCCTCCAGGAACTTGTCCAAACTCATTTTAAACCCCGCTATACCCAGTCACCTTTATCAGGTCCTCTGGGGATAGATTCCACAGCTTGACAATGTGCTTAGTTAAAAAATACTTTCTATGATCTGATTTGAATCTGTTAGTGTCATTGAGTGCCCCCTTTGGTTCTAGTATTATTTGAAAGGGTGAATAGCCATCTTGTATTTATCTATTCCACCTCACTCATGGTTTTATAAGCTTCTATCATGTCCCATCTCAGCTGTATCTTTTGCACACTGAAGAGCCCTAGCCTGCCTAGCCTCTCATCACAGGAGAGATCTTCCATCTTCTTTATCATTTTTGTTGCCCTCCTCTGTACCTTTTCTAGTTCTCCTATGACTTCTTTGAGATGGGGCAATCAGAACTGCACACAACACAAAAGGTGAAGTCACATCATGGCTTGAAACAGAGGCAACATGATATTTTCTGTTTTATTATCCATTCACCATGCTCTGAGCAGAGGATTTCAATGTATTTGTCCACAAGGACTCCCAGGTCCTTTTCCTGGGTAGTAACTCCTAATATGGAGCCCAGCATTGTATATCTGTAGTTGGGATTATTTTTCCCTATGTGCATCACTCTGCATTTTTGCACATTACATTTCATCTGCCATTCAGTTGCCCAGTTTCCAAACCTTATAAAATCCTTCTAAAGTTCCTCATAATCCGCTACCATTTTAACAATTTTGAAAACTTTTCTCATCTGCAAACTTGATCACCTCGCACGTCAATCCCTTTTCCAGATCATTTGTGAATGTTTAAACAGCATGGGTCCCAGTATCAATCCCTGTGGTACTCAGAGATTGACACTGGGACCCTGTGGTACTCAGAGATTGACACTGGGACCCTGTGGTACTCAGGGATTGACACTGGGACCCTGTGGTACTCAGGGATTGATATTGGGATCATTTAATCCTACTCCTGTTTCCAGCCTTTTATCAAGTTACCAATCCACAATAGAAATTTCCTGATGAGTTTCTCATGGGAGAGAAATGTTGTCAAATGCGTTCTGAGAATCCAAATACATTGTATCAACCAGCTCATCTTTATCTACATGTTTACACTTTCAAGATATTGTAAATGATTGGTGAAATAAGACTTCCCCTTGCTAAAACCATGTTGACTCTTCTCCATTAAGCCATGTCTCTGTATATGGCGATGATTTTGTTTCTAAGAACATCTTCTGCCATTTTACTGAGCACCGATGTTAGATCACCAGTCTATAGTTTTCTGGATTACTCCTGGAGTTTATTTAAAAAATTGACATCACATTGGTTGTCAGGAATTGTAGCCCAAATACTACAAACAGGTTAACAATTTCAAGTTTTAGTTCCGGGGGGGGGGGGGGGGTGCTCTATCCGTCCTGGTGATTTGTTATTCTTTAGTTTCACAGTCTGATCTATTATATCCCCCATTGTCACAGGTCTTTGATTTTAGATGCTCAGAATCTAAACCATTAGAGAATGTTTCGGGTTTGGGTATTTTTCCAACATCCTCCTACATAAAGACCAAGACAAAGAATTCATTCACTTTTTCTACTATTTCCTTGTCCTCCCAGAATACTTCTTTCAACCCTCAATCATCTAGCAGCATAACTGACTTCCTCACAGGCCTATTGCTTTGAATGTAATTGAAAAAAGTTTAATTAGTTTGTGCCTCACTGGCGAGATTTTTCTCCAAGTATATCTTGGCCTATGTAACTACTGTTTCACATTTAATGTACCACTGTTTATGCTTTTGCCTATTTTCATCATTTGGATCTGCTTTCCATTTTTTGAAGAATAATTGTTAGCTTTAACTACCTACTTTTATCACCATTACACCACATTAGCAGTCATTTGGTCTTCCTTTGACCTCTTTTAATATAATTTATCTGGACTAAAATGGTGTTTTTAAACAATTTATATGCTTCATATAAACTTTTAACCTTTGCAACTGCTCCTTTTTATTTTTTATTCTAATTTCCTCAGTCTATCATAATCTCCTTTTTAAATTGTATATGCTACTATAGTAATGTTAGTTAATATCCGCCCTCTAATGATTATGTCAAATATGATTACATTATGATCACTATTTCTTAGCATCCCCACCACAGTAACCCTTTGTATCAAGCTGTACATTCCATTGAGGACTAGATCTAAAGTAGCTGCCCCTCTCATCAGTTCTTGGACCAGCTACTCCATGAAGCAGTCATTTATGGCATCTAGAAACTTAATGAGGTCCATATTCAAAAGCCATAACATCTAAATGGCTTACCTGGCTATATTCAGTGTTAGGGTTTGTGGGTATGTGGGCCCTGGGCCGAGATGAGAGATTGTACCACCCATGGGGAGGAGCCCCGTGAGCCTAACTGTCGGGAGGCGAGGTCTCAGCTGCTGGGTGCATAGAACAGCAGGTACTGGAGAGAGAGAAGAGAGAAGTAGAGGGACACTGCCCGCGGAGCGGGGACTGTATAAGGAAATTCACACAGGCACAGAGGTGGTCTGTGAAGTGGGGTATACCCAAAGAGGATTCCTCAGTATACGGCAATGGGCCACAGAGCGGGGTACATTGGTGAGAGTTCCTCAGTAGAGATGATACAGCAATGGTCCGCAGAGCGGGGTACACCGGGAAGGGTGCCTCAGTAGAGATGATACGGCAGTGGTCCGCAGAGTGGGGTATACCGAAGAGGGTTCCTCAGTAGAGATGATATGACAATGGTCCGCAGAGCAGGGTACACCAATGAGGGTTCCTCAGTAGAGATGCTATGGTAATGGTCCGCAAGCGGAGTATTCACCGAAGATGTGGCGATGGTTCCAAAGGAGGCCCCGGGGAACGGGGCAGGCAGCAGTCCTAGGCGCAAGGCCCTCTGAGGAGCAGATAGCCAGAGATGAGGAAAGGGCCCCGAGGAACGGGTACCTGGGACGTCTCACACCGAGGAAGCAGGAGCTGGAACGGGAAGTCTGTAGAGAGCGAAGCAGATTCAGCAATGAGGGAACTCATTGCCAAGTCGTAGGCAGACAGGGCCAGCTGGCTTAAGAGTCCATGAAGAATGATGTCATCGGGGGGGGGGGACGCCCCCAAGGTTCCCACCATGACGTGCATAAGACTGGCCTGAGAGCGCACGCACCTAAGGGACTCCAAGGGCAATATGGAGGTCGGCAGCGTCCACGCCATCCAGAAAGGCCCAAGAACAGGGGCAGGCAGGCAGGCTGGCGATAGTTGGAGACAGCAAGTCTACTCAGTGGAGTCAGCGCAGTGAGGCAAGAGGTGGGCAACAGTGGTCACAGCTGTCTGCGACCGGGCGTAACATTCAGCCTTTATCCAGCTAAATTCTAGCCAGCTAATAAGTTTGGCAGCTAGAATTTAGCCAGATATGTTAGGGGTGGTCCAGAGGCTTAACTGAGAGTTGGGTTAGTTGGCTAAGTTAATCAGCTAACTCCTATATTCAAAGTTAGCCAGATGATTTAGCTGGCTAACTCTGGTTGATTCAAACAGGTTTCCTAAAGTTAGCTGGCCTCCAAAGTTAGCCAGATAAGTTTATCTAGCTATCTTTCCTATCTACACTGTGTCTGACTATAAACCTCAACCTGTCTAGTATGTCCTGTTGAGACATTGACCCAATCCATATTGAGGAAAATTATTAAAATCTCCCATTATTATTGTGTTGCTAAATTTATTTGCCTTTTGAATTTCAGCAATCATTTCACAATCTATTTCTTCATTCTGGCCAGGTGGCTGGTAGTATATAATCACTGCTAGACTCTTACCCATCACACATAGAATTTCTATCCATAAGGATTGCACACTGCATTTTGTTTCCTGCATGATTTTCATCATGCTTGACTCTATGCCATCTTGTACATATAGTGCCACCTCTTCACCTATTTGATCTGCCCTAGCATGTCAATATAATTAATACTCTGGTATCATAGTTCCCATTTATTTTTATTATCCTTCTTCCACCACATCTGTATAATGCCATGCATTCTAACTTGCCAGTCTTACTGTTCAAGCTTCCGGCATTCACATACAGACATTTTTAAAGCATATTTTTATTTGTGCTTTCATTTCTCTTTGTATTCACAAGCTGCTTGTTAGCAAACAATAAGGACAGGTTAAAGTCATTCATTTCTGGATGCTCTTTCTCTGCATCTATCTGGGATACTTCAGGCTTAAACACAACCTCTCTACTGGGATATTCTAATGTCCCCATTTTGCAAGTATCTTTGGGAGATATATCCTTCTGAACCATGAGCTTCTGAGTGACTGTCGGCTTTCCCCTATGGTCTAGTTAAAAGATGCTCTATCTCCTTTTTAAATGTTAGCATCAGCAGCCTGGTTCCATTCTGGTTAAAGTTGAGACCATCCCATTGGAATAGGCATCCCCTTCCCCAGAATATTCCCCAGTTCTTAACAAATCTAAAATCCTCTTTTCTTCACCATCATCTAGTAATCTAATCACCCACTATAACGGCTGTCCTAACCTTTATTTCCTGAGCACACTTCCCTAGAGATTCATCCTCAGTGTGAGAGGATAAAGCATCACCTGGAAGGCAATTTCTAGCTACAATATCACTTTCTGCCACAACAAAATGCTGGTCTTCTACCAGGTGACCTTGCTCCTACAAGGCGGCACCAGGGCTGCTTGATTGGAGTTGGGATTCTCAACTTGATGGACTTCTCTATATATTTCTCTGTCTCAGCTCCTCCAGGTCTGCCACTCTGGTCTCCAGAGATCAGACTCATTCTCTGAGAACCAAGAGCTCTTTGCACTGGGTGCACATATACAACACCTCACCAACAGGTAGATCATCATATGTGAACAGTCGGTGAAAAAGGCTGGATAATCCTCAACTCACTGCTGGACTTCTGTCTGCATCTTAATTTTATTAAGTTGCAAAAGTTTTAATAGCTGATTATGGAATAGGTGTGTCTCTCAATTTAAGGGTTTATAAATTATTTGTTGTCTTTTAAAATATTAGGTCCTGATTTCCAAAAGCATTTACATGCGTAAAAATGGATTTTACATGTGAAAATACACTTTACCTGTGTAAGTGTGTTTTTGAAAATTTGTAAATATATGCTATTGAATTGTCCATAGGATTTAACTGCGTAGGTGCACTTTTCTTGAGTAAATGACTTGTGACAATTGTCATAATAGTAATTACATTTACACGTATAAAAATTACCCTGAGAGAGAGATTTGCAATAAATATCACAAATCCCGATTTGGGCATATCGCACAGCTTAATGCCAGGAAAAAAGGTGTAGTTATTTCCAGCATTAAAACGATAACATGTGTTATGCTAGCACACGCAATGTTAAATATTCCTTATTTTCATAAAGCCCACCCAAATTCCACCCCTTTGACTAAATTTTCAAAATATCCATACTAATTGTGGGATGCGAAAAATAATGCATGTGTTATGGTGTTATCGCAGGAGTTAGGCCCCTAACACCCGCAGTAATGCCTTAATGCATTTTGATGAATGACCCTGTAAGGTTTTTAAATTGATAACTAGGTCACATATTAGTTTGTGAATGATTACTAACAAGACTAAAATTAGTCAATCACTAAAAACAGGATTAATTGCATGTTGTTCAATATTGCTGACTCCTATTTTGTAGCTTTTCCTCCTAACTGTGAGGGGGAGTGCTTATCTAGTTAACAGAGAATGAGACTGCGGTTGGTGGGAAATGGGGAAAGTGTTACGCTCCTGCTTGCGGGCCTAGCCACAAGCAGGCGCTTACCTTTGCGGTAGGAGGCTGCCAACGCCCCGCCATGCGGCTGGTGCCACCCCTGGACTTTCCCATGTGGCTCGGAGGCCGCGCCGCAGCAGAGGGCTGCTTGAGTTCTTCCTTCGGCCCGGAGGCCGCCGCCATTGCTACCGATGACGTCCTGTGGCAGGAGCCACCATCATTCGACCTTGCGGCCTGGAGGCCACCATCGTGGTTCTCGGCGGCAGGAGCTGCCCGAGTCTTACCATGCAGCTGGTGAGCCGCAGACATACCTTGTCCCCTCTGGGGGAGGGGCTCTCATCCACAGCCTTGCTGGCGGCATGGAGTTGCCAAAGTCCCTGGGCCTGGTCATGGCCTGGAGGCCGCTCAGTAGCTCCACCCTCCATGGCAGGTGCCACTCCAAGCTTCTCTTCACGGCTCGAATGCCGCCTCCCACGTCAGGGTCTGCCTGTGGCCCTTCTCCTGCTGCTGTGCTTCAGTATCTGCAGCAGGGCCACTGTCCGTGGTCCTGCACTTCCAGCTTCCTTCCTTAGGTGCGGGGCCATGCCTCTCTCCTTGTTTTAAAGGGCTAGCAAGGGAGTGGTCCCTCTGGTTCCACCTGGTAACATCAGGTGGGTGATTCCTGTTTAGCCCTACAAAAGGGCTCAGTTGCCATTCCAACTTCGCCTTCGCAAGGGTGAAGTCCTCCTGAGGACTTCTCTGCCTTTGCTCCTGCTTGGCATTCCTTTGTTATTCGTGGGATCCCTCATCGTTTGTGACCCTGGTCTCTCCTGATGTTCCCTGTTCCAGTCCTGATGTTTCGTGATTCATCCTGTAGTTCCATGGTCCAGTCTGATGTCTTGATGTCCGTCTTGTCCAGCATCTTCAAGCTCCACTATGATCCACCCCAGCGTGGTCTGCGACCAGCCTGGCTGGATTGAGTAGGGAACGCTGCAGCCCAGTGGTCCGCGACCACCCCCACTAGGGTGTGTAGGGCACTGGTGGGTCTTCTCCATCCATCGGGGCCGAGGATCTCCATGTTCCTTCCTGCCATCTCTAGGATCTGGAGTCTTTGTGATGTCCTGCTTCGCTCGCCCCGGATGCCCTTCGTTGGGAGTCCTGGGAGCCTGTTCTGGATGTCCTGGATTTTCACCTTGGAGAACCTGACTTTTAAACATTCCTCCGATGTCTTGGACTCTGGCTTTGCCTAGCTTCCGGCGGATTGTGCTCAGTGGATAGCCCGAGGGCTTTCCTGGCCACTGGGGCCTCTTTTCTGGCTGAGTGAGTTAGCGTGCTAGCTGGATTCCACTCCATCCTGAGTTTTATTGATGATTTTAGCTTGCCATGCCTTGCCTTGCCTTGCCAGAGGCCTTGTCTTCATCTGATCCAGAGTCCTCATCTTTGTCTGCAATTTCATCAGAGTCTTCATCTTCTGCTCCAGTGTCTTCGTCCACCCTTGCCTCATGTCCGGCCTGCCACCTCTGCTGTTACCGAGCAGCAGGTCCGAAAGGGCTTGGAGTGGTCGGAGGACTACTCAGAGGCCAACCTTGCATGGTTGGCCTCACCGAGGTTGTGCAGGTCAGCAGAGGTCTGGTCTTCACTCTACTCCCAGATGAGGCTCTGTCTCACTGCAAGGGCACACACCACTCGTTCCGCAATGGAGAGTGCCCCCTAGCACTCCCTCCCATCGCATTGCAACAGAAAGGGGATGGGAAACAAAATATTGCTAGTTGCTGAGAAACCATTACTCACAACTTTTCAGATCAAATTAAGTGACCTTTTGCAAACTCACAATTCTCATACTTAGAAATATTGGCATATACAAGCTCATCAAATAAACCTAACATCTATTATCTGTAAACTCTCACAATTCTTTACACTGGCAAACAAATACTAGCCTTAAAAATTAACACACAATGAACACAGACAGTAATAGTTTAACCCTTTAAGATTTGTTTTTTTTAAAGATGTTAAGTGTTCTTTCCCAACAAGTCCAACTTTCTACCAGCAGATGAAGGTTCTGCCTTTAGCACTCTCTCTGGACTGCAAAATGCCTTGCAAAGTAATTGTGGGGGTAAAGAAATAATAACAGCAATATATACTTAATGCAGTATTACAGGATTTAAGACTATGAACTCATTTATAAAATATTTGCATCAGATTTATAAAAAAAAGTATATTCCCACTATTTTCAATGGGAAAAGGATTAGTATAAAAAAATATTAAATGAGCCAATGAGATCCCTATTCCAGTTTTCTCTCATAATCTTAGTACAGTGTTTTTGGAAAATAGAGCCCTGGTGATTGATTTGCTTTTCAAATTTAAAGGACAATATTGTATGTTGCACCTTATTTTGGTCATGTTGATACTGCATCTGGATTTTGGGGAAGCAGGAACATGGGTGTGTAGTGAGTGGGATGTGGGTTTTAAATTTCTGTAGAGCAGCTGCAAGCGTTTTTGACTTGAGCTTCTCTGTGTCTGAAGATTGAGGAGATCATGCTAACCATGTTTCTTTTTCTGGACATTAATGTTTCCCTGTGTAAGGAAAGAGGTAGTACTAAGGTCCTAGGGATCCTCCCTGAGCTAAATTCTTTCTCTCTCTTTTGCTCTTCTCCTGTTTCCTCTCCTGCCTTCTATAATTTGTAAACAGGTAGCACATTTCCTAAAGAACCTAATCCCTGACCTGTAAAAATATTCTCTGCTATGAAAGGTCTCTTCCCTTTCAAACAGCACAGAGCTTCTCTTTACTTATAAGGTTTAAATAATAAGAATTTGCCTTCAAAATTCAGGCCAAGAGAAAAAAATCTCACAAACAACTGCAAGATTTGTCACTTTTATGTTTTGCATTAACACTGATTACTTTTAATTGAAATAAATTAAAATAAGCCTTCCATGTTGGAAAGATACTCTGTGCAAAATAACATTCTCTGGAGATGTTTCTGATTTCAGAAAGGAAAAAAAAATGAACCTGATTTTTGAGTGCAGAAGCAAAGGAAGTGAGAGAAAAGTTATTCTTAGTAAGGGAGCTGTGTTAAATGTAAAAGCAGCTGTGTTGTGTAATAAGAATATTTTATATGAAATACTTCAGCAGACAGTATTATGTTAAATCAGATCTATTATTTGTTCTATGTGGTCTTGGTTTCAGATCTTCACTTTATGAGGTTCAGTATGTTTAACAGAAGGATAGCATCTATTTTGTGGAGCGCTTTAATAAATATCATCCATGATTCTTTTTACCATTTTGAAAGGAATGACTGTGTATCCTTGTCTCCAACAATAGAAGCCCTTATTGCATTGAGAGGCAGGATGTTTGATGGGCTGTGCCAGCTACTGAGGGGAGAGGCTGAAGAGTAACTGGAGCTCTGTCCCTGAGGAGTCTGTGGCTGGGCTTTTGTGCCCCATCGCCTCCTCGCCTCTGTCCTCTTCATTGATTTGAGCTTAGCACCAAGAGCCACAATAAATCCATCACTTAGAGACTCTTAGCAGAGTGTTGCAGTCTCTGTAACACATGTGCTTAAAAGAAGATCAATGTCCCTGAAGAGAAGACTTCATTCAATAGCCTACACTTTAAACACTTTTACTGTTGGGCATGTTTAGAAGAACTCCACAAGGACCCAGTAAACCAAACTAAATGGGAATGCACAGACACATGAATGATTAGAAAATAAAGTAGTATTGTTGCTATGCAAGTCAATTTAAAACTAGTTTTTTGCACCGGCCTGACAAAGGGAGTATAGTTCTCTAAAGCTAGTCATGAATGTTTCATATTGGTCCATTAAAAAGATGTCACCTAAATCTTGTATGCTGATCTTTATTTTTCCATATTTCAAAAGTATGCATGTAAATTCACATGCAAAAAAGGTACACCTGCTCCTGTGCATAAATCTACTCATATATTTTATTTATTTATTTTCAGTGTTTTTATATACAGTCGTTCCAAAATAAGATCAAATCGGTTTACAAAACCAGCATTCATATTCTTGGTCAACAATCACATTCTGTGCCAGCATTCATAATCTAGGTCAACACCACAGCAGATATATGTTCTAGTTCATATTCGTACATATTCTTGGTCAGCACGACAGCAGATATATAGTCTACTTCATATTCATACGTTTTCTAAGTCAACATAACAGTAAATGCAGATTCTAGTTCTACTACCTATGCACTTTACATCGTTCATTATTTATTGATCTCTGGTCTTGACGTTGAAGTTTTCAGTATATTGGTATTTTATGTTAAATTGTAAGCTTTTCTAAAGAGCCATGTTTTCAGTTCATGTTTGAAATTCTTTCTTTCTGTTATCTGGCGTAATGTCTCTGGAAGGGAGGTCCACAACTTGGGGCCTGCTATGGAAGACATTCGGTCTCTTATTTGCGTTAGGTGTGTGTGTTAGGCACCGTTGGAAGTCCTTTGTTTTGTGATGTTAGGGTCCTCTGTGGTGAGTAATGTTGAAGTGTCACTCCTAATAAACATGTGTTAGTATTGTTCATAATATTGAAAATTAGAGTTAATACTTTATAATGAATTCTGGACTGTACAGGAAGCCAGTGCAGTGCCATCAGCGAGGGGGTGATGAGGTCAAATTTCCTTGTCCCTAGTAATAGTCTAGCAGAGGCATTTTGGAGTAACCGTAGTGGTTTTAGTAGGCTTGAAGATAGGCTGAGTAATAGGGAGTTGCAGTAGACTAAGTTTGAAAATATTACTGTTTGTAAGACAGTGCGGAAATCCCGTATTGTTAGTAGAGGTTTCAGCTTGTGTAATATTCTCAGCTTGGAGTATTTTGAAGTTCTCTGGCATTTTCCATGTTTTCCACATCCTGTGATGATTTCAATGAAGTGGATTGGCTCCATTTTATGATTATGTATGTTTAGGGCTGCAATTAAAATTGTACTTCAGGTGCACAGAAAGGGGCAGGCTCCTTTGTCGCTCTCCTTTGTATGTGCGTCAAGGGCGCATGCCTGGCGGCACAAGTGCCTGCAACATTGCAGCCACTCTATTATGGACACTGGTGGTGCAGATAGGCAGGCAGTGGGTGGGCAGAGGGAGGGACCGCCCTTCTTGCACTGGCTCCTACCTGAGCTCCCTCCTCTTTCCATGGGATGGTGGAGCACCCTCAGCAGGCTTTCTGCGCCACTCCTGTGTGCTGGTGCCGGTGGCTGTGACATTGCCGCCGCTCTATTGTGGAAGCTGGTGGTGCAATGGACGTGCGTCAGGTGGTGGCCAGGCAGATGGAGGGACTGTCCTTCTGGCACCAGCGCCTACCTGAGATCTCTCCTCGTTCCATGGGGGGGGGGGAGCAACCTCACAGTCTCTCCATGCCACTCCTGTGTGCTGGTGCCTGTGGCTGCGGCCTGGTAGGCCTCTCTCCTTTCCTGTATTGCAGCATTGCAGTCGCTCTATTGTGGATGCCAGTAATACTGATGGGCAGAGGGAGGGACCACCCTTTTGGCACTGGCGCCTACCTGAGGTCCCTTCTCTTTCTATGGGAGGGTGGAGCATCCTCAGCATGCTCTCTCCACCATTGCTATGTGCCGGTGCCAGTGGCTGTGGTCTGGTAGGCCGCTCTCCTTTCCTGTGCTGCGGCGTTGCAGCCGCTTTATTGTGGACGTTGCTGGTGTTGATGGGCGGGTGTCAGGCAGTGGATGGACACAGGGAACACAAACCTGGAATTTTCAAAACAAACATGTGCCTAAGTGTGCTTTGAAAATTTAGGTTGAAGTACCCACAGACTTTAATATTCACAGGCTACATAAAATTATTCTCTGTATGTATAACCCTAAGAGTCTGATTTTATTAACCAATTTTCCCATAGAAACAAAGCTTTAATGAATCAGGTCCTAGATTAGTTAGTTGGATAATTATTTATTTTTTCATTTTCTCCCAATATATTTTTCTTTTCTTATTTATCAACTAGTAGTTCCTCACAAATAAGCTTTATAAACTTTCCACAGATAACCATTAAAACTCATTTTCTAAACTTTTATTCCATATGCCCAGATCAAGTGATAGTATTTGGAAAACAAGGTCGTTAGTGCAGACCTTCAGTAAAGTAGGTCTTTCTTATCCTTGGAATACCTGTAGTTTTCATTTTGCCTGGGGTCAAAAATATTTGGCTGGAATAACATTGCCATTAAGTGGCCTCACTGTCTCAACCTTTATCTTACAATTACTCACAGCTCTTCATAACAATTGACTGGCTCCTTATTCTAATCGGCCTAAAATTTCTTGGAATTAAATGTCTGTCCAATTCTTGTGTCTCCCGCAGACAAAAGAGATGGAACTGACAAATAATATGTTGTGGGTTTTGTCATCTGCATTTCACAGGATTGATTTTTAGCTCTTTTTAAACCATCTTTGGTTATTTTTTTTTTAACCTGACCAGCCTGAAAACAATGTCCCATTTCTTCAGGGTCACTTAGTCATGTTTGGTTTTTGTTTTATCTCCAGAGAAACCTGTCAGTTTGAGTTACCGATGCCCCTGCAGATTCTTCGAGAGCAATGTGTCGAAAAACAACATTAAACACCTGAAAATCATGACCACTGCCAACTGCTCCCTTCAGATTGTGTAAGTATGGGAAGACCAAATAAATTAAACCTTTTTGAATGGATTGTCACAGGACAGATTGGGGACTGAATGTGGGAGTTAAATGCTTCACGAGGCCACGTCTGTGCGTTTTATAAGTATAAACACTGCTGGGCAACCTCTTCATACATCTCGTTTACCCAGCTGTGTGCATTACAGTAACTACAGAGCTGGTTACAGAATGAATAGCCACTGTTCTACATATTGAATATTAGTTAATGGCTTCTATTCACCAGGATGACCCCTGTATTTAGTAAGGGTAGCACTTCTCTGGTATATTTGGTAACCAGGCACACTAGATATACTTAGGGACCTTTGTTTTGAGCTTTTATTTTATTTTTCATAGCAATGCTAGAACAAAAATATTAGTTGAAAAATGACTTTTACACTGATTTTTCTCCTGTTATTTTCTACTGATTTTTTTTTTATAACATTGAAATTTCCAGGGAAACATAAAAACATAGAAATGACAGCAGGAAAGGACCATCCAGTCTGCCCAGTAAGCTTATTGTAGTATCTGCTGTGCTGTGTAGGTTACCCCATGTTTATCTGTTTCCCAGACCATAAAAGTCCCAGATAAGTGTTATCCATCTAAGTTTAGACCTGCTATTGAGCACTGCCGCTTAATAGATAGACAGATAACTCACTTATCTGGCTATCTAGCGGCCACTGATCATGAGAGGATATTCAGTGGCCACTAGATAGCCGAATAAGTCCACTGGAATATCAGACCCAATGAATATATATGAGATATATTTGCATGCACTGCTCCCATTGTATGGAACTATATCCAGAGTTACTGGTTTCCAGCAGTACATTTCTCAAGATTCTGCAGCAAGTGCTACCAAATTCTGTGGCAGATTTTTCAAAATTCTCTGCAAATTTGCATACTTTTGCATATGTTTAAGTATTCAGTAGTGTAATCTTTAAAACTTTATTCAAATATTCATTTTCTGACATTGCCGTGTCCAGTTAATACATTATCTGGTTAATTTTAAAAGCCTTATCCCAGCCAAAACTGGAAGATACGTGTGTGTGTCTACCCGCGCGTGCCGTGCAGATTTTTAAAGGCCTGCAACAACGCACGTATCTTCTATTATGCGTATAAAACTATTTTTTTCTGCAAAAGGGGTGTGGCGGGGCATGGTCTGGACGGGGCTTAGGTGGGACATAGGCAGGTTGGATCTGAAGCATGAATTTGGCGCATAAATATTTACACGCACAAGCTCGCTGGGGTTCCCTACCACATAAATTTTATTCTGCTATGGACACCATGTAAGTTGTGAAATACAAAAAAAAATAGGGTAGTCAGCAGGGTTTTAAGGGTTGGGCTAATAGGGTAAAAGGGAGGCGTGATAGCTAGGGGGGGTTAGAAAGTTCTCTCCTTTACTGGGAAAAGAGGTAACTGCATCCGTGTGCATGTTTAAATTGCCCCCATTTACGCGAGTGAAGCAGCATTTTCACGCACATGCATGTGTCAATATGAAATTGTGTGCACATGTACGTGCAAATAACCAATTTTAAAACGCAGCGCAAGCCGGCAAACGCGTGCACACATGCGCCCACACGTCTTAAAATTTACCTCTCTGGGGGTAATTTTCCAAAAGATATACATGTGTAAATGCAACTGCTATTGTAACAATTTTCAAAAGCCATTTACCCATGTAAAATCCTATGGACAATTCAATGGCATATATTGTAGTAATTTTCAAAAGCCCACTTACACGAGTAAAGTGCATTTACATGTGTGAAACTCATTTTTAAGCCTGTATGTGCTTTTGAAAATTAGGCCCTTTGTTCTTTATGGGAGGAAAAGGAATCTTAGTGGTTGGTGCTGGAGAAGAAGGGAATGGGATCTGGAGACCGAGAAAAGGGATCTCATAAAAAGGAAATGAAAAGGGGATCTCAGGCAGGGGTAACAGTGAAGGAGGAGGTAATGGGAGAATCAGGGAGGAGAGGGAAAGGGAATGAGAGAAGGGGAGGCAAGAGGCATCAGGGAAGGGGGATCTAGGATCAGAAGAGGAAGCAATGATCCACTCATACTAGTGTCCCCGACATCAGTCCTTTCTCTCACGCTCATTCTCACGCCACATTCCCTTCAATCCCCTTATTCACACTCCACACCCCCTCCTTACAGCACAACCATTCATCTCACCTCCTACCTCCCACACCCCACAGTACCTGTGATCCCACCATTAACTAACCTCCTCTGCATTCCTTCTAATCCCTTTAGCAACTCCCCTGCTCTTCCTCCGATCCCTTCATTCAGTCATTCTCCTGTTTCTTCTCTGATCACTTCCTTGCAACTCCTGAGATCCCCTCACTCACTTTTGTCTCCCTGACTCCTCACTCATTCTTGCCCCCCCCCCCCCCATTCCCTCTATCTTACAGAATGGCAGCGTAACACGTAACTTTCTTTTCACCTGCCCAGGCCAGTGTCTCCTTTTCTGATGGGGGTTGTGTAGCGGTAGCATGCTATTCCTCCCCCACCCTTCCTTGATCTGGGCTGGCTAAAAGAAGGAAGAGGAGCACAGCAGCAATGCATTGCATCAGTCTGTACTCTCCTTCTCTGCTACCAGGCCTCCAGTGCAGTGCTTTGAGCCATACAGGGTACTAGAGATGTGAATCGTGTGCCAGATCATCTTAACGATCAGGTTCGGCTGGGGGGGGTGGGGGGGAAATCTGATCGATAAGATATGTGAATTGGAATAGATTCCGATTCCAATTCACATCGCTAATTTTTTTTTTTAGGGAGGCCCGCGCCGCTAAAAAAAAACCCCACCCGACCCTTTAAATTGACCCCCCCCCCCTTAGCCGACCCCCCCCACCCAAAACCTTTTACAATTACCTGGTGGTCCAGGGGGGCCTCGGGGAGCGATTTCCCGTTCCCAGGCATCAGCTGCGCTAAAAAAAAATGGCGCCGTGCCCCTTTGCCCTTACCATGTGACAGGGTATCCGTGCCATTGGCCGGCCCCTGTCACATGGTAGGAGCACTGAATGGCCGGCGCCATCTTTAAAGTGGCGCCGGCCATCTTTAATCATCAGCCCCTATAACTATAATAGGGGCTATTACTATAATAAGGGCTGATGAATAAAGATGGCCGGCGCCATCTTTAAAGATGGCGCCGGCCATTCAGTGCTCCTACCATGTGACAGGGGCCGGCCAATGGCACGGATACCCTGTCACATGGTAAGGGCAAAGGGGCATCGGCGCCATTTTTTTTTTAGCGCAGCTGATGCCTGGGAATGGGAAATCGCTCCCCGAGGCCCCCCTGGACTACCAGGTAATTTTAAAAGGTTTTGGGGGGGGGGGGTCGGGAGGGTGGGAGAGGCTAAGGGGGGTCGATTTAAAGGGTCGGGTGGGGTTTTTTTTTTATCGGGCCATCGGCGCCATTTTAATTAGTGGCAGCCAAAATGGCGCCGATGGCCCGAGAGCGGGAGATCGCACCGGGACCCCCCCACCCCCACTGGACCACCAGGTAATTTAACATTTGGGGGGGTTCGGGAGGGTGGGGGAGGGTAAGGAATTGGTTTTAAAGGGTCGGAGTGGGTTTAGGGGTTGTTTTGGTGTGCCGTTTTTCCCGCCCTCCCCCAAATAATTCCCGTGCCCTATTTAACGATTTAGGATGATTTATGACGATAAATCGGGGGCATTTGTATTGTATCGTGCACTCTGACGATTTAGGACGATTTTAAAATTATCTGACGATAATTTTAATCGTTCAAAAACGATTCACATCCCTACAGGGTACCATAGCGCTGCATGGCTCAAAGTCCAACACTGGGAGCCCAGAAGAGAATGTGGCTGCTGTGTGCCTCATCTAATGAACCAAAATTAAGGTGGGATGGGGAAGCTAAAGGGAGGAAGAGCAGGAGGACTGATGTGATGTGCTACATGGTCCTGGTCTTCCCACTGCAATTCCATGGGGATTGGGGAATTGGTAGGCCTGGAATTTGCAGCCCTTCTTGCTGTCTGGAATCATGGGAGACAGGGGCCCTGACTGTATCTCAGGCTTATTCATCGTGAATATACTTAAATCTGGGTCTAGGTGATCTCCAAGGGTTAGGTTGAGAGTCACTGTTCTAGATGATAAGTTGGAATTTGAATGATATCAATTTGTAAAATAAATAATTATCTATGAATTATAAAATTTGTATTATTAATGTATTGGGATACTTAATTTATGCCTGTAGATTACTGTCTTCTTTGTTCAATTCCCAGTAATCATATATGCACCATTATATTTTCCTTATTTATACATTTTCCAGAATCTATTGATTTATGCTTAGAAAAGCCCGCTTTGTAAGCTGAACATCTTGTTTCTAGAAAGCTACTTAGAACTCAGACATATATGAATGTGACATTTAGGAATGAGCATACAACAAGATCATTAAGTCTTTACATTTATCATCAAATTAAATAGAAATATGAAACTGCTTTTTAGAGTCTGGAGTCTGTGGTAGGTCAAAAATGTTTAAAAGCATTGGATTTGGCATAGTATGATATAGTAATTTGAAACTGAATGCATTTATAAGAGTCCTTTATGTTAAGTAATAAAGGGTAATTTTTCTATTTCAGTTTAGAATAAATAGACATAGACCAATTGTTTCTAAATATACTAGAGTCCTCTATATTATTTTCTAGGTTGATAGTTAATATTAGGGCTGCATAAATTCAGATTTAGATCTTCAGCCCTTTTTCTTCAGATGTATTCAGATAGAACCAGCTATCCCCTAAATCAAACTTGCCAAAGTAACAGAGTAATATAGTAGATAATCGCAGGTAAAGACCAAATTGGCCCATGCAGTATGCCCAATTAAGATTCTTCCACTTTGGATGGATGAACACATAAATTCTCATGTGCAATCCAACACCAATGCCACCATTCCATCATGTATTTACCTGCATCCTCAAAACTGTTCTACTAATATCATTCATACCCATCCCAAGCATGTCCAAGAGCTAAGGATTTTTGGATCAATGGATTACAAATCTTTTAAATAAATAAATAAATCAGCTAAAGCGCTTCCTTTACCCGCTCTGCTGATAGGCCATTTTAAGCCGTTTCATTTTCAACTTTGATTCTTACAAGACCGATACTTAATCCAGCATGCTGGCCCCTTCCATGTTTGTCCATAGTCCATCTACGCAGGTTACTTCATCCTTCCTGGAAGCAAGATGCTGTTGTTTAGGGTTGTAACTGTGTTGCGTTTGTGCCTGCTTTTGCCCTCGCTCCACCCTCTCTACCTATGTGGCGACTTCCTCTGGGCCTGATGGACGGCTTGCTGCTGCAGCATCTCCATGCCACTTCTCTCCGGCATCCCCGGGCTGGCTCGACGCTGTGGATCCATCATGTTCTTGATGATGTAGGGCGCGCATGCGCGCTCCGAAGTATGTACCAGCAAGGGCGCGAACATCAGGGGCGTCCCCCTGCATTGACGTCATCTGCTTCCAACATAAAAGGTCTTTACTTTTGCTAACAGATTGAGTTAGCAAGGATTGATTGCGGGGATTCATTTGGACCCACTTCTCTCTATACAACTCTGCCTCATCGGACTTACCAGGGGTACCCGCTCCTTGGGGGCCTCACTCTCTTTTCTCTATTTCAGATTACAGATAGGAACTGGTACTCTCTCCTCGAGGGACCATGTTCCTAAACCCTCTGAAGATTCTCTATTGCCTGGAAGCGATCGTAGATACAGACATTGTGAGTTACTATTTTCAGTGGGCATATAGGAACCGGTACTCGCTCCTCGAGGGCCCATGTTCCTAAACACTCTGAAGATTCTCTACTATCTAGAAGATATTACAGATACAGACTATTGTGAGTTACCACCGCTCTCTCAGAGCTTTCCCTGGAACCAGGTACTCGCTCCTCGAGGGCCTAAACCTTTCCATCTACTGAGCTTCTCAAGACCTTATGTGAGTTATCATCT
Source organism: Rhinatrema bivittatum (assembly GCF_901001135.1). Lineage (NCBI taxonomy): Eukaryota > Metazoa > Chordata > Amphibia > Gymnophiona > Rhinatrematidae > Rhinatrema > Rhinatrema bivittatum. The sequence goes on from NC_042621.1 coordinate 183,695,732, forward strand.
AAGTACTGGCTATGTATAACAGCATACCCTGTCTAATCACTATCTACCGTCTCTTTACAGCTCAGCAACCCTGGGATCGCAGTTCCAGCATCTGAGGGATTTCAGCCCTGCCGGGCATATCAGCCTACTACTGCCACCTCTGGTAGTTCTACTACCTGTCTAATAAAAGAACTATCTGTGTCTGTCTCCATACTCAAGCCTAGCCGGTGGTCCCTCTCAGGATCCCCTCCTGGGGGCGCTGTCATCTGCCATCGGTCCAAGGATTCACCTATTTCCATTCCTGTCCAGCTGAGCACCCTCTCTAGTACTCTGCTGGTACAGATTGCCAACTCAGCAGTCTATATCATAACAGATTGCCATCTCCTTAGCAGATGATATCAGATTGCTAACTCCTCCTTCCATAGGAGCAGATATCTAACAGATTGCTAACTCCTCCCCCTGGAGGAGTAGATCCTAACAGATTGCTGCTCTCATTTGCTAGCGCCTCCCATTAGCATAGCAGATCACAACAAACTGATGTTCTGTTGAGGTTCCCCCAATTCTTTCTTGGAGGCCACTGCTGTTTTTGGTTGTAACCACCGCTCTGTTCAGGTTACACCAGTGCTTCTTTACCATTCTGTTTGCCATTGGGGATTCTCTGTGGTTTTCCCATGATTTTTCCTCTGTCACTTCTTCTGGTCATCTATGGTTTTATCTTTTTGTACATCTGGATTTGCTTGTATTGATTTTGGTTCACATGAATGTTTAAAGATTTTAAATATATATTTAAAAATCATGTGAATCTTCAATACTGTGAATGTATATTGAAATCTGTAAATATTCACCTCCAAACTGAGTCAAAAACATATGAACTGGATGAATATGGAACCACAGATGGCTCTGATTTTGGATCTAGTGCTAAAAATAGTGCTGGCATCAGATTTAGTCCTTGGTGAAGGAAGGAGGCGGAACAATTAATTTTCCCATAAGAGAGGACAGGTAGGCTGGGAGTTCACAAAACCATCTCAGTGTGAACAGGTTTGTAAGATAATTTTCAAAGTTACACTTTTTAACATTTAAACTAAAGAAAGCTTTTTAAATACTTTGTGGAATAATTTCCCTGCACTTTGAAACAGCATTACATTTAGGGGCGGATTTTCAGAGCCCTGCTCGCGTAAATCCGCCCAAAACCGGGCGGATTTACGCGAGCAGGGCCCTGCGCGCCGGTGAGCCTATTTTACATAGGCTCACCGGCGCGCGCAGAACCCCGGGACTCGCGTAAGTCCCGGGGTTTTCGGAGTGGGCGTGTCGGGAGGCGTGTCGGGGGGCGGGGCCGGAGCGCGCGGCGTTGCGGGGGCGTGTCGGCAGCGTTTTGGGGGCGGGTACGGGGGCGTGGCTACGGCCCGGGGGCAGGGCCGCACCCTCCGTACCCGCCCCCAGGTCGCGGCCCGGCGCGCAGGAGGCCCGCTGGCGCGCGGGGATTTACGCCTCCCTCCGGGAGGCGTAAATCCCCCGACAAAGGTAGGATGGGGGTTTAGACAGGGCCGGGCGGGTGGGTTAGGTAGGGGAAGGGAGGGGAAGGGAGGGGAAGGTTCCCTCCTAGGCCGCTCCGATTTCGGAGCGGCCTAGGAGGGAACGGGGGTAGGCTGCGCGGCTCGGCGCGCGCAGGCTATACGAAATCGATAGCCTTGCGCGCGCCGATCCAGGATTTTAGCCGATACGCGCGACTACACGCGTATCTACTAAAATCCAGCGTACTTTTGTTTGCGCCTGGAGCGCAAACAAAAGTAGGCTATTCGCGCTCGTCTGAAAATCTACCCCTTAGAGTGCAAAATAAGTTCCATAGCAGTGCTGCACATTTCATTAAATAGTATGATGCAATGTTTAGGACTTCTTACGTCCCATTTTGAAAATCTGTATTCATTAATTGCTTGTTCTGTATAGTATATTGAAATTGCAGGGCAAGACATTGTGATTTTGCTGGTTGGCAAATTTTTGGGAACGTTTGTACTGGTGCTGTTTTCATAAATGAGTCCCAAAATACCCAATGAATAGTTAAAAAAAAAAAAAAAAAAGGAAACCAAAAGTATAAATGGCGGGCATTGTTGTCATGTTTGCCTTTGCTCTGTGTAAGAAATCATGATCATTCATACTTTACCTATTTTGTGTTTTCGTTGGCAGTGCAAGGCTGAAGCAGAACAATAAACAAGTTTGCCTTGATCCCAAGTTAAGGTGGATTCAGGAATACCTGGAGAGAGCTTTAAACAAGTAAGAGAGAGAACACAGGACGTTCAGCTAAAACCTCACAGCAATTGAGAGGGCTTTGCTTAAAGGGGTGTCCTTCATCTTATGGACATAGTGTTCAGTAATGTAAGAGACGGAAGTTAAGATGTGATTCCAGCTCACTTTGTATGTACATAAAAGAGCCTTATTGTACAATAATGCAATTTGTTGTAACAGACACATTTGTATTTGAGGGAAAACATACCTTTCCAAATTTCTTCTGTGATTTTTCAAATACAATACTGTAGTTTCTTATAAGTAGAATACACAGTGTATTATAATTTTAAAATCCTTAATCACTTTTTAAAAAAATATCTGCACACACTAATTCTTGGAGTTATTTGTACTCTTAAGGAGCTGTAGTCATTCAGCTCAGTTCTTTTTTTTTTTAACTCATGAACCCCCCTCAAATAAAGTTGAAATGCTTTCCATTTGTGGTTCAAAAATTTTAAGGTGAAATATACAACAAGACAGAAGGGTAAATTTGCACCATTTATGCAGATCTAATGTACATTTGAAATTCAGATGAAAATGTATTTGCATCTCGTATGATGCACGTTTTCGTAGGACTGTAATGTAGTCAGCTGAAGTTCACCAGGCAACAGTTTATAAATCAAATGCACAATGAACTTCTTCACTAATCAGAAATACTCGATAACTTAGCCATTTTTTCATCTCCATCTGGTGCGTTAATGACCCACACCAAGGCAAGTTTAATTGCTAGAAAAAGAGCCCCACACACAGCAGACTCATTGTATTATGAAGATGCCTCTCGGTGACACTGACACAGGGTTTCCCTTCAGTCAGATATGAGAGTTGCCTACTGTTTCTGTTTAGATAGGGTAAGCTAAATGTCACTGTTAATGGGAGAAGAGCACAGACTGTCAGTCAATAAAGTGGAAGCACAGCTTTCAGATCAGAGTCAAGCAAGGGAATGGGGGAGGGGGGGGGAAGTGTGTGTGACAAATTTTGACTCAATTGCTCACAAGCTGGAACTAATTATAATGGTTGCTGTTCCAGCTAGGATAACGAGAACAATAAAATTTGTACTTACACTTTCCGTCACACATGGCCTTTTTGTAAATTTTTTAAAAATTTTATATAATATCAAAGCTCAGCAGTGATTAATCCTGCTTTTGCTCTATGAATTGGACAACTATGCAGCCAGTTAGAAGAGGGTGGGGGAATGTGGTCATGGACATTACTCTGGAAAACCTCTGAATTCAGTCACTGCCCATTGTTTCCATAATCATCTGATTTTTTCAGTGCTTGTGCTTTACTATTATTCACGGTATTTGCCTGTGGAGTGTCATAAATTTTACAGACTCCAATGATGCCTTTTTAGTATCTTGAACATCTGCATATGATATTCTGAGGCTGATGAACTATTGTGAGCAAAATTTCCCAAGCATGCATAAACATTAAATAGTGCACTTTCATTTGCGATAGCACGTACTATGTTCTGTATGAGCAAGGCAAGCCAACTTTGCAAAATGTTTCTGCTTCGCAAAGAAAGCATTTCACTCTTAATTTTACACAAGCTACATTTTAAGGGCCTGATTTTCTAAAGCATATACAGGCTTAAAACTGGCTTTTACATGTGTAAGTGGGCTTTTGAAAATTGCTATATGTCGTTAAATTGTTCATAGGTTTTACTTGCGTAAAGTGCACTTTTGAGGGGAAATGGTTTTTGAAAATTGCAATGATGGTATGTTACATTTACATGCATAACTCCTTTGAAAATTTGGATTAACAGTTAAAGGGTAATTTTAAAAGGAGTTATATATGTAAATGTAACACTCTATTGTAGCAATTTAAAAAAGTCATTTACATGCATAAAGTGTATGTCAATGGCCTATATTATAGCAATTTTCAAAAGCCCACTTATACTGGGGTTTATATATGTAAAATACATTTCCATGTGTAAACCCTAGTGTATGAATGTTTTTAAAATTACCCTCTTATATGAGTTGCTGTGATGCAAAATCGTGCAAAGCATTGCATTAATTATTAATGCAGAGCAAAACTACATGCAAAATTAGTTTTGCAGAATAGTTTTCAGAAATTGTTTTTCATAGCAAAAATTTGCACACTATCAGGTGAATTTTCACAGGATTTACACATGTAAATGTAAAATACTATCATAGCAATTCTTAAAACCCATATACACATGTAAAGTTCACTTACATGTGTATAGCCTATGGACAATTAAATGGCATATATTGTAGCAATTTTCAAAAGCCCTCTTATACAAGTAAAGTGCATTTACACACGAAAAAACCCAGTTTTATGCATGTAAATCCTTTTTAAAATGACCCCCTATTTTTCTACAGGACTCATTGGCATGAGCAGAAAAATAGGGTGCGAAAAACCTATAAATAGTGTATGCAAGAAGGTGCACTTTAGTTCATGAGCCTCTTTGTGAGGTCATCTTACAGAAGCCACTTGGCTTGGCCTCTCGTATTAAAGATGTAATTGAAGTTCAGTTAGTGCATAAAATCATTCTGCCATTAATGGACCCATTAATGGTACCTAATGTGCTGCTTATGTTTAACTGGTTCAGTTCACAGTGCTGGCAACAGTGAAATTCCCAGTGTCTGTTATCTGTAGGTTGCTTGATCCCTTGTCTGTCATGTTTTACATTGTCTGTTTTTATATGTGCACATTTTTATCTCACTTTTGTTCAATTCACCACTTGTTTTGTTTCCATTTCATATAACAAATAAAAATGTGGCTGTTAAAATCATAGGAATGTTAACAACATGTAGGGACATTCTTCATTCAAAATTGTTGTCAATTTGTAAAGAAATATAACTGTATTAATTGAAATTAGTCATTTATATATCACACTATATTTTTCTACTTGTTATGAATTTGTAGCAAATGTGATATTTAATGATACTTATACTTCAGCAATAAAAAACCCATTGCCTCTTGCTTCAAACATTCTACTCCAAACGGAGATGTATTTATTTGCATTTAAGCATGCCAGTTCTTGTTTTACCTTTACATTGCTTAGCTGTAGAAGACTGCTATTTTATACTGCTTTATTCAGCAAAGATCAAGTGCTCAAGGCGATTTTTTTTTTTTTGTTTGCTATGTTCAGAAAACAATGAAAACCTATGAAAAATAAAATTCAAAACAAACACACAATTGTTGATCAGCTAGATTAGGTTTTCGTAAGAAAGCATTTTGCTTTTTTTATGAATGCTAATTTTTATTATTCAGAAATAAACAGATCGCATGGCTAGAAAGTACCACCATCCTAAATCATCAGAAAAAGGAGCTGTACATGGCATTATCTATTAAAGATTTACATCCATTCTATAACAACGGGAAAACTAACCCATTAATAAATTATGCTCAGGGCGATCTTTCCACACATTGAGTTAAAACTACACATCTTCTTCAATGTTTACAGATGGGGGAAACATCCCAGATGTCTGCAGGTTCTAGATGTGTCCCCTGCATGTCCTAAGAGTCAGTGTCACCCTGGGTTCAATGCACCTCTGAACCAGGAGGGCATGCTAGGAAATGGACCACTCTACGCATGCCCTTTTCTTATACATATGCAAGAAACATTTTGCTCTGCTTGCCTATTTTTCCGTGACTTACTGACAAAATGGCTTGCTGACACCCTCGTATACAGGAAAAGATCTTAATGCATAGTCATTTAGGACAGCTTTATGTGACTTGCAGCTGTTTTACCAAATGGAAAACAGAACTTTGGCAAGTTATTCCTTAGCTTAAAGCATACATATCTACCATATTGCATCTCCAAACATCTAGCTAAGCAGGGGAGAAGCAGCCAAGAATAAATAGAGACAAGGGAGAGGAGAGAGAATTGCTTTGCTTTGAGCCCTTAATAAGAAAAATAATTTCAGTTGCAGTGAAAATCCAAATCATCTTTAATCCTGAAATGTTTGATTTCTTTAAGTTCAGTTATGAAAAAAACTTAAAATATGATGTTTAACATTTGGAAAAGAATAAAAGGTAAATTTTAAAAACCCAGCACACGCCAAAACCGAGAGATATGTACACAAGTAGGGCTGGCATGCTCTGAGCGGATTTTAAAAGCCGCTTGAGTACATGTGTACTTACCGCTCTGCACACAAATGAAAAGTTCCAAAAAAGGAGAGAGGCATGGGCATTCCTCGATTTCACAGGGAAACCTGTGCATAAATACTTATGTGCCGGGGTCCCCTACTGTGTAACTTTACTTCTGCTATGGGTGACAAGCAAATTATAAAATAAAGACAAATAGTCAGATCAGCAGGGTTTTAAGGGTCAGGGCTTACAAGGGAGAAGGGAGGCTATTAAACTAGGAGGGTTTAGAAATCCTATTCCTTACCTCAGCGAACTGGGAATGAACTGGTAATGGCATCGGTGCTCGTGTCTTTTAAAATTCCCCCACTTACGCAGAAGAAGCAGGATTTGCGTGCATAAGAACATGTCCACTTAAAATTGGTGAGCATGTGTGTGCGGTCATGCTATTTTATAACATGGGCGCATATATGCGTGAATGTTATAAAATGGCCGTGTCCCTGGATGGCGCTTATGAACGCACGCACGTGTCCACCCTCGCACCAGTATTCAAACTCACCTTTAAGAGATGTCTTACGATTCTTAAAACCAGACATAAATTACACCCCTAAAATTGTTTTTTATTTTTTATTCTTTTGATTTTCTTAGTGATGAAATTCACTATGAAATTGGTGTTAATATTTATAGTTATCTGAAATAAATATTGGATAAAACTCTAAAGACATTAGATCCACACTTATAAGAATCAATAGCATATTGAAATCATATGCATTGATTTAGGATACTGTGTTTGGTTTATTAATCTGATAGTTTATAAATATATTGATTTATAACTGTTTTATCTCTTATAAGAAGAGATATGTGGAGAAGCTGAGATTGAATTGGAATCAGGAAAATCTCATAGTTCTTAAAAGTTTAGAACAGAAAGTTGGGATTTTCCCCAGATAATGCTGGGAAAATTTGTCAAACTGCCCCAAACAGATATGGGAAAAGATTTGCCCAGATTTGATGTAGGTTTGCCACAGATTTCCCAGTGTATGGGAATCTACATTGAGTTTGCTTGCTCTGCAACCCTCAAACTGGATGAATCTGAACAAGTTTTGATGCATATTTACCAATTCAAGGGGGTTCACATTGTTTGTTTATTTTTTTAAAAGTTTATCAAACTAATTCAACAACCAACAAACGTTTAGCAGGTTTGTCAAACTAGTTTGTAAATGTTTTTTTTTTAAATTTCATTGGTTCCACTTAGATTTTCTGTATACTGACAAAGGGACAGTAACTTTAAAACTGATGTGCGGCGCACATGTCCATGTATTCGTCGGCCCGCACCCAGGAATGCGGCTATTTGATGACTTGCACGCATGTTACAAAATAGCCTTGCCATGCACACATGTGCACCAAATTTTAAATGGGCATGTGTAAGTGTACGCAAATGTTGCTTCTACCACATTAATTGAGGGATTTTAAAAGGGGTGCGTACCAACGCCATTTCTAGTTTTACCAGTTCATCTCTCGTTCACCCAGTTAAGAGCTAGGTCCTCCAAACCCCTTTGGTTTAAAAGCATTCACTCCCCCCAGTTATCCCCAACCCTTTAAATCTCTCCGATCTGCCTATTTATCTTTATTTTATAACTTACATAGCATCCATAGCAGAAGTAAAGTTACGCGACAAGGAGCATCGGTGCACGCTGAAGCACATAAGTATTTACGCGCACATCTCAGCTTCACACCTCAAAATGCTCATGCCCACCCAGACCACTCCCATGTCCCACCCCTTTTTGAAAACTTTGAGGTGTGCAAGCTGCGACATTTACGTGTGTGTCTAGGTGGCTTTTAAAACCTACTCAGTGCGCACAAGCCCGACTTATTCATACATCCCCCAATAGATGCATGCGCCAGACTTTTGAAATTCACCTTTTTGCAAATATATTTTCGTTGCCTGGCTGAAAATTCAGTTTATAATCTAAAGTCTGTTATCAGCAGAGACTGTATGTATATTGGGTCTAAACTAATTATACCTCAGGTCATATCACAACCAATAGTAGACAGAGAGTCTTTATAAGTGGTCATGGGTTGAAGTTGGAGGGGGATAAAATGGAAAGTATATTAACATATCAAATATTAGTGTCAATATATATGTACGCTTTTTCTCTATACCTGTTATTAAAATCATATCACAGACTTAGAAAGGAAGAGTGTAATTGCTATTTAGTGTTTCCTATCTCACGTGGGTATATATATTGCAAGAAAAAAAGAAAGTTTATAAGCTTTTACCTAGTTATGTCTGACCCAGTAAACTTTGTAGTGAACTTATTTATTGGAAACACAATTCAGTTATATGATCCTATAAACAGTGTCATGCACAAAATAAAGTGAAGAATGATAATGATTGTTTTATGAATGGTACAAAAACAGATATGTAAATGTATCTGAAACAATCAGACACTGAAAATTATCAACTTGTAAGTAACTTTGACATGAACCAAGTAACTAATAACAATATATTTTTATTTTAGGTTATCCATGTTTAAACTAGTGTGTACATTGTGGGATAGATTTTCAAAGGGGTACGCGTGTACCCCCCCCCCCTGAAAACCTACCCCAAACTCCCCCTGCACGCGCCAAGCCTATTTTGCATAGGCTTGGCGGCACGCGCAAGCCATGGGATGCGCGTAAGCCCCGGGGCTTGCATGGAGGGGCGTTTCGGGGGCGGGCCCGGGGGCATGGTCGAGGCCTACGGACCAGCCCCTGGGTCGGGTGATGGTGCGCCAGCAGCCCGCTGGCACGTGCAGATTTACGCCTGTTTTCCGCAGGCGTAAATCTGCCAACAAAGGTAGGGGGGTTAGATAGGGCTGGGGGGGGGGGGGGGTTAGGTAGGGGAAGGGAGGGGAAGGTGAGGGGAGGTGGAAGGAAAGTTCCCTCCGACCCCGGATTTTATAAGATACGCGTGGCTCCGTGCGTATCTTATAAAATCCAGCATACTTTTGTTCGCGCCTGGTGCACGAAGAAAAGTACGCCTGCGTGTACATTTATAAAATCTACCCTTGTACACACAGATTTTTATGAGCATTTTTATAATGAACTTACATGCATAAGTTTATTTTGAAAATTCTCAAACAATTGGCCAAGTACATGCACTAATTCATGCTTGTAAATTTACACTTTCTCCTTGTAAGACATAACTTATTCATGTATGCTTATCTACATAGGGTGATTTTTCAAAGTTACATTTTTATATATATGCATATGAAATCTGCATTTGCATAATCAGTATTTTATAAAAGTCTAAAATATGGGGTAGATTTTATAAATTTAAGCGCGCGTGAACAAAAGTACGCTGGATTTTATAAGATACGCGCGCCTCCAAAATCGGAGTGGCCTTGAAGGGAACTTTTCTTCCACCTCCCCTCACCTTCCCCTACCTAACTGACCCCCCCCCCAGCCCTATCTAACCCCCCCCTACCTTTGTTGGCAGATTTACGCCTGCCGAAAGCAGGCGTAAATCTGCGCACACCAGCAGGCGTCTGGTGCGCCATCACCCGACCCGGAGGCTGGTCTGGAGGCCTCGACCATGCCCCCGGGCCGGCATCACGCCCCTGACACGCCTCCCGCCCTGCCCCGAAATTCACGCCGCCCACCCGACACGCCCCCTTTGCAAAGCCCCGGGACTTGCGTGCGCCGCCGAGCCTATGCAAAATAGGCTCGGCGCGCACAGGGGGGGGGGGGTTTGGGGTAGGTTTTCAGGGGGTACGTGAGTATCTTACACGTGTACCCCTTTGAAAATCTATCCCTATGGGCATACTTCCCATTTCATGTGTACATATATGCAGAAGAAAGACCTGGTGGCAACAGCAGTACCACAGCAGAATGGGGTCCACTGCGGCCTGAAGAGAGGCTTGATGGTGGCAGGTCCGTGGCTGATCCCATCCTGCTGCAGGCCGCAGAGAGGCCAGGCATTGCCACGACAGACCCAGTCCTGCCACGGCCTGAAGATAAAGAGAAGCCCTGAAAGGGTGTAGGTGTGAGAGTGAGCCATTGTGAGTGTGATCCTGTGAGCCTGTGTGCATGTGTGCATGTGTGTGTGTGTGTGTGTGTGTGTGTGTGTGTGTGTGTGTGTCTCAGAGCCTGAGTGTGTGAGGGAGAAAGGGAATGTGTGTGTAAGAACATGGATTTGAGTATGAGTGTGTAAGGTAATGGATGGGTATATGAGAGTGAGAGTGTGTGAGATTGTGAGCCTGTGTGTGAGTATATGCATCTAAGAGGGAGCCTCTGTGTGTGTGAGTGTGTTTGAGAGTGTGAGAGAATGAACATATGTAAGTATGTGCATGTGAGAGAGAGAGTTCTCAGGCACTCACAGGCTTTCTCTCTCACACACACAGTTACACAGATGTGGGGCGGGGGTGCACTATCAAATATTTTCTCCCAGGGTGCCATTTGTCCTAGAGTTGGCCCTGCTCCAGCATTTCATCCTGAACCCTCACCAGCTTACCCAAACCTCCCATCCAAAATTTATAAAGACAGGTGCGTTATCAATTGTATGAATTAATTAGCTGGTATAAAATTGTATGAACAAGTTTTGTAATATATGTGTGCATACCGCTTACAAATAGTAACTTGTGCACGCACTTCCAGAACACCTCTACACAGCTCCTTTTTCCCCTGTACACATTTACACATGACACTGCATACGCTCAAGGTTTATAAATAATGGGGCAGATTTTCAAAGCCTACGCGCGCATAAAGCATAAAGGATGCGCGTATGTCCCGGGGCTCGAAAAAAAGGGCAGGGTGTGGGCGGGGGAGGGGCTAGAGCCTCCAGGCACAGCGGCCATTTGCTGCTGTGCCCGGGATCGCAGGCCGGCCATCGGCTGGCGCGCGCATCCTCCGCCTGCCCGGAGGCCGGCGCAACTTATAAAATAAAGGTAGGGGGGATTTAGGTAGGGCTGGGGGGGGCGGGTTAGATAGGGGAGGGGAAGGTGGGGGGGGGGGGGGCCGAAGGAAAGTTCCCTCTGATTTCGGAGTGGCCTTGAAGGGAACAGGGAAAGCCATCGGGGTTCCCCTAGGGCTCGGCGCGTGCAAGGTGCACTAGTGTGTACCCCCTTATGCGCGCCGACCCCGGATTATAAAATGCACGCAGAAATCTATGCCCGCGCATAGCTACTAAAATCTGGCCCAATATACATGCCTGTATATGCTATTAATGTATGTATATACTAATGTTAAATACTCAACGCCCACATAACTCTTTGAAAATTATCTCCTATGTGGGTATACAGCTGTTCTAAAATTGATCCCTAAAAGTTATAAAATAGTTAAACTGTCTTGCGTATTACAAGGAGATAAGAACGTTGAGCTGAGTTTCTCCCAGGTTGATAATTGCCTTCCAGGCTGTATGTGTATATATGTAATATTTCACATTGTGAAAAGATAGCCAAGTGGTTTTGATGATGATCTCAAGAGGGCTTTTCTTGGCAGCTAAATTAAGACATAATACTATGATACCCTTTGCGTGTGCTGTGTTTATATGGAAATGTCCTGCAACAGATACAACATCTCATCATGCTTCCACTTTTGATTCCACAATGAATGCTGTTGTATTTGATTTTGTACCTAGGATTTGTTAGTCCCATTATCTGGTCTCAAAGTTGATCACTGGTTCCCAATCTGGGGTCTGTGAGACCATCCCAAGGTGTCCTCCAGAAGGAATGCCAGAAAATGTAGCTAGGGAGAAAATGAGCAGGCTGCTGCTACCTGTGATTAGTTAAAGCTAAAACCACAGGCTAGGAGTGTGAGAATGGGGCTTATTATGGCCCCGAAAACGTCAGGAGAGGGAGGGACAAACAGGGGCTGTTTGCACTCATTGGAAGCCTCAAATTGCACTGCCACAGGTTTAGCAGATGTGCAGAAGAGAGGGACCAATTGCAGTCCTCGAGAATCATAACCTCACTGCTGCACTTTGTGAGGATATGGGGGCCAATTGCAGCTGTCAGAACCTTTTCAGCCTCACATGCACACTGAAGAAAGCAGAGGAACGCTGGGTTATCACACTGGTGAGAAGCATTTCACACCACTGCCATGTGCTCTGCCACTGGCCTGACAGCGAGAGAGGAGAGAAGCACCAGAAAAGTGAATAGAATGGTTCAAAGGAAAAAAGGAGGAAATGGCAAATGGGACTGGGGTTGACAGTGAGAAGGGAAAGACAGAGGGGAGAAGGAATGAGACAGGAATGAAGAAAGAAAAGGAGGATAAAAAGGAGACAGGAATCCATGGCTGAGCTGATTAAGGGGAGAGAAGAGGAAGACCGCCAGCGCCAGAGCAGAAGGGAGGGGATGAAGGACTACCATGGTCCAGAAAGATGACTGCAGGGAGCAGCCAGGTTAACAACATTAAACACAAAAGGGGGGCAGACAGACTTGGAGAACTCATACCCCTTCTCCCCTTTGAAAAGCAGGCTATTGTTTTGCTTTTTCTAAATTAAATTATTTAGTGACTGTCATTTTCTGTATGTATTTATAAGAATCATAAATGAAAATAATAAAATATAACAGAGATGAAGACTAAAAAGTGTGGAATTTTCAAGGAATGTAAATTTCAAACTCTTTGCTGATGTGGGTAAACACCTGTCTACCAATCTAAAAAGGCCCTTTGAAAATTACTATACCCTGCCACTGAGGGTGAAAGTACCTGCGCTGTGAACAGAGTACAAACTTTTACCAGCAGGGAAAAAAGAGCAGGGTTGGGTTGGGGGAAGGAAAGTAGAGATGTGAATCGTGTCCTCGATCGTCTTAACGATCGATTTCGGCTGGGAGGGGGAGGGAATCGTATTGTTGCCGTTTGGGTGTGTAAAGTATCGTGAAAATCATTAAAATCGTGAGCTGGCACACTAAAACCCCCTAAAACCCACCCCCGACCCTTTAAATTAAATCCCCCACCCTCCCGAACCCCCCCCCAAATGCCTTAAATTACCTGGGGGTCCAGTGGCACACTAAAACACGGCACACTAAAACCCCCTAAAACCCACCCCTGACCCTTTAAATTAAATCCCCCACCCTCCCGAACCCCCCCCCCCAAATGCATTAAATTACCTAGGGGTCCGTAGCCTTAAATTACCTCCGTAGCGGCGGCCCGTAGCTAAATCGGGGGAAGGGGGAGAGCAGGAAAAGCGGCACACTAAATCGTATAGTCTTCAGCCGGCGCCATTTTGCAAAATGGCCGCCGCAAAATGGCGGCAGCCATAGACCAAAATGATTCGATGCAGGAGGTCGTTCCGGACCCCCGTTGGACTTTTGGCAAGTCTTGTGGGGGTCAGGAGGCCCCCCCCAAGCTGGCCAATAGTTCCTGGGGGTCCGGGAGCGATTTCCTGCCGCGAATCGTTTTCCGTACGGAAAATGGCGCCGGCAGGAGATCGACTGCAGGAGGTCATTCAGCGGAGGTCCGGAACCCTCGCTGAACGACCTCCTGCAGTCGATCTCCTGCCGGCGCCATTTTCCATACGGAAAACGATTCGCGGCAGGAAATCGCTCCCGGACCCCCGCTGGACCCCCAGGAACTTTTGGCCAGCTTGGGGGGGCCTCCTGACCCCCACAAGACTTGCCAAAAGTCCAGCGGGGGTCCGGAACGACCTCCTGCGTCGAATCGTTTTGGTCTATGGCTGCCGCCATTTTGCGGCGGCCATTTTGCAAAATGGCGCCGGCTGAAGACTACACGATTTAGTGTGCCGCTTTTCCTGCTCTCCCCCTTCCCCCGATTTAGCTACGGACCGCCGCTACGGAGGTAATTTAAGGCTACGGACCCCCAGGTAATTTAAGGCATTTGGAGGGTGGGGGATTTAATTTAAAGGGTCAGGGGTGGGTTTTAGGGTGTTTTAGTGTGCCGGTTTTCCTGCCCTCCCCCTTCCCCCGATTTACGATTTTTTGACGATAAATCGGGGGAATTGGTATTGTATCGTGGCCCTAACGATTTTTGACGATTTAAAATATATCGGACGATATTTTAAATCGTCAAAAAACGATTCACATCCCTAAAGGAAAGTACATGCAGAGGTTTCATTTTGAAATGTCCTCATGCATCCCTTTGCACCTGCACTTTGCTTCAAAGCAGATGAAAAGTATGCAGCTGCAATGATATACTGGCTTTTCCCCACTAGCTCAAGTTTTCATTAAAAAAAAAAAATCCACAGGCAGCTTCCCTTTGAAAATTATATTGCAGATCTGCAGGTATTGGTGCTGATTTTTCTGCCAGGTCATACCAAGTTGCTAAACTGGAACTTTTCTGACTTTGCTTCCTTTTCCCAGTTGCAGCTGGATTGGAAGGTGGGATGGCCTCAACCTTCAATTATGAGTTCATTTTTTAAAGAGCTTTGGAAATTGCCCTCTCTCTATATTCAGTTTAGATTAAAGTTTTGCACACTATAACTGATTCTGGGGTGCATATCTTTATTTCTTTTGTTATGGCATACAAAAATTAAAGAGCAGAGTGTGTGGGTCCATGACATTTTTTGAATCTGAAAAAGGGTCCATGCTCCCTGAAAGGATGGGAACTCCTACCGAATGATTAAAACAAATCCCAGTGCTGTTCCTTGCGACCTTGGGCAAGTCACTTCTTTCTCCACTGCCTCAGGGAGAAAACTAGATTGTAAACCCTCTGGAGATAGGGGAAATGCCTACTGTACCTGAATATAATCTTCTCTGAAGTGCCTGAAAGGCAGAATATTAATTGGAGTCATAGTGCTAAGGGGCTTATTTACAACAGATTTTGTGCTGGCATTAATAAATAAGTGTTAATAGTGAATATTTTAACAAGAATTGAGAGTCTGCTAGGTAGGATGAATCACTGCTGCAGGGACTCATAGAAAACAGGGGAGAGATTAAGATTACATCAAACCCCCTCATTTTATAATCATGAATTCCAAATTTTTGTTTATTCTTCAGACAAGGCAAATAATTTTCAAAGTTGCTAAATCTCAAAATCCCAAGGGAAATCTTAACAAGTAAATTGTCAAAGGAGCTATGTGCATACATATATTTTTTAATTATTATTATTTATTTATAAAACTTATCACTTTCCAGTTTTTACAAACAAATCTTTCAAAGCGATGTACATTATCAATAATTAAAAATACTCATGTTCGTGCTATTTTATAAAAATACATGCATACGTTTGGTTTCACACGCAAATTTAACTTGCAAAAAAAGAGGTGGTCTATGAACATTCTGAGAAGGGGCCAAGAGGAATTCACATACATTGCTATTTTATACAAGATTTGCATGACTACATTAGGCAGCTTGTTTGGACACTTTTATACCTGCTAATTATCTGGTGCAATTCATATCAGACTTGTTTGTTGGCTGCTGGGTCAGAGCTTTGGGTGAATTGAGGGGAGTTCAGGTTGAAGAACTAGGAGGATCTCAATGACCTGAAGAAGAACTGGGTGAACTGATGGAGATATTGGCAAGCTGGCGTTTTCAATTATGCGCACATGTTTTACAATATACCGCCTTCTGCATATAAATCAGGCTTTTACTCAAGCAAGTAATATATTTTTTTGCATGTATATTAATAACATAGATAGGAAAAAACATAACCAACATACATATGTTTATTGAGGGACAGACATCTGCATATTTTATTATCTGCGTGGTACACAATTTCGCACTGGTTATAAAATACTGTACTAGATCTCTGTCTGACCATATATATGTGCATATATGGAGACACACAAAGTTCTTTAAAAATTGCCCTTTAAGTATCCTAGATGGATAGAGTGCAATAGGTGAAAACAAAAATTATTCTTTCTAGCTCAAAGCAAATGCAAGCCAGAATTCGAACATTTAGTGTTCCCTGACTCTCCTCCAATGCCCTGAAAAAGTCTGCATTTCGGCATCAGCAGCTGTCTCTGGGAAAAATTAAAGCATTTATATATAGATTCTTCTTCTAAGAGGTGTAAGCCATATTTCCAGTAAGAACATAAGAAAATGCCATACTGGGTCAGACCAAGGGTCCATCAAGCCCAGCATCCTGTTTCCAACAGTGGCCAATCCAGGCCATAAGAACCTGGCAAGTACCCAAAAACTAAGTCTATTCCATGTAACCGTTGCTAGTAATAGCGATGGTTATTATGCAAGTCAACTTAATTAATAGCAGGTAATGGACTTCTCCTCCAAGAACTTATCCAATCCTTTTTTAAACACAGCTATACTAACTGCACTAACCACATCTTCTGGCAACAAATTCCAGAGTTTAATTGTGCGTTGAGTGAAAAAGAACTTTCTCCAATTAGTTTTAAATTTGCCACATGCTAACTTCATGGAGTGCCCCCTAGTCTTTCTATTGTCCAAAAGAGTAAAAAACTGATTCACATCTACCCATTCTAGACCTCTCATGATTTTAAACACCTCTATCATATCCTCCCTCAGCCGTCTCTTCTTTAAGCTGAAAAGTTCTAACCTCTTTAGTCTTTCCTCATAGGGGAGCTGTTCCATTCCCTTTAGCATTTTGGTTGCCCTTCTCTGTACCTTGTCCATCACAATTATATCTTTTTTTAGATGCGGCGACCAGAATTGTACACAGTATTCAAGGTGCAGTCTCACCATGGAGCGATACAGAGGCATTATGACATTTTCCGTTTTATTCACCATTCCCTTTCTAATAATTCCAAACATTCTGTTTGCTTTTTTGACTGCCACAGTACACTGAACTGACGATTTCAATGTGTTATCCACTATGACGCCTAGATCTTTTTCTTGGGTAGTAGCACCTAATATGGAACCTAACATTGTGTAACTATAGCATGGGTTATTTTTCCCTATATGCATCACCTTGCGCTTGTCCACATTAAATTTCATCTGCCATTTTGATGCCCAATTTTCCAGCCTCACAAGGTCTTCCTGCAATTTATCACAATCTGCTTGTGATTTAACTACTCTGAGCAATTTTGTATCGTCTGCAAATGTGATTACCTCACTTGTCGTTTTCTTTCCAGATCATTTATAAATATATTGAAAAGTAAGGGTCCCAATACAGATCCCTGAGGCACTCCACTGCCCACACCCTTCCACTGAGAAAATTGTCCATTTAATCCTGCTCTCTGTTTCCTGTCTTTTAGCCAGTTTGTAATCCATGAAAGGACATCGCCACCTATCCCATGACTTTTTATTTTTCCTAGAAGCCTCTCATGAGGAACTTTGTCAAATGCCTTCTGAAAATCTAAGTATACTACATCTACAGGTTCACCTTTATCCACATGTTTATTAACTCCTTCAAAAAAGTGAAGCAGATTTGTGAGGCAAGACTTTCCTTGGGTAAAGCCATGCTGACTTTGTTCCATTAAACCATGTCTTTCTATATGTTCTGAGATTTTGATGTTTAGAATACTTTCCACTATTTTTCCTGGCACTGAAGTCAGGCTAACTGGTCTGTAGTTTCCTGGATCACCCCTGGAGCCCTTTTTAAATATTGGGGTTACATTAGCTATCCTCCAGTCTTCAGATACAATGAATGATTTTAATGACAGGTTACAAATTGTAACTAATAGGTCTGAAATTTAATTTTTTAATTCCTTCAGAACTCTGGGGTGTATACCATCCGGTTCAGGTGATTTACTACTCTTAAGTTTGTCAATCAGGTCTACTACATTTTCTAGGTTCACCATGATTTGGTTCAGTCCATCTGAATCATTACCCATGAAAACTTTCTCCAGTATGGATACCTCCCCAACATCCTCTTCAGTAAACACCGAAGAAAAGAAATCATTTAATCTTTCTGCAATGGCCTTATCTTATCTAAGTGCCCCTTTAACCCCTCAATCATCTAACGGTCCAACTGACTCCCTCACAGGCTTTCTGCTTTGGATATATTTTAAAAAGTTTTTACTGTGAGTTTTTGCCTCTAAGGCCACCTTCTTTTCAAATTCTCTCTTAGCCTGTCTTATCAATGTCTTACATTAACTTGCCAATGTTTATGCATTATCCTATTTTCTTCTGTTGGATCCTTTTTCCAATTTTTGAATGAAGATTTTTTGGCTAAAATAGCTTCTTTCACCTCCCCTTGTAACCATGCCGGTAATCGTTTTGCTTCTTTCCACCTTTCTTAATGTGTGGAATACATCTGGATTGTGCTTCTAGGATGGTATTTTTTTTAATAATGACCACACCTCTTGCACACTTTTTACTTTTGTAGCTGCTCCTTTCAGTTTTTTTCTAACAATTTTTCTCATTTTATCAAAGTTTCCCTTTTGAAAGTTTAGCACGAGAGCCGTGGATTTGCTTATTGTCCCCCTTCCAGTCATTAAATCAAATTTGATCATATTATGATCACTATTACCAAGCGGCCCCACCACCATTACCTCTCTCACCAAATCCTGTTCACCACTGAGAATAAGATCTAAAATTGCTCCCTCTCTCGTTGGTTCCTGAACGAATTGCTCCATAAAGCTATCATTTATTACATTCAGGAACTTTATCTCTCTAGCTTGTCCTGATGATACATTTACCCAGTCAATATTGGGGTAATTGAAGTCTCCCATTATTACCGCACTACCAATGTGGTTAGCTTCCCTAATTTCTCTTAGCATTTCACTGTCAGTCTCACCATCTTGACTAGATAGATGGTAGTATACTCCTATCACTATAGTCTTCCCCAACACACAAGGGATTTCTACCCATAAAGATTCAATTGTGCATTTAGTCTCGTGCAGAATGTTTATCCTGTTGGACTCTATGCCAAGCCGGACATAAAGCACCACACCGCCTCCCAGGTGCTCCTCTCTGTCATTGCGATATAGTTTGTATCCCGGAATAGCACTGTCCCATTGGTTGTCCTCCTTCCACCATGTCTCTGAGATGCCAATTAAGTCTATGTCATCATTCACGGCTATACATTTTAATTCTCCCATCTTACTTCTTAGACTTCTGGCATTAGCATACAAACATTTCAAAGTTTGTTTTTTGTTTGTATTTTCATCCCTCTTCAACACATCATATCAAGCCTAAGATACATATAGATGAATTGTAAAAGCAAGGAATGTGCAAAAACTGGCGCGTGCCAAACAGATTTTAAAAGTTGCCCATGTACGTGTATATCTCCCGGTTGGTGAACAAATCAAAAGTTTTGAAAAAGGGATGGGGCATTGGCATGTTCTGGGCAGGGTGCGGGCATGTCGGGGGAAAGGCCAAGATAGGGTCCCCTACCATGCAACTTTAATCTACTATGGATGACATGTAAGTTCTAAAACAAAAAATATAGGCATGTCAGCAGGGTTTTAAGGGTCGGGTTTAAGAGGGGAAAGGGAAGGCTATTTAAATGGGGAATTAGGAAATCCTATCCCTTACATGGGCAAACTGGAAACAAAGTGGTTTAACTGGTAATTGCTTCGGCACTTGTTTTTATTACAATCCCCCCACTTACACGGTAGAGGCAGCATTTGCGCACACGTGCACATCAGTATAAAATTCTGCACATGTGTATGTACATTCAGCCTATTTTACACCATTCATGTACATATGCGAGAGTGTTATAAAATGGGCAAATTTCTGGATGTGAGCCGGAAAACACATGCAAATGTATGATCGCGCACCTGTTTAAAAGTTACCATCATATGGTTTCCCTTTGACATTTAGCATCTTTGAAAACTTCATTATAACCAATCTGACATTTATTTATGATTAAAACAGAGGTGAATCTAGACTTGGGATACAAGCCCATGCCCTCTCAACAATATTCCTTGAATGTTCCTGTTAAAAAAAGAAATAGGACACTAAACTTACTGAAATCCTGCTGGCTTTATAAGGGCAATTTTAAAAAATAGCCCCAACCAGACCGGGAGGTTACTCTCTATCATACACTCAAAGAGCCAAAGGGATAAATCATACTGGTTGATTCTTATACAGTTAGTGATCTGCTGCCAAATCAAAGGGCTCTTACCAGCCCTCTTCCATTTGGTAAGGCATTCCTTATTTTCACACAATTATTTAATTCTCTACCTCATCTCTCCATGGAAAAAACAATATGTTTACTGTACTGGAACACATAATAACTTCATAGTGGAAAATTACATTCCAGTTGCTGGATTATTGGCAGATTCTGAAATGTTCTACAGGATTAGTGTTAAAACATTGAACACACGTTTCTGAAACCAGGATTTCCCGGGTGGGGGAAATCCTGGTTCTCAGCTCCGCATATAACTGTCAAATAATGCTAAAACCCCTCAGAAATAAAATAGAGACACTTTGCAATCAAGCCTCTCTTTTATTATCAGATATTATATTATATTAGATTATCTGAGAGGCTAGGCTAGGCTACTGACCTGAATATAAAGAGGACTAAGCCAGCCTGGGTCGCAGCAGAAATTACATCTTATAAGAGTACATTATGCATGTGATTCACTTATCCAAAAGAAAGTGATACAAAGCATCTTTAACAAATCATCATCCTGTCTCTATGCTTAAGAAAATGAATATGCATACGTCCAACATTTACGTAAAAGGCACTCTTTGCTTGTGTGATATACCACACAGTACTGAGGTCAATCTAAAAGCAGTAAACAACTTGTCCTATTAATTCTTAGAATAGCTTGCTTTTTCCTAGGATCTATATTCCAATGCTTTAGCTACATCATTTTGGCTCTCACCTTTAGCATGTTACAGCAATCTAGATAAAGCTGTTGTGCGCAGTCTCTACTCTGTGACGGCTCACTAAAAAAGGAATCTGACTCGAAACACTGTGATCTCAATAGCACTTGAACAGTTTCTGGATAACACACTTATCCAATAAAAGTCTGCATAGAATCCAGTTTACTCGAGGATCCGTAGAGCTATTAGATCTGATCATTATGTTACATAGTTCAATCACTTAAGTGAAAACAGAAAGCTTTCTTATCTGGGTGGATTTTTTTTTTTTTTTTTGCCTTGGTCTCAGACTCTTTTATTTCCTGCTTTTCTCTTGTCTATTTTCTCCTAATTCTTTTATCAGGCTTTCCTTTCCATTTTACTTTTCTTCACTCCCCTGTCTTAATCAGTTTCTCCCCTCCCCATCATATATTTTCTCCTTTCATCTCATTATCCTTCATTTCTCTCTTCTTGTTCTCTACATTTCCTCCTTATATTACCATCACTTCACTCTCTCCCTCCACTCATAACTAGACCTCATCCTTCCTCCCTCACTCCTATCTTTCACCATCTCTCACCCTCCAATTTTCTGTTTCCCAACACTTCATCTTCCCAACTCTCCCATTCATTGTTCCTCTCAACCCTCCATCTCCCCCTGACTGGGTTGCTCCCAATATCAATTTCCTAATTTGCTTCCTTCTCCCCCCAACAGCTAATTCCCCCCTCTCTCTCTCTCTCTCATCCCCTCCACACCATCACATCCTTTAGATCTCTGACAGACCACAACTTTACCGCCCTCCCTAGCCCTTCTCCATCTCTGGGTCTCTGGCACACACACACACACATCCTCCATCACTACTTCTGCCCCACCCTCCCCTAACACAATCTCTGGCTTTCTTCAACCCCAGTCCCATCTCTGGATTTCTTTCCCACAGGCCCGTCTTCCCTGATTATCTCTTGCACCCACACCCCACTTTTACCAGCTCTTTTGCACCCCATCCTCAGTACTTGCACCCCTGTATTTCTCCTTCCTCCCACAACCTTTCCTCCCACACACTCCTCTACCCTAGGTCGCTCTCACTATCTCTGGCAGCCCAAGTTTGCATTGCTAATTTCAGAGCGATGGGGAAGAGGATTGCATTTGTCCTCTTTCTTGTGCTTCTCCCAGTATTCTCCTCCTTCTTGTGATTCTCTCAGCATTTACCCCTCCTCAAGCTTCTCCTCAGCATTCAGCCTCTCTAACATTCAATCTCTTTTGTGCTTTCCCTCCTTATTCTCCCTAAACATTCACCTCCCTCTTGCACCACCCTTCAAGCATCCACCCCCTCACTTCCCTCAATATTCATCCATTCTCACATCATTCCCTTTTTGCACCACCAGCATTCACTCTCCCCTTCATCTCAACCCCCTTTTAGTATTTACCTTCTCTCTTTCTGATACATCAACACATAGATCTCCCACGTGAGCCGGCAGCAGCAGCAGCAGGAGCAGCAGCAGCATTTGAATGGCATAATCTCTAGTGGCTGTGGTGCCAGTCTCATAAGAGGAGCAGCAATCTTGCAGCTCTTCTCGCGTGCCTGGCCTTAAGGAAGCAGGACATAATGTCATTAAAATGCTGCCACCGCTGCTCCTGCTGCCGGCTCACGTGGGAGATCTACGTGTTGATGTATCAGATCAGGCAGCGATTTGGGTTACCTCTACCCGATCCGATAACTAAATCTGAGATGGCAAGCCTCCTTTAGCGGCCCCTGTGCCGCAGGTGGTCTGCCGGCCTTTTCTTTATTTTGGCTGCTGGCAGAGTGGAGTGCACCAGGTGGCCCCTGTAGCTTCCGTTCCATTTTGGCTGCTGGTGGACATGGCCACTGCCCCCTCGGAGCTGCCGCCCTGTGCAAGTGCACGGTTTGCACAGTGGGTTGCACCAGCTGTGGCCACACTCCTCACAATGCTTTTTGATTGCCTGGGAAGATGCAACCACTGTTATAATCCATGAAAGAAATGTTAGAGATATTCACTTTGCAGAATGTATAACATAATTTTATAAAATTTTGATAGCTAGGAGGAACTTTAAAACTGAAAGGGGTTTTGATTTTTCTTTGCAAGTATTACAGGACATTTTTTCCCCCCAAAGGTTTTCTCCACATTGTGTCTGTGGACAAATTGTTTGGAAAATAGTGACCCAAGGCCCAGTGTATATTTTTTATTAGACCTGGTAGTACTTTAAGAACTCCATACAAGCAGCAACCTAATAGAGTTTCACTTTCTTCTTCATTAACAGGAAGGTCAAGATGTAAGAGGCAAGCATGCTAAGCTGGCTGAAGGAATTCTTTCTGTAGGAGCCGAAAGCAGAGTATGAGTATTAGGGAATGCATTCCGCTGTTTTCATGCAGCACGCGGCAACTGTATATGCATTTTCAAAAGCTTTCTTTGCACAAAATGGCTTGCTTTCACAGGACTATTTCACAAAGTCTAAGCTTTCCGAAAAGCCTTTTCATGATGTTTATCCTAACAGCACTGGTTGCCAATGTGAATTTAGACTCACAATTTTTTTTAAGCATGGTCACATTTTCTATGATAGACCCAAGTTTTAAAAGATAAAACCTATTCCCAGTACACTGTGACATTTACTGGTGGTGCTATGAAGCATTTAGAATCAGGGTAAAATGCAAGGTGCTAGTAGCAAGGGCTTTTACTGAGAATTAGTATGCTGTCATTTTCAGTTACTTTTATTCCAGCAGAAATATTTTAAAATTGGAAAGTGGAGTAGAAAAGCAAAGAAACATTCATGCCCCAATGCATGCAGGATAGTGAATTGCTTGCGTTCTAGTGAGTATAGGGGCACACAAAAATGAGATATGCAAAAAGAGGAAGCTACTGTGGAGTTGGTAATTGAAAAGGATTACAATGTATTCAGTGCAATTCCTTTCATTTTGATGAACTGTCATTTGATGCAATTCTACTAAACAAGTATATCAGTGATACAGAATAATCCCCTCTAAGTACCATGCTTCCACACACATATTCAACTATCCCAGACTTGATAAGAATACAATGTAGAAAAAGTAAAGAGAAGGCAACATGTAGTACACATGTCTTGACTGAAAATGGTAGGAAGTACTATAACCATGCAGTGGGATTGTTTGCACTGTGAACCACTGCAAACCTCCCAATATTTACTGCTGAAGAAACCTAAGCAGCTGTCAAAGGCAGCTTCAGGCACCATGTATATGAAGGACTGTTTTTTTGGTGAATGTTATAAGCAAAGACATCCTGCAAACGGTCACACAAGCATCATGATGTAAGTTACAATTTTTTTCTGGGTCAATGTATTGTACTGGGGGTAAGTGTGTTTCTGAAGTACAAAAGGTGATTGCTTTAAAGCACGACATGCTAGATCCAGTCCAAATGTTGTTGATGCCTTTCTCTGGCATGCAGCGGGGAAGAGGAATCCTCACAAAAACTGGATTCAAACTTGAACCTGCCTAGTTGGAGTTTGAGATCTGTGGATTTGTCAAAGATCCATAGGGAAAAAATCTGGCTGATTTTTCTTCTGTGGATCTTAAGCAAAATATGCCAGAATTCAAAGTTCCAAACAGACCCATGGAAAATGTTATGGGTTTCTGCTGGCAGATTTCTGTGAATCTGCTATGGATTTTGCTGCTAAGTAACAACATCACTTCAATCACTGAAGTCAATATTGTTGAATTTACAAAACAATAAACTGGACTGCATTACATGCAGCTTATCAGACTTTACACATATAAAGGTACATTTTCTTAGAGGTACATGGAAAATTCGTGTTTAACTCTTTTGGTAACTGATTATGGATATACATTTTCCATTTGCCAGCTATAAAATTTACAGTTGAAAGTACAGGCTGAATAATTTGATTGTGGCAAACAAGGTCACGGCTCGCTTTCAAATATACAAATGGTTATTTCGTTGCTCAATATGTGTAAATGTCTTTGAGAGGTTCATGGCCTAATTTCTCAAACCCACAGAAATGCCACAGTTTTGTTGAATTGATTGAAGTTATTTTTGTAAAGTTTGCCATTCAAATCAATAAAACTGTGGCATTTCTTCGAGTTTGAGAAATTTGGCCATCAACCTCTTAAAGACATTCACAAAGGCTTAGCAAGAAAATAACCATTTGTACTTCTGAAAGAAAAACAGTGACCTTTGTTGCCACAATCAAATTGTTCATCATGTACTTTCAGTAGTAGATTTTGCGGCTGGCAAATGAAAAATATGTAGGCTTATTCAGTTACCAAAAGAGTTACACCTGAACCTTCCATGTACTGCTTGCTAAGAAAATGTACCTTTCACTGTGTAAACTCTGAGCTGCATGTAATGAAGCCCAGTTTATTAATTTTGGAAATTCAACAATATTGATTTCAATTATTAGTAAAACAGCTGTCAAAAAAATACCCTCAAAACCACCCCCTCAATTGTTTTTAGCCATTTAACAGACAAATTTCAGGTAAGAAAAAAAAATATATTTTTGAATTCTCTTTGAAGAAGTATTCAGAGGGAATTTTACATTTGGAATTATGTCCCACACAATCACAGATAAATCACACTTTCTCATTTTTCCCCACCACTCATAAAGAGCACAAAGATTTTCCCTGTGCTTGCAGCTAAATTATGTTACTGAATCAGTGATATCCTGGCCCTTTGCATGCTTGTTTTGGATTTCTAAATCCAAGATGAACAGTGGAACTTTCAATTTACATTATAGATATCTAGTCCTTTTACTAGAAAAGTGGAAAACCACAGCCAATTAATACCTTTACAACCATAAAGAGTATAGCAAGGCTAGCAACATGAAGTCCATTTTCTTATACTTCAGATTTATTCAATACATTTTTAATAGAAGAACAAAATGACCAACATTTAATTTCAGGGAGAATTGTCACCAGCTCTCAGCAAACTTAAATGTTGGTAACTTTGTTTTTGCATTAAAATGTTATTGCCTTATTTTTATAGCATTGCCAGTTTCTTTATGTTTACTGCAATATCTAAAAACCAAATTTTGATTCTACCTCAAGATTAAAGAGAGGATGAACCAGGATTGTGACAGAGGAAGTTCATATTTAAGAAGTCTTTAAACAGTAGCACAGAGAGCCTGAAGTATTAAATTGTGATATCTTACAATCAAGCACTAAAATCATTCTTTTGTGTTTGTTCAAACCCCATATAAAGGTTTCTGCTGGGTGATGACTGAAATTATTTTTTCCATAGAAAAAGCTTTTTATTTGCTTTGAAAGTAAAAGCAAAGAGGGTGAGTTTTTTTTTTTTTTTTTTTTGCTCTAGATGCATCATGGGCACTCTTTAAAAAATAAGAGTTAGTCGCTTTTCCAAATAACTCCTCAAACTATTTTCTGTAGAGTCCAAATATTTGAACTAAACTTTGAAACAAATTCACTTTTTAATGGCATTTTTTTAAATATTTAAAATAAAAACAAATGTGAACTTTGTATATTTTTCAATATTTTAAGCACAATTATAGATCTTTAGAAACTTTGCTAACTTCTAAATCTGTATACATAGAGTGTCTTGACTTTCTTCTGCACATTGTATAAAGCTGTGTAAATTTTATGTAATGAAATCCTAGAAGCATGATTATCGAATTGTATGTTTACTATCTAACATGTGGATATTCATAATTTTGAGTAGCCTGATGTTCACCATATCATACATAATATTAACATCAAGTCGTAATTAAAATGGCTATATAAAGTCTAATTAAAATGAATTGCAAACATGGGTTGGCTAGAACTGTTCTGGAAAGAATCTGGATTACTTTCCCATTTAAAGGTTTTACTGATATTCTGCTGCCTAACATTACTAATGTCTGAACATATACAGACTG
Organism: Rhinatrema bivittatum; assembly: GCF_901001135.1. Taxonomy (NCBI): domain Eukaryota; kingdom Metazoa; phylum Chordata; class Amphibia; order Gymnophiona; family Rhinatrematidae; genus Rhinatrema; species Rhinatrema bivittatum. Next base: position 183,722,513 of record NC_042621.1, read on the forward strand.
AAATACAGCATATGAAAAATATCAAAATGTAAAACACATAGAAATAATTGTTAGCAATTCCTACATGGCATATGGAAGCTTATACTACTCTAATGTGAAATGTTACTGTTTTATTTTACTGTTTTACTAGTTGGGGTTATAAACTAGATCCTCAGACTATTGTTAATGGGCACTATTTTCCATAGCTTTTGCTCATAGACACAAATTTGAAGAAAGCCCTTTGAATGCAGGACTCTTATATAAGTGAATGATACCCAACCAGGTAATTTGAATTAGTGATATGATATCCAACCAGGTAATTTGAGTTAGTGATATGTCAAATCATTCTGTGTTAATTCAAATTCCTTTGAACTGAAAGTCATTGCATTATCACAAGGGTTGCCAGTTTCAGTCGCCGAGATCCACACAGGCCTGGTTTTCAGGATATCCCACTATAAATATGCAGGAGATAGTTTTGTAGGCAATGCCTCTATATTGTATACAGATATAACTTATGCATATTGATTGTGGATATTCTGAAAATCTGGCCTGTTTGTGGCTCTTGAGGACCAGAGTTGGTCATCCCTGAATTATCATGATCTAGAAATGAATTGGCATGGAAGGATCATTGAAAATAAGAATGTTTAATCATTAGGGGGTTGCTTCATTTTTCTGGGATGAATTACAGCTAGAGTATTCTTTGAGCAGTAGGTAAGCCTTCTATGCATGCATGCTTTTCCCTCAATCTGTCTGCTATTCCAGAGCTGCACTTGCAGTGGTGGGGTGGGTAGACTCTGTGCTTTAAGGGAACATATGCATATTGAGAGAGAGAAAGAGAGTGAGATGAATGCATAAGATGGAAGAAAAGTAAAATGAATAGGACACAGGACACAAAGTAAATGAAAGTAAATAATACCATTGCAGTGCACACATACATGAAACAAAAAATGAAGAGATGTAGAAGTGAAAAAGGTAGGAAGGCTGGAAGTATGCCAGCCTGACCATTATAACCACTTCTCAAGTTGTTTTGGACAGGTGGATTGAAAATTGTGTTGTTTCTTTAACTATAACTTTTCAGTGACATAATAGCACTGTGTATACCAAGTCAACAGTGAGACTCATTTTCCATATGGTGACAAAGGGCCTGACCAGTGTTTTCATAATTTTTTCTGTGATTTGTGTAGAGATGTTAGAAATCGCTCACTCATTTTGTCTCTATAATACATATACCTACGCGCCATTTCTATATATGTGGTATATGTCTCCATAATATACTCAATTTTTTTTAAATTTTTAAACATGTATATACTGTATTTCAGAATATGTGCACATTTTGCCATTATGAAAAATATATGCATCTTTCCTAGATTTGTCATTAAATCCTCAATTAACTGTTTAAATGTGAAACAAAAGGAAAACCTCACTCTGAGAATTTCCTTGTGTATGTGGGCTAGCCCTTATGAATAACAAAAATCACTCTTGCATTATCATTAGTAAATATTGTCAATCAAATTTGTGAATTTAAATATATCTATATCTATAAAATCTCCTCACACATACGTACATAATTTCAATGATGTTTATAGAGCAAGTGCATGGACCTCAAAAATATTAATTGATAGTTGATGGGCACTACCCATACTGTATTTGCTTTATTAAAATTGTTTTGAAAAGCTAAAGCAAAAAGAAGCCTGGTAACATCTTGCAGTATAATCAGTATTCATATTTATAATACAAAATAATGAATGCAAACTTAATGACAGACCTAATGAGAAAGAACAGTCCTTCAGCTCTGTGTATGTCTGAACTAAAAGTCCATATTGTTTTACAACCATATGTTGAGTCTTGCATTATTGTAACTTTTTGTTTTTTTGCAAAATGTTTCCTACACAATGTGAAGAAATAATTATCTAAAAGGCAGCTTTATATTAAAGTATTGTATCCATTGTGCTTTTGTAATATTTTGAAAATTAAATACTTGTTTATCAAAAGCATTTTTTACATCAGTATTCACTTATACTTTTCTTAATAAAAGTTATATGCCAAATAAATCTATATCTTTGTTTTGCATTTGTTTGATGTCCCATTTTTCAGTGGTTTTCTTTCTATTTCTCATCCTTTATACATAAAAACAAGCAGTAAAATACGCTAAGACCTATTTTGTTAGGGAAAAATGCTTAATAGAAACATTCATATAGTTTTCTTCCCAATTCATTCTGAGGATATAATATTTGAAAATTACTAGAAACTCTGCATCTGTATTGGAATATGAGCAAAAAGGCTTGGCTCTATTCTTTGGGATCCTACTGGGTACTTGTGACTAGGATTGGCCACTGTCGGTGAAAGAATGCTGGACTTGATGGACCTTTGGTCTGACCCAGAAGGCTGTCTCTTATGTTCTTATGAAAAAGTAAAGATGACAGAAGGTTTAGGAACTAATTTGCACAACTTTCAATCCTCATTCCAGAAGTAAGTCTAAACCCTTCTCTATGGAAATTATCAATACCCCTGTTTGCAGTGGTTATGTCAGCTGTCAATCAAACATGTGCAAGCACAGCATGCTACTTCACCAACAGTTCTTCCATTTTGCCTCTGAAAAACCACACAAAGCTGAATGAATGAAGACTGTCCTGCTGAAATGTTTGCATACCAACAGTGATTTGTTTGCCAGGGCCAAGCAACTGTATGGATCAATTGGAGACTAAGTGAACCTTGTATTTTTAATTATTCTCATGTCTTAGGATGACATTACTATGAACAGTGAGCATGGGGGGCGGGGGGTGGGCATGCGAAAGCCGGCGGAGATCACAGTTCTGCAATGCGATCGCTGCCAGCTTTCGCACCCAATAGCGCCATCATAAAAGGTGGTGCTATTGGGCATGAAATTGGCAGCTAAAAGAGTCCCTTTTCACATGTTATCGTTTTGGAAAATGACCCCCAAGTCCCTGTAGGGATTTTTTTTTCTCGCTCTGTTGTACAAGGTTTCATTAGCACACCCTTCACTATGAAAGTGCCCAAGGTGAGTTACAGCTGTATTGTCAATTATATCAACTATAACAACAGCATAATAATTATGATTGGGCTGAAGTTATAAAGAATGCTTAATTTGCTGAAAAAATATCTGTATATGCACATATATTTATTTATTTATTTATTTAGGATTTTTATATACCGACATTCTCAATACAAATATCAAATCAGGTCGGTTTACATAGAACAAAACTGTCGCGGTTGAGGCGTTACATTAAACAGAGTTTCTGAACATAAGGACATAATTATTAAATATTAAATATTAAATAGACAACAATAACTCATCAAAATAACATGAATAAATGTAGGGAATAGTTAAAAAAGAGGGAAGGCTAAATAGGGATATACAGGTAACGGAGAACAGTGTTGATGGGCAAAAAACATGAGTAATACATGAGCTAGAGAACTAATGCATCAACAAAGGAGTCTTTTTAAAACACGTGGTCTGTCCAGATCAGGCGTAATAGGGCCTTGAGGGGGTATGGGCGGTCGTGGAACTTATAGTGGAACTTATAGTGAAACTTATAGTGGTCTATTTTGCTCTTTGACCGGTGTCGGAGTGTTCCTGCGATTCTGGATAGGCTTGCCGGAAGAGCCATGTTTTTAGGTTTTTCTTAAAAGTTAGATGACATATATATATAACTACATTTGTTTCATATTACCAAAAATAACATGACAAAATCTATTAATTTTTATAAACAGTATGAGTAAAATAGAAGAATGTCTGCATAATATAATTAAACAATCATTTCTTAGAAACCTGACATTCTGCTTTCATTTTAATTTTATTTCAAAGGATATCAGCATGGGAAAGCCCACACATATTGTGAAGATTAGCATAGGTTTAGGGTTAGTCAGATACATATGGTATAATTAAAATAAGTGTAACTATGAGAAATCACTCCAGTGTTCAATTAAAGGAATATACTCAAATAATTTTGCAGAATTTATATGCCATTTGTATGCAGGATAAGATAAATATTTATACTTAATACTTATCACTTGTATAGTGCTACTAGACACACACAGTGCTGTACAATGGTATTAAGTAATCAGATATGGTGTCCCTAACCCAAAGAGTTTATAATCTGAGTATATGAGGCAACAGGCAACAAAGAGGTCGATGTGCTAAAGCGTGCAAAATTGTGTAGAATTTTGCATTTGTTATTTTTGTACTATGACTTTAATGCAAATGAGCCCACTAGAAAAATAGGACATGTAGCTTTGCAAATAAAATTCTTCACAAAAAAATGTAATTTAGGTATAAATAATGTTTTTGCAAAAATGCTTTGCGAAGCAATTTTCACACATAGTTTTACTATATGCTCATTGTTAATCAGTTGATTTGCATAATTTAGCATCACATTCATTAATTATTAATTAACATACAATTTTACATGTGTAAAACTGCATGCCAAAGGTAGCGATTTGAGAATCAAATAGTTAAATTTCACACACTAGAATGTCAAATAGTGTGAGCTATTGCAACTAATATACATTTTGCTCTTTTAGTGCACAAAGTGGACTTTGCTAAAATTTGCATTGTTTAGTACACTGATCTCAAGATGATTTGCTTGAGATAAAAGCAAGTTTGCTTACCGTAAACGGTGTTTCCGTAGATAGCAGGATGAATTAGCCATGCTGTCATGGGACTGTCCGTCAGGCCCGGGAGGCGGAGCTTCCTAAGCGATGTCAGAGCTTTGCTCTGAGGCTGCGCGTGGGTTCCCGCGCCGGATTAACAGTTCTCCTCAGTCTGTGATATAGCAAGCGTGATCGTGTAGATCGGTCGATAGCCAGGGAGGTGGGTGGGTCAGCATGGCTAATTCATCCTGCTATCTACGGAAACACCGTTTACGGTAAGCAAACTTGCTTTTTCCCGTCGATAGCAGGCTGAATTAGCCCTGCTGTCATGGGAGTCCACAGCTCCCCGTCACGCTGAATTTGGTATTATGTCTTGTAGCGTGACGTGACTAAGTGGCTGTCGACCTTGAATTTATTAGAAGTGATGACTGCAGAACCGATTGACCCACTTGTGCATCACTCGTGGCTTGGTGATGAAGACAGTAATGGGCTGCAAATGTATGGAGAGATGCCCATGTTGCTGCTTTACATATATCTAGAAGAGGGACCTGTGTAAGATATGCTAGAGAGGTCGCCACTTGACGTGTTTGGTGAGCTTTTGGTCGATCATCCAAAGTGATATTCTGTTTGGTATGACAGAATTGGATACATTGTGCTATCCAACTGGCTATGGTCCGTTTCGCAACTGGTTTCTCTGGTGTGGTTGGGTTGTAGGAAAGAAATAATTGCGAGGGCCGAGATGGCGATTGGGTTCTTAAGGTGTAGATTGCTAAGGTCCTTTTGCAGTCTAGAGTGTGTAAAAGCTTCTCGTGTTCAGAAGCATGAGGTTCTGGATAGAACGTTGGTAAGTCTATACTCTGATTAAGGTGAAATGGAGTTACTACCTTTGGTAGAAAGGATGGGTGAGGTCGAAGTGTTACCTTTTGTGGGTGAAATTGAAGATATGGTGCATAATGTACCAGGGCTTGTAATTCACTCACCCTCCGTGCCGAGGTAATGGCCACCAGAAACACTGTTTTCCATGTTAGGTATTTCGGGTGAGCGGTATGTATTGGTTCAAAGGGTGGTTTCATGAGTTGGTTCAGAACCACATTCAAATCCCATTGAATTGGTGGTTTAGCGACTGGTGGTCTCAAGTGGTTAAGCCCTCTTAAGAATTTGGATATCATTGGATGTAATGAAATTGATTGACCTTTATATGGTCTATGTCTGGCCGCTATAGCGCTGAGGTGGACACGTACTGACGTGGTCGCAAGTCCTGCTACGTATAGTGTGTGAAGGTAATCCAGTAGTTTTGATGGTGGACAAGACAGGGGGTCTAAACGTTCCGTTGTACACCAGATTGCGTATCGTTTCCATTTAAATTGGTAATTACGACGTGTAGATGGTTTTCTGGCTGCCAGGATTACTTCCTGTACAGACAAGGAGATACCCTGTTCGGCAAGGAGGATCCGTTCAGTCTCCATGCCGTGAGATGCAGAGACGAGTGTAGAGGTTGTAGCAGGGCCCCTTGTTCTTGGGAGAGTAGGTCCACTCGAGATGGTAGACGGAGTGGTTGTTCGATGGACATTTGGAGTAGGTGCGTGTACCAATGTTGACGTGGCCAGGCTGGTGCAATGAGAATCATCTGTGTCGCATCTAGCATGCACTTTTGTAGCGTACGTGTGATCAAGGGAATTGGGGGAAACGCATACATCAGCGGTTCCATCCAAGGAAGGAGAAACGCATCTTGTGTTTGTCGCAGTTGACTGGGCCATACAGAACAGAACCTGTCTACTTTGCGATTGTGTTCGGTTGCAAAGAGGTCGATGGAAGGGTACCCCCACGTTGCGAAGATTGAGTCTGCAACGTCTTGATTTAGCGACCATTCGTGGGGATGAAACACCCGGCTCAGTTTGTCTGCCCGAGTGTTCGCTATGCCCGGAATGTAGGTTGCTTGTAGGTGGATGGAATGTTGGCATGCCCAATTCCAGATCTTTAAGGCTTCGTTGCACAGGGGCCAGGATCCCGTTCCCCCTTGTTTGTTGATATAGAACATTGCCACCTGATTGTCCGTATAAATCATTACTCTGTGGCCATGTAAATACGGGAGAAATGTCCGTAGCGCGTAGCGTACTGCTCTGAGTTCCAGAAGGTTGATTTGAAAAGTCTTTTCTATGGTCGACCAGAGGCCTTGCGTCTGGAGCTGATTGAAATGTGCCCCCCAGCCCCTCTTGGAGGCGTCCGTGGTGAGGACGGCATTGTGTGGTAGGATTGTAAACGGTGCTCCGTTTGTCAAGGTATGATTCTTGAGCCACCAATCTAGTTGAGTGATCATGGCGGACGTGAGAGTCACTTTCCAAGAGAGAGGTTGTGAGTGCTGTGTCCATTGTCGACGTAGATGCCATTGAAGTATGCGCATGTGTAGGCGAGTGTTGTTGACTGTGTAAATGGAAGCCGCCATGTGTCCCAGAGCGACTAGGATTTGGCGGGCTGATGTTGTATGCAGCGTTCGTAAATGGAGAAATATCTGTCTCATGGTTATTCTCCTGTCTTGTGGAAGGAACACTCTGTGTTTGGTGGTGTCCAGAATGACTCCGATGAATTGTAGGACTTGTGTTGGTTGTAAGTGAGATTTCTGATAATTGACTTGGAGTCCTAGTGTGTTCAGGCACTGAATGGTGTCCGAAAGATTTTGACGAAGCGTGGAGGGATTTGATGCTACCAACAGCCAGTCGTCCAGGTATGGAAAGAGCATGATCCCCTGTTGACGGAGATGTGCCACTACCACTGCCATGCATTTGGTGAAAACTCTGGGAGCCGTCGAGAGTCCGAACGGTAGTACTTTGTATTGGAAGTGATTGTTGTTGGCTCGAAACGAGAGGTATTGCCATGAAGAGGGGTGCATTGGGATGTGGGTGTATGCATCCTTGAGATCTATGCTGCACATCCAGGCTTTGTGTTGTATTAAGGGTAAGATTGATTTTAGAGATATCATTTTGAATTTCTCGTTTATTACGAATTTGTTGAGTTCCCGTAGATCTAAAATTGGACGTAGATCCCCGGATTTCTTCGGAATGAGGAAGTACGGGGAGTAAAATCCTGAATTCCATGACTCTTTGGGAAGAGGTTGAATTGCCTGCTGTTGTAACAGCACTGTTAATTCCATTTCCATTTGAATCGTGGTTGGATGATGATTCTTGGGTGGTGGATGTGGTAGGGTGGGAAGCATGTGAAAGGGAATTTGATATCCATATTGTACTATGTGGAGGACCCATTGGTCCGTCGTGATGGCTTCCCATTGATGTAGGTGAGATGAAATGCCTCCCGCAATGATTTCTTGTGGTAGTGGCGAGGGGATCACTAAAAAGATTGCGCTGGTTTAGCTTGCGTAGTTTGCTGTTGTTGTTGTTGTCGTTGTGGGCGTGGACGGCCCCGTCGAGACTGGTTTTGAGTATTCTGTTGTCTGGCCGGTGGTTGGTAAGGTTGTGGTCGATAAGAGGTATATGGTCGGTATGGTCGACGTTGGAACATAGGTCGACGGTATTGGGGAATGTATCGCCTATTAGTACTATACGTTGAAGGTGTAGTAAGAGATTGTACCGCCACCGATTGTTCTTTAAGTTGTGCTACTGTGTCTTGGAGTTTGTCTCCGAAGAGGTTGTCACCTCGACACGGTAAGTTGGCGAGTTTGGTGTGAACATCTTCACGTATGGAACTAGCTTTTAACCATGCCAGCCTGCGTGCTGCCAAGGCACTTGCCGATACTCTGGAAGTCGTATCAAAATTTTCATATACCGTGCGTAGGAGATGGCGTATGGCCTCTTCTATATCTTGGAGGGGCGTGACTCCTACCAGGTTGTGTTCTGTCTTCAGCTGCTGTACACAGTTGAATAAGTATTGCGCCAGATAAAATTGATGGTGACTTATACGTGCTCCCAACATTGCTCCTTGAAAGGCTCGTTTTGCAAAGTCATCTAGGGTTCGAAGATCTTTGATAGGAGGAGATGTAGAATGTAACCTCTGTTTCCGTGCTTTAGTCATTGCTGATTCAACTACAAGTGATGCATGAGGTAGTTGGGAGGTGGAATAATATGGAGATTTTTGTATTTTATATTTTAAATCTATTTTCTTGGATACAGCTTGTGTTGTGAAGGGAGTTTCCCACGATTTTTCCATCAATGTGTTCAAAACTGCATGTGAGGGTAATGCAGTGGGTTCTGTTGGCACATCAAATATTTTTAACAGATCAAGCGTGTCTGCTCTCGGATCCGGTATCTTCTGGATAGGAATGTTTAAAGCCGTTCCCATTTTCTCCAAGAATTTTGGGTAAGTTAAATCTTCCGGAGGAGAATAAGGCTCCTGGGAAGCTTCCTCTGGATCTGACAGATATCCTGTGGAAGAATCAGGAGACACATCCGTGTCCAATGAATGTAAATTACTATGAGACGTATGCTGTGCATCTCGTGTACCATCAGGTGGTGTTGAGGATTGCGCAAGTGGTAGACGTGGGTTGTGATGTGGCGGTGAAAGAGTTATTGTACCCCGGGGACTCTGAGAGGTGTCCTGTTGATTTCCAGGATTTATAGTGTGGGTTGAAGTGGACGGACGTTCAACATCAACAGATGTTGGCATGTGATAGGAGGCTTGCATAGCTTCAAAAAATCCAGATAAGGCTAATGACAGTGTATGAAAAGCATCTTGTGCTTGCCCTGTCATTTGAGGTTTGTTGCCTGATGAAGTATGAGAGGCAGGATTTTGTGCAGGTTCTGCATCTTTAGACATTTTCCTCTTTTTATTGAGTGGTTCCTGAAAAGATGCTTGTTTTGAGTATTTGGAATGGGTAAGGTTAGGTGACCTGACCATTGAGGAATAGGAGGAGGAGGAGGAACAAGAGAGCATGTCCGACTCCTCTGTAGTATTCCATTGGGGAGGTGATTGTGAAGGGACAGTATGAATGGGATGTGCTGCAGGTCTTGTGTGACCTGAGGTTGTTGGTTGTTTAGATTGTGTAGTCCTGTCTGCCCCAATTCTTTTTATTTTTTTATCTTTCTGTTTCGATTGAAGGGGGTACTGTGTCTTTAAGGTTCCCCGTTGAGATTTTTTGTTTACATTTGAGCCGTGCCGGCTCGAGCAGTCAGAAGAGCCGTGGTGCGCCGTGACTGGATGAGCAGAGTCACATGGTGCGCCGCGTCGGAGCGTCGGGCTCACATGGTGTGCACTGAGAAGGGATTCAGCAGTGTGCCTCGCGCCAGTGAGAGCTGCGCCGTCCTTCACGGCGCCGGATTGCGCCTTTTCACTCTGCCTCACTGCCCCCTGAGTCGCGTCAGTAGATGGCTGTTTTGAATGTTTGGTAAGTGCTTTCTTTTTTGAGGGGGAGCTATTTGATCTTGAAGAGGATCTCATTCGAGAGGGCGGGCGATCCCTGTGCCTACGCTCCTCATTTTTCTTAGATTTTAATTTGTGTTGGCTAACATGTTTATTGGAACGTCCTCTCTGCGTTTGAGGAGGAGTAGTTCCCGGACCCGGAGAAGATTTTGTGTCCGATACACTGTTAGCTGTCTCACGGAGGTGTGTCAGCACTCTTATCTTTTCCGCTCTCATTCTTTGTGCCCTCGGAGACATACGGCCACATGAAGGGCAATTATCAGTGTCATGGTTTGGCCCAAGACAGCGATAGCATAGGGAATGTGTGTCCGTAATGGACATTACCTTGCCGCATTCACATGGTTTGAATCCTGAGGGTCTCGGTGGTCGTTGTGTGTCAGACATTTTATTTTATTTTATTTTTTTTTTTTTTAATCTGTTATTTATACTGAGGAGTATAGAAGCTCCGCGTGCGATTCCCGCGCGCGGAAAAACAGACTGAGGAGAACTGTTAATCCGGCGCGGGAACCCACGCGCAGCCTCAGAGCAAAGCTCTGACATCGCTTAGGAAGCTCCGCCTCCCGGGCCTGACGGACAGTCCCATGACAGCAGGGCTAATTCAGCCTGCTATCGACGGGAAACAAAAAGCATCAATGAGAGAAGCAGCATTTGAATCCTCGTTTCCTTGGTTCACAGCCCATTGCAGTAAGCAGTAGCACTGACATCAAGCCTCCATCCATAGTATGGCAGCAATCCCAAGAAGGTAAAATGAGATGCTGACCTTCTTAACAAAAGGAGGGATATAGGTAGACAAGCATTCTCAGGAACCTTCAAAATGTACACAAATTAACACTTAAGCAAAACTAAAGAAGGAAATGTAGCTAACTTAGGAAAATTAATGTAACATGGATATTTATTTATTTATTTATAACTTTTTTATACCGAAGTTCAATTAACAGAGATAATTATCAATCCGGTTTACATTACAACCAAACATATATCCAGATATCCAGGACTCTGGTCTCTCCCTGCATCTGCCTCTTTTACATCACATTTATTAAGCACACAATAACACATAGAGTTGACTGGGAATCATAAAGCTGCAGTTTTATTGCTAAACATAGAAACAATACACAAAGCCCCAGTGGTCATCTGCCATGCCCCAGCAAGATTAATATAGCCCCAGGCCTCTGGCAGCCCCATGCCATCTCAGAGGATAGCCCCAACCACAGTCCAGCAAAGAGCCAACCCTGGAGTAACTGTACTAATTGCTCCTGACGATCAGTGTTCCCAGTGCTGACCATACAACCAACCTGGCTATCTTGTCAGCACCACACTGAAACATTAACCAGCCTTAGACAGCCCGCCTGCAAACCCAGCTGTGACAGCAATAATCATAGACAAAGAAGCAGAGATGCAACAAGGGGTGGGTGGGAGGAATGCAGCCTTCTGCAGCAGCTAACGTAGAAGGGAAAAAAAACCTTGCTCCTGTCCTTTATTGACTGCTGACTGCACCTACTCTCCCTTACTCCCTTATGGGACCCAACCAATCACAAGCACCAGAAATAAGGGTGCCCTATACAAACCAGGCATAGCAACGTTGCCGCCTCCAAAACCCCATGAAAGGAAGGCCTGCCACCAGACCCATCCCCCTCCCAACTGAAAGCAGCACAAGGCTGAGCCTGACACCCAAGTTATCCAGGGCAGCCAAGTACTCAGCCCTGTCTGCCCATCTCGAAATGCAAAGTCCAGTTTCTAACCACATAGTCTAGCTACTCCATTTTACTAAGAACCACCAAATTATATTTAATCATTAAATGAACATTATTCAGAGTATGCAGCTATGCTAACTGCTTCATCACATCCTGTGGCAACAAATTCCACAGTTTAATTGTGCACTGAGTGAAAATAAATTGTTTCTCTGATTTGTTTTAAATGTGCTACTTATTAACTTCATAGAGTGTCCCCCTAGTTCTAGAACTATTAGAATGGGTAAACAACTTTCCTGTGCACCTGTTCCATCCTACTCATGATTTTGTAGAACTCTATATATCTCCTCTCAGCCATCTCTTCTCCAGGCTGAAGAGCTGTAACCAGTTGTAAGGGATTCATTCTATTATTTTTATCATTTTGGTTGCCCTTATCTGTACCTTTTCTAGTTCTGCTATATCTTTTTTGAAATGGGGTGAACAGGACTACACATACTACTAGGTTGTGGTTGCACCATGCATCAATACAGAGGCATTATGATATCTTATGTTTTGTTTTCCATTCCTATTCTAATAATACCTAACATTCTGACTGCTTTTTTGACTGATGCCATGCACTGACCTGAGGATTTCAAAGTATTATCCACAATAATTCCAAGATCTTTTTCCTGGGTGATGGCATCTAATTTGGAACTCAGCATCATATACATATAGTTTCAATTATTATTCCCTGTATGTATCATTTTGTCCACATTAAATTTCATCTCATCCTCATCTTGCTCCTCACTTTGAACAATTTGGTGTCATCTGCAAATTTGATCACCTCACTCATCACTTTATTTTCCAGATCATTTATAAATTTATTAAAAATCCCCATTCCCAGTAAAGACTTTTGTAGCACTCCATTATTTACTTTTCCCCACTTGGAGAAATGATCATTCGGTTTTGTTCTCTGTCCTCTATCCTTTTAGCAGTAACCAATGCATTATAAGATATTGCCTCCTATTGAATTTTAATTTCCTGAGTCTCTCATGAGGCACTTTGTTAAACACTTTCTGAAAATTCAGATACACTACATCAACTGACTCACTTTTGTTCACCACTTCTAAAAACTTCTAAGAGGTTTGTAAGACAAGACATGCCTTTGCTAAATCCATGTTGGCTCTGCCCCATTAGATCATGTCTATCTAGATAGTCAGAATTATGTTTTTCAGAATAGCTACTACCATTTTGTCTGGTACTGATTTCAGGATCCCTGATCTATAATATCGAGAGCCCTTTTTAAAAATGGGCATTCCATTGGCCACTCTCCCATTTTCAGGTACCATAGCTGATTGGAATGAGAAGTTAGAGTTTACTAGTAATAAGTCTGAATTTTAATTTTGAATTCTTTCAGAACACTGGGGTGTATGCCATCTGATTCTGGTGATTGCTTCTCTTTAGTTGTCATTTTTCTTTGTTACAGCTTCCTGGTTCACTGAGATTTGATTCAGTTCCTCTGAATCAACACCCTCACACTCACCCTGAAATTTTGTACCATGTTCTCTCACCCAAGCTTGATGGTTCCCATAGAGTCCATCAAGCTAGGGTAAGAGAACATAGTAGAAATGTTGTCCTTTTGAGACTTTCCTCACTCCAAATGACGCCAAATCTTCACCAAGGTGTACTGTGCTGTTCGTACGTCTCACTCTACATGCAAAACTGGCCCCTAAACCCTATACAACCACTAACACCTCACCTCGACCTATCAGGTGCCCTCCTTAACTACTTAACTAGTCTCTCTCTCTCTCCCTCTCTCTCTCTCTCTCTCTCTCCCTCCCTCCCTCCCTCCCTCCCTCCCTCCTCCCCCCCACATGGAATCTTTGCAAATGCTCCTTTTAGTATTTTCTAATTTCCTCATTCTATTATAGTGTCCCTTTTTAAAGTTAATTACTACTGCTGCAGCTTTTCTTTCTTAATGTCCTCCCTTCAGTGATTATGTTAAATTTAATTGTGATCACTCATACCAAGTGGCCCCACTACCATTACCTCATGCACTAGGACCTGTGTCAAGTGAAGATTAGATCTAGAATAGTCCTCTCTTTCATCAGCTCCAGAATCAGCTGCTCCATGAAAGAGTCGTTTATAGCATCAATAAACTTTCCTTCCCAGCATGTCCCAGAAAAACATTCACTCAGTCAATATTGAAGTAATTGAAATCTACCATTATTATTGAGTAGTCAAATTTGTTAGCTTTCCTTATTTCTGTTAGGTTCACTGTCTGGCTCTTCAATCTGACCTGATGGATGGTAGAATACCCCCCACCACTATTTTCTTCTCAATCACACATAGAATTTCTATCCATAGAGATTCCACAATGCATTTTGTGCTTGCAGGACTTTTATACTATTTGATTCTATGCCATCTTTAACATATGGCCCCAATCCTCCACCAATTTGACCTGAGCTATCATTCCAAAATAATGTATACCCTGTTATCACAGTTTCCCCATTGGTTATTTTCCTTCCACCAGGCCTCTGAGATGCCTAAAATGTCTACATCTTTGTTTAGTGCCATACATTCCAACATTTCAATCTTATTTTAGACCTCTGGCATTTTGATACAGACAATTCAAAGTGTGTTTTTAATTGTATCAATTTGCCTAGCAGTTGAAATGAGCAGTTTGGAATCATTTATCTCTGTGCACGCTTTATGTAAATGTACCTGGCCTACTTCTACTCCTACTACTCCTACTATTACTTAACACTGCAATTAGTTATCCAGAGTGAACCTTTCAGCCTTTATTTCTTTTCAACAATACATTAGTTAACATTTATTTAAATCAATATCACAGTTTACTCTTGCCTTCTCAAAACAAGTACCCTTAGTTTTTATGGCAATCACACAGAGGAACTACCTATTTTAAATTGTTAAATGAATTGTTATACTTTCCTTTATTATTCCTTATTTTGCAGGATGCTGGTGCCCTGTCCAGCTGTGATAAGCTTGCCTCACTGATGTTAATACAGCAGGTAAAAGACAAGCTCATAGAAGTGAGAGGCTAGCCTTTAAGGAGGCTAGGATGTACTTTACTGCTCTTCTGCCATCTTCATCTTCACTATTCACCTGCTCAGTAAGGGCCTTACTATTGATATAGTGAGTATTCCATTCCTGGAAGACACTATAGTACATTTTTAAAATGCCCACCATAATGTATACTGCAGCAATATGGATAACTCCCTCTCTGTTCAGCTCCAGGAAATTTCTTCATTATAGGATACAGAATGGATGAGTGTAAAAAGATACACATATGCTTGTTCCTCCCATTCAAACCTGAAAATATTCAAGAATTAGTCCCATGACCTGAAGTATTAATACTGTTTGCAAAATCATTTTAGAGGTTGTGTGGATTCCTTCAGCTCTCTTGAGTTCTTAAGAGGTGTCAGATATTAGCCTTTCAGGAAAGTAGGCCCAAACAGGACATCACTTGTACTCTGCACAGGTTTTGCAAATTGCTTGAGCCAATAATGAGAGATTTCTATTTTTTTTCTATTTACACTTAATATCCCACATTTATAGTCTAGCAAATTAACTTACAATCAAAAAAATTACAAAAATGCAATATATAAATCATAAAAGAAATATAAATACAAAATTAACATATAAGATACATAATAAATACAATATAATAATCCTCATACATAGTGACATCACTGGGTCTTAAACTAGTCACAACTAGGTTTCCCATACTGGAATTCAATGCTACTCTAATTGCACATTCTGATGGATTGTAACAGTTCAAATGCCTTTGTTTATTTAAATTTATTGTAATATGCCTTGAAACAAATTTAAGGTGAAATATCAAATGCCCATAAATAAATAAATAAATACATTATTCCTACCATCTCAAACTTACCCAACTGAGGGACTCTAGAGAACAAGTCTCTCAACCCCAATCCAACCCAATTACATAAATAACCCTTTCAGTTGCTCCATCCAGAGTCCCTAAGGGCCACCCTCTTTGGATTGTCCCTTTTGAGGCAACCCATCATGATACCTCACCTCCAGTGGCAGCTGTCTCATTTTCAAGCCCCTGAACTAGGTTGACATCAGTGGGGGGCCCAGCAAGTCACAGGATATGGAGCCAGTCAGGCCAATGCTGCCCGTTTCCTACTTTCAGCATTGCAGTTCCTGTCAGCATGGAAATGTCTGCAAGCAGGATAGCCATAAGGACAATCACTGCCCTGCTTCTCTCCTGGTGGTAGCTCAGATCTTTCTTCCTTCTGGTAGTATCATTTTCAAGATCTGGCAAAAGCCCCTCCGAAGAGAGTTAAGACATGAGAAATGATCAGGAGAGACATGTATTGAAAGGGGAAAGTGGGGAAGGGGAGCAGCAAGCAGGCCCAAGTGTTTCCCACACTGTCAGTATGTTACTCATTTAAGTGTAAGTGCAAATACTGCTCCATGGACTGGAATTTTGCAGTCACTTTTGCCTTTCAAATAATGTAAAAGGGAAGGGCAGTGATACCCAAAGCCAGTAATTAACCAGAAATGTATGTGGAATAGCTGAATAGAGGAAGCAGGGGGACTGGGTTCACTACGTTCTGCACGGACACCTGAAGGAAGCAGCACACCCCAATTACCAGCAGAAGAGATGTAGGCCAGAGGTCATTGCAAATTTAAATGATTTGAAGGATTCAAGCTGCATAAATATTCTTTTTAGATGGAGTAAGGGACTCCTAAAATCCATGGAACCTTTATGTTCAAGAGATCGATCAATTTCATATTTTATATGTAAATTATTTTTTCTCCCCTCAATATCAAATTTCACACATATCAACCTATAAAATTGGTCTCAGAACCCTGGACAGCTCTTTGCCTCAGTCCCTGTCAGAATACATATGATACAAATCAATTAGTATGGTTTTCTTAAAAAAGGGGGCCGATATGTGCACTGAAAGTGGGTGCTGAACACTCAGCACCCACTTTCATAAAGTGCCCACAGGCATCCCTCCTGGGGGTGCCATGCAATATTTAAATTAGGGGTCACGTTATCAAGGAGGCACTAGGGTCACTTGCGCGCCCCTAGCGCCTCCTTCAGAATGGGAGCCCGCGAGCGGTTGGCCATCTGCTGGTTAGGAAAACAGATGCCTTATTTATCGGCGTCCGTTTTCCTAAATGGCACACAGCCAGGGGTTCAAGAAATGGACACTTTTAAACTGAGGGTCTGTTTCCTGAACCCGACCATCAGCGTTTAAAAAAACATTTTTTTTTAAGTTTTTTAAAGATTTTGTTACTCCTATTTAATATTGCAATGATATTAAGTAGGAGGATGAACAGAAAAGCAGTTTTTTTTCTGTACAACTTTTGGGAGCGCTCATCAATTAACGCATTTTTTTTTTGCATGCGGAGTGAATAGCTAATAACCTCATTCATATGCATTTGCCCCAGCAGTAACTCAGTTTACTTCTGTCCTCTTCAAGTACCAATTGACGACCACTAACTGTCTGCCTTGCTCAATTCACTGTCCTCGTGCCAGTTTGAGCCTCCTGTTAGCATATTTCACACTGAAAAAGTGTCCCTTTTTAATATATCCTCCTGCTCCAGAAACACTGTCCTCCCAGGCTATATTTCAGCCCAGGATGGTTTATGTAGCAACTGCCCTTATCCTGAGCAATTCCCATCACTTCTAGGTTTGCTGTGGGATTGAGAAACCTTCCTGGATGCTATCACAGTGCCACGAGCCTCCCTGAACGCTCCCAACCACTTTCAACTGCTTCTCCTTTCTACTCTGCCAGATTCTGCAGCAGAAGCCTCCATGGCACCATCACAGCTCTTACTTCCTAAGTCACAGTGCACTTTGCAGTCACCACTCACATTCCTTTCATACTTGCAGTGGGAGCCAATCAGCAGTGCTTCCATTCGTTTCCACTCCAGCCTTACTCTCTTGCCTATGGCTCCTGCTGTGAGATCCAGCATTTGTTCAGGCTATGGCAGGGGTA
This sequence comes from Rhinatrema bivittatum, assembly GCF_901001135.1. NCBI lineage: Eukaryota > Metazoa > Chordata > Amphibia > Gymnophiona > Rhinatrematidae > Rhinatrema > Rhinatrema bivittatum. The sequence goes on from NC_042621.1 coordinate 183,740,139, forward strand.
GAAAAGAAGAAAAAGGTTTAAAAAAACAAACGTAACCGCCCTCCCCAGTAAAGCCATCAACAAGGCTCCATTTCAGCCATGCCCTGTCTCCCGTTTCTGCCAGCATTGTCAGCAACTGAGAGGGCATCTAAGGAGCACCACGCCAAACAAATATTTCTCCTTCCCATGGAAGACCCAAGCAACATCCCCAAAAATTATTGACAAATAATATGCCTCCCTACAATTTACAAGCTGCTCACTGCAATAGATCCAGTTAGAAAATATAATCACATACAGGCCGATACAGTACAGTGCGCTCCGACAGAGCGCACTGTTAGTCTACTATTGGACGCGCGCTTTCCCTTACCCCTTATTCAGTAAGGGGAGGAAAACGTGCATCCAACCCGCGGCACCTAATAGCCCCTCAACATGCAATGCATGTTGATGGCCCTATTAGGTATGCGCGCGGGATACAGAAAGTAAAATGTGCAGCCAAGCCACACATTTTACTTTCAGAAATTAGCGCCGACCTTTTGGTCGGCGCTAATTTCTTCCGGCACCGGGAAAGTGCACAGAAAAGCAGAAAAAACTGCTTTTCTGTGCACCCTCCGACTTAATATCATAGCAATATTAAGTCAGAGGTTCCGAAGAGTAAAAAAAGTAAAAAAAAAAAAAATTGAATTCGGCCCGCAGCTGTCGGGCCGAAAACCAGACACTCATTTTTGCTGGCGTCTGATTTCCGAGCCCGTGGCTGTCAGCGGGCTCGAGAACCGACGCCGGCAAAATTAACCGTCGGCTGTCAAACCCACTGACAGCCGCCACTCCTGTCAAAAAGGAGGCCCCGTTTCTACCGCGCCACCTAATTTGAATACTGCATTGCGTGCACTGGCGAGGGGCTGGTGCGCGTGCCGGGAGAGCGGGCGTTCGTCCGCTCTCCCGCGGACTTTACTGAATTGGCCTGATAGACTTTGATAACATCATGGCAATAGAACAGAAGGGCAATAGAAAGACATATGGAACCAAGGAACAGTTGATACAGAATAAAGACATCATATCAGCTGTAAGAAAGGTTGAAACCTCAGTATAGCATGGAAAAATGTTTTAAAAAAATGATTGATAGTATCCTACCCTCCTGAATAATACATTTCCTTGAAATGTACAGAATGAATCTCGGATTGATTGAATATACTAAATTTACCAAGAAAATGTGGCAGACTGCACGCCATCTAAGTTAAGAATCTCAATATTATTGAATATCAATATAAAAATCCAGCAAATAATATTTCAGGGAGAATTCACCACTCTTCTTTTGCCTGGCACCGAATCCACGGAATATTCTTATTAACTCTTTGGGCCATGGATTTCACTTTAATTCCAAAGACAGACATTGTACCTACTGTTTGTCAATTACTTGAAGCATTACAGCTCGTATAATCGTGATTTAGAAGAATAAATAACTCAGAGTTGTGAAGAATTTCTCAAAGGACATCAAGGTTGACATTCAGTCTGGACAAATATACAAAGGTGACTTTCTGTAATAGAAAATTATGTCATTAAGAAAACATTTCTCTGACAGAGGACTGAGCAGGAAGATGTATATAAATATCTAGGGGGTTAATAAATTCAACACAAGTTACTAAGGGGGTCATTTTCCAAAGGTATCGCACGTGAAAAGGGACTTTTTGCGTGCAATACCTAGATCGGGGTGGGTTCTGGGCAGCGTCTGCACCGGAAGGGGAGGAGTTGGGGTGGCATTGGGGCGGACGCCACGAAGACATCGCTAACAGCGAAAAGATAAGGAGCCTTATCGCCATCAGTAACGCGGCCAATATCAATAGCGCCACCTTCCAGCGGTAATGGAGGGCGGCTCCATTACCGCTGGATTTTCTAAGTTCTGAGAATTTAGAAAATCCAGGCCTAAGAGAAAAGATCATCAAAGAATACCATAGGAGTTTGAAATTGATTTTGAAAAGTGCTTTAACAACAAGACATAAGATAATATAGTACAAACTATCAATCAGCTTGCAATTCCCATACTCCCCTATAGTTTTGTAATAATACACTGGCCCAATAAAGTTCTTAAACAGCAGGATGGAAGATCAAGAAAACTTCACCCATCAAGTAATCTATAAAAATTACTTACCAGAATACCAGCTGTTTCGGAATGTAATCTGCTTAAATGTGTCATGAAAGTGGACTATTTCTGTGTCATTCACTAAGCTTGCATGCATCTTAACACAGCTGCATGAATAAAGCTGTGTGACAGGGTTTAAGCTCATGGACCCTGTCAATGCTGCAGTGTAACCTGCTTGTGCAGCTTTGCATGCAAGCAAGTCATCCTGCTTTCTGGCCCCCAGGCTTGTAAAGGCAGATATAAGTCAACTTTGCCCTTGGATCACTGTTGAGAGGAGAGAGTTAAACAGCTGGACTAAGATGTGAAGGATTTGCATAAAAGGTTTGTGTAAATTGCAGGTAGGTGACTGTTGTTTTTATTCTTGTTGCAGTGTAGTGTCCTCCTGTGACCCACTGTTGTCCCCTTTCCGGTGTCTTCTGTTGCATCTTTTAAGTGTGTATCTGTGTGCTATGTGGGTTGATGTCTGTTCCTGTCCAGTTATTAGGAAGTAGATATTGACAAGGTATGACAATTTAGAGGCCAAAAAAGTGAGTGGGCAGATAGATGAAATTAGGACAGGGGAGAGAATTTAGGTGTCACGTGCTGTTCTAGGTCCCTAATTTAGACAGTCAAAATTAGCACAGGGATAGCTGCCCTTAATCAAAGCACTAGTAATTGCCCCACCTTCCCCCGAGGTGCAATGCCCTGCCTCTCTTCTGTCTGATCCCCAATACTTAAAATTCATCCAGCATTTCAATCCCCCAAGCTGTGATCCTTTCCCCTATGTCGTGATCCCCTCCCCTGAATCAGCCAATTAACAATAGATGGTCAGGTGGCCTTTTGCCCCTCTATCCTGCACCACTTCTGCCAGTGCCACTGACTTGAATTGAATGATCTCACCTAGCAACAGGCAGCATCATTCAGTGTAATGTCAGTGGTGCCAGCAGGAGAAGGGAGATTGTACTTTTCCTGCTTCTGAAGAACCAATAACTTCCAGATTCATAGGTGTAGATTCCAGAGGGGTGGTAAGGGTGGAGGGTGAGAGGCCAGGATCCTTATAGAATGGGGAGGGAATAAGTTGGGGAAAAAAAACCACCCAGCTATCTACAGCGTATTGGTTGACCTAGGGAAGTGGATCATGGTTTGAAGGAGGATAACGACATGGTCTTTGCAATCTTCCCAGAATGGCCTATTGGACGTTCTCACCATGTGTCAGGTCCGCTTTGCAAAGATGAGAGAAACAGCGTCTTTAGTGACTGCTCGCATATTATGGAACTTTCTTCCCCAGGAGTTGTGCCTTACAACATGTACTAAGACTTTCAATGTTATGCTAAAAACGTACCTGTTCAGGCAGGCATTTTTGTAAATTTTATTGATGCAGTGTATGGTTTCAGATTGGAGACATAATGCTGTTTGTTGTTTTATTTTTAATTTTATTATGCATGTGATGTTGTATGCCACCTAGAATTTTGACATAGGTGGCCTATAAACACCAAAAATAAAATACAATAAAATAGAAATTATACAATATGAAAGCAATGATTTGGAAAAAATGTTGAGTTTCAGAAACAAAAATCTGCTAAAATTCTATATCACTTGCCCTAAAGTTATTTGCTGTTGAATAAAGTTCATGTATAGCTACATCTGGTACAGACATCTGATTCAAGGCTATAGTAGAATGAAACTGCTATTCAGGGCTATGCTATTTGTTAAGTGGATTAATTGTTCTACTGTAGGCCAGAAGAAGGCATGGTGCTATTTAGGTAGGATATGGTCACTCTGAATAATGCTTTATGACAAGACTTACTTATCTTCTGTTTTCCATCTTCTCATTTCCCTTACTTCAGTCTATTCCCCCCACCTCCCACCCCTGCTTTTCATAAAGGAGTAGATTTTCAGAGGGTTACGTGCGTACGTTACACGCATAACCCCCGAAAACTTACCCCAACCCCCCCTGCGTGCGCCGAGCCTATCTTGCATAGGCTTCTGGCGCGCGCATCCTGGGGCTTTCCTAGGGGGCATGTCGGGGGCGTGTCGTGATGGCGCATCATCGGGGGCATGTCGGGGGGCGTGACGTGGCCGGCGCATCATCCGGGGGCATTCCATGGGCGTGGCCGCGGCCTCCGGACCAGCCCCCGGACCGGAACATGGCACGCGGCAGTCGGCCTGGCGCGCGCAAAGTTACACCTGCTTCGAGCAGGTGTAACTTGTTCAACAAAGGTAGGGGGGGTTAGATAGGGCTGGGGGGGTGGGTTAGGTAGGGGAAAGGAGGGGAAGGTGCGGGGGGTGGAGGGAACGGAGGCAGGCTGCGTGGCTCGGCGTGCGCAGGCTGCCGATTTTGGGCAGCCTTGCGCGCACCGACCCCGGATTTTAATGGATACGTGCGGCTACGCGCATATTTATTGAAATCCCGCATACTCTTGTTCACGCCTGTTGCACGAACAAAAGTACGCATGTGCGCAAATTTATAAAATTATATCATACTTTAATAACATAAATATATTAGGGCTGATTTTCTGTTGGCATTTTTGGGCTTGAGAAGGTGAATAGCATCTGAAAAGCAGTAGTTTGCCAATCATCTCCTGTCACTGTATTTCTTGTCTGTTTGTCTTGAATAGATTGCGAGCTCCATGGAGAAGGGTCGGTCTCTTTTGTGTCTCTGTACAGTGCTGCATACATCTGGAATGTGCTATACAAATAATAATAATAATAATAATAGATATTCAGTCACTATTCACTGTTTTGAAACTTTAATAAAGATATTGGAAGCAGCCAGATAAAAGGTATATGCCCAACTTATGAGGTTGCACCACCCTATGATCTCCACTAAATAGCTGGACTCCACCCTACTGTTGTCTATTAACCATGATTCACCTAGCTAGATACATGCCTTTTATGTCTCTCGTCAAGCTCTTCACACCTAATAAATTTACTACTGCTCAGGTAGGACTACATCTGAGTCAACTCCTTCCTGAGTGAATATCTCCAGCTATTTCCTACAGGATGTAAAAGAGATTTTTCTTTTCTTTACATTCCCTAGAAAAGTTTGTCAGATGGTGGCTCATAGTTTTTGTTTCCAGTTCCTGAAGCCAGAAGACTTCTGGGAAACAGTTGGGGGGAAAAAAAACCTCTCTCAGTGTCATTTCTTGCTGCTTTTAAAGACACATTCTTGTGATCACCACAGCACATTGCAGCATGAGTCTCTTTCAGGGTCAGTGCAAGCATATTTGGCGCCCTAGGCAAACCTCCCGTCTTTCTCCTACCCTTCCACAAAGTTGCCTATTGGCGGCAGCTCCAGAATAGCACTTTCTATTATCGGTGGCAGTGGCTAGAGCACAGCACTCACTTCTTTGGTGGCATTGACTCTGGTAGTGCAAGCCTCTGGACCTTACACTGACGGGATTTTGCTGCTCCCAAAATCTTGGCACTTTATGTGTCCACCTAATTTGCATGATGGAAGCACCAGCCCTGTTCTCTTTCAACTACTGATCACTGTCCCCAGCTCCTGCACAAGCATTTCTACACACTGTATATACATCTGTAATCCCTCCACCCTACCCATCCGTTCAGTCATCTCCTTGTTCACAATCACTCTCACAAATACACTCTACTGGTGTAATACTGCGCTGACTGCGGCCCACCTCCTGCGGTCAGCAAAGCCCCGGACCGCAATGCCATGCTGTCTCCTCTGATGCTCCCACCCTGATCTGGCCTTAGGCTCATGTACACATGCCCTCGTCATCCTTAGAGATCCCATGGTGAGAAACAGCCTCACAGTGCTCCATGATGACATCAGCAAGTCGGGCTATTTAAATGCCTGTTTCATTTCACTCTGATGCCTCAGCAACAGATGGCTTGACTGAATAGCAATATAGAAATCTTAACAAATAAATAAATATTCCTTATTGATTAATAGCAATTTATGGACTTCTCCTCTAGGAACTTATCCAAACCTTTTTTAAACCCAGTTACACTAACTGCCTAACCATATCCTCTGGCAATGAATTCCAGAGCTTAATTATGCATTGCGTGAAAATTTTTTTTCCACCGATTTGTTTTAAATGAGCTACTTGCTAAATTCATGGAGTTCCTCCTAGTCTTTTTTTTGTCTGAGTGAGTAAATAACGGATTCACATTAATCCATTCTAGACCTCTCATGATTTTAAACACTTCTATCATATCCCCCCTTAATCGTCTCTTCTCCAAGCTGAACAGCCCTAACCTCTTTATCCTTTCCTCACAGGGGAGCTGTTCCATCCCCTTTATCATTTTGGTTGACCTTCTCTGCACTTTCTTCAGTGCAACTATATCTATTTTGAGATGTGGTGACCAGAATTGCACACAGTATTCAAGGTGCAGTCTCACCATGGAGCAATACAGAGGCATTATGACATCTACTGTTTTATTTGCCACTTAGTTTCTTTTACTGTAGCAGGCACAGTTTATTTTCATTAGAAAGTTATTTTCCAATTTGCAAATTGCATACTGTACCATACTCATTGAACTTCCTTTCCAAAGAATACTGAAATAAAATGCAATTCCAACTAATTTGTGGAAAGTTAAAGTTGCAAGAAGATATTTAAATTTTGGTATTTTTATTTTAAATAGGTATTTGTTTCATTATGCTCCTGAATAGAAGAAATGTTTTGGGAAGTGACTAGGTTTCAGATTTGGGGCTTTTACTATTTTCTTTGACAGAAACAGGGAATAGTGCTTTCTTTAGGCAAATGTCACCAGAGCCTTTGAGAGAACTGAATTCCTTACACTTAAAATGTGAGCCAGAATTTGAATTTGTGGCTAGACCTTGAAAAGAGAAAGGCAGGTGAATTAAGAGCTAAGTATATGCAATTGTTTGAAAATAAACTGTGCCTGCTACATTAAAAGAAACCAAGTGGTATGTATTCAAAAGATTTACCTGGGTAAAATCTGCTTTCATGCACATAAATCTGGTTCTTTAAAAATAAAATATAGCTCCTTTGATTAACTTCATCTGCACAAATTTATGTGCTGGCAAAGTAACCTGGACAAAATGAGGGCAGGGATGGTGGTGGGGAGAAGATGGGCCAACATATTAATCTGGGTAGCGCCATATTGAGTGCTATTGACCTAGTTGTGCAGATGGGTCAGTTCACACAAAAAACAGGCCTAAAATGTTCCACATGTATATTTTTATTCCAGATGGTCTAATGATTTTATCTACATTTAATGTTCTTTCTGAACAGGAAAGTAGTATATAAAACGTTTTAAATAAATAAACTTTATCCCAGATATTATTATTGCTATTATTATTATTAATCATTTGTTTACCATATACCAGATGTATGCAGTGCTGTATAGAGACCTTTAGGAGACAGCCCCTGTACCATGGAACTTACAATCTAGTCAAGACAGAGAACACAGAGACAAAAAAATAAGGCTTAAATTAAGAAGAAGGCCATAACTGGAAAACAATTAATCTAGGTAGATTAGTGATGGAAATAATTGAAGAAGAGGTGACTGAAGAATGAGATTTCCTAAGAATTTATATAAGAAAAAGCCAGTATGATGGATTAGTTTGATTGTGTGTCCTTAACAAAACATTTGAATAGTTCTAGACTCAGAGAACCTACCTGATACCTAGACAGATTGATATTTCCAGCTAGGTTAAAAAAAAAGTTCTCTGTAGGGATGAAAACAGATATGTTTTCATTTCATTATGTTTGTGTTTATTTTTTTTTTCATTTCATTTATTTGAAATATAAAAAATTGAAATAATAAAAAGAAACAAAAAAAGCAAAATAAAACAAAAACATTGTCTAATCTCTGCCCTGCAGCAAAAAAAAAAAAAGAAAGTAACACTTCCCTGGCCCTTTCTCATTGCCTCTCGACTTCCCTGGACTCTCTTATCCCATGAAGTCTTTAAAATTTGTTTAAATCTTCACAGGGAAGAGTGATCCCTGGTTGTTCCTATCCTGCCCTATTTCAATTGGTGCCAGTAAGCTGATGCCAGTGCCCTTATTTTTTTATTTATTTATTTATTTTAAGTTTTTTTTATACCGATTTTCCTGCATAAAATGCATATCAAACCGGTTTACAATGAAACAGAATGAGCAGGAAGTAAAATTCCTTAGTCTAAAATTCTTAGGCACCGTTATTATTTTCTTTCATAGAAAATGGCAACAGCCAGACTCAGGCTGTCGCCATTTTGTATGGAAGAAATTAATCATGGTGCCGGCCTACACTTGCCTGTGTTGTTTGAGTTAGCAACAGCAGCATGGCAGGAACAACAGGGATCACTCCTGCCCCAGGATGTTAACGACTGCATGTGGTAAGAGAGTCCTAGAGAAGTTGCAGGCATCAGGGATGAGCATGGGAATTTTATCTTTTTTTTGATGGGGCAGAGACCAATTTGTTTAAAAACAAAACGAAGGAAAATGAATTAAAATGTGGCCATTTTTCTCTCATTTCATTTTAAAAATGAAATGAAACAGGAAATGTCATTAAATTGTCCTGTTTCATTCCAAAATAAAAGCCCAACTCTACTCTTGTTCTGTGCAATTCTAGACAATCCACTACAAACAAGTGATTACGGGCTAATATTTAAAGTCTCACATGTGAGTTAACATATGGGGTTTAACTTGAGGGCATGGACCATTTTATTTAATCAGGCAAAGCTGCAAGAACTTTGTTTTTTGGGCCACAAACCAATGTACATAAGGAAAATAGGAGATGAAGTGGCTGGGTGACGGGTAGGGAGGGAGGACCGGGCAATTAGAAAACTCCCCCTGGTGTTATCATAAGGAGAGATATCACTAGTAACCACAAGGGATTGCCAAGGAGTAGAAAGCATTTTATGGAGAAAAATTGCCCCAGTTGGCCCAGGCCATATTAAAGGCTAAGAGCTCTACTTTAACATTGTGCACATCAAAGATACCCAGGAAACAAATGGGCATTTAGCAATTTAAACATTCTAAGCAACTAAAACAATTTAAGCTTTTCAAGCAACTGCCAATCAGAAAATATTGCAATAATATTTTCCTTTTAACTCACAAGGGATTTCCAGAAAATAGAGAGCCTTCTATAGAGAAATACTACCCCAACTGGCCTTATTAAAGGCTAAGAACTATCTTTAGCTTAGTAGAACATATATCTGGGTAGGTTCTGCTGATTATTTGGATAAAGTTATCCAGATAAATTCCTTCGGATAACTCACACTCACCAGCTTATTAAATGATTTTGGATTTATTACACAGTAATGCTTACAGGTTTTGGAGGTCTTATTGTCAGAAGATTTTCCCCTATTTTCTGCCTATATTAAAACAGTTTTGAATATAGAACTTTAGAAGTCTTTAAAAATAGAAATTATTGAGCCAGGTTCAGACCAAGGGTAACTCTCCTTTAATTTTTATGCCCAGAGCATATACATTTACAACCAAATTTTAACAGCAGAACATTTTAACTGTTAAAGAATAAACCTTGATTTTGCAGGATAATCTAGGTATAAGGGGGTTCTAAATGTCCCCAGTCCCTTATTATTTATCTTCTTCACAGGTACTGGTCAGTGATTTAGTACAGAGAAGGAAGGAAGTCAGCAGACACTCCCCAATTGGAGATGTCTTGGAGGGAGTTCTGTTTTAATGCAAGAGTGAAGCCCAAAAGATTTCTCATTCACATCTCTTCTACTTCCAATCCTATGAAGTTGCTGGGACTCAAGGGTGGAGTTCCCAGACCTCGGGAGTTGCCTTGGGGTCTAGAAGAATCCTGAATGGAAGAGAACCCACAACTCATGTAGAGGGGAGTAATTATAAAACTTATTGTCTGAAATGTACATTTCCAATTCTATACCAAGAAGTGGATATACATTCTGGAGTCAGTAAGAGGACTGCCAGGTTTGTAAAGCTGCCAGGTTTGTTCAGGAGTCTAGTTCCTTGAGTATTCCCAGGGAATTTTCAGTTTGTTCATCTGAGGAGAAGATATCTGCAGCCTTCCAATGGTACTAAAACAGGGGAAGTTCTTGTGTGGGTGTATCTTGCTAGCAATAGAAGAGAAGAAAATCTCCTACTCTGCAAATTGTGTGACTTTATATTCAGCTGTTTTATTTTCATCTTTATGGCTTGCATGAGCAGAAAGTGCACTATTTGGCAAATCATCCAGAAGATGCCTAAAGCATAAGGGGTCTGAAACAATTGTCTGTCCCCTTCTAACTTGTCAGAAGGAACCCAGGAGCCCCATGGATTGCCCCTCAGGTTTATGATGTGCCCCTTCAATGTCTTCAAGGATGGAGAACAAAAGAGTAACATAGGAGGTAAAGGTTTTCAATCGAGGGAAAAGAAAGAAGTCAGGTGCAGAAATGGTTCTCACTTAGGGCTAGATTCATCAAACTATCACATGTGACAGGAAGAGGGGTGTATTTTATGGTAATAGCCTATTTATTGCAATGTATGCTATCTTAGCACTTCACATAGAGTGCAATAACTTTTTTGCACTAATACCACAATGGTTGCAGAGAGAGAGAGAGAGATGGAGAGAGAGAACGAGAGAAGCTATAAGGCCCTTCTAGTAGTTAGGTATTTATACCTCTATAGGAGGCCCACCTAGTAACTTGAAGTGAGGTTTAGGTAGTAGTGTAGGGGTTAGGGGCCACTTTGACATGCAGAGTGAGACGTACGAACAGAACAGTACACTCTTGTGAAGATTTGATGACCTTCAGAGTGAGGAAACTCACAAAAAGATGAGATTTGAACAATTTTCTCTCAACCTAGCTTGATGTTACCCAGGTTGATGGACTCTCAATTTGTTTAGAGCTCTGGGCTCACCGGTTGGTATATTTGGGCATAATCATTAGTCAAAATTCTCTAGAAATACTTTTTTAAAATTGTGACAAAAATTCCCTCCACTCGTGAATGAAGAGACCAGATGAATTTCAAAACTTAAAAATACTTAGCTTTAAAGGTGAAATCAGTAAAGCATGTTACTCCGATGACTTGGAGAAATCAGGGAAGGAAAATCTCTGATTTGGGCCAGTGTTTCAGCACTATGGTTTTGTCAGGGAGAAATGTTCAAATGCTTACGAGGAATCTTAAATATAAATAAATAAAATAATTATAAACTTATGCCAAAAAAATATTTTCCAATATATATGGTCACTTACCATGTGATATGTGCTTCTGTTCAAATCAAACATAAATTTAGAAAGACCCAATATCTAGGGAGCTTTACAATTATTGGACGGAGAAATGCATCCTATTTTGGACTATAATGTTGTTTTACATCCACGTATTATGAAATTTGCAGGCAGGCATCAGCATAAGAAACAATATTCTAAGACACCAAGCATAGGAGAACATGGCACAAAGAGTGGCATGAACACCCAATGTACTGTGAGAGGGGCATAAAACATTATTGGCCAAGTAAACTAAGGAAAGCCATTGCTAATCCTTGGAGTACTTAGACTGGGTACTTGTGACTTAGAATGGTCACTGTCAGAGACAGGAGACAGGGCTTGTTGGACCTGTGTCTGACCCAGCATGGCATCATTTCTTAAGTTCTTAGGAAGGGTAAAACAGCACCAACAGTGGCATGAAACTCCTTGGCATCATAAGAAAGACAAAGTGGCACAAACAGTGGCATGAACACATCAAAGTACCACAAGAGGGGCAAAGTAGCACTCATAGTGGCATAAAACTTCAAGAGCAACGGGCACCAATAGAATAATCAGTAAGAATGGAGATGGTGATACCTTTGTACAGGTCCTAGGTGAGGCCTCACCTGGAGTAATGGGTTCAGTTCTGGAGCCCTTTTCTAAAAAAGATAGAGAAAGGATGGAGGCAGTCCAGAGAAAGGCTACCAAAATGGTTTGGGCTGAGTATCAGAAAACATAAGAACAAAAGAAATTGCCATGCTGGGTCAGACCAAGGGTCCATCAAGCTCAGCATCTTGTTTCCAACAGAGGCCAAACCAGGCCACAAGAACCTGGCAATTACCCAAACACCAAGAAGATCCCATGCTACTGATGCAATTAATAGGAGTGGCTATTCCCTAAGTAAACTTGATTAATAGCAGTTAATGGACTTCTCTTCCAAGAACTTATCCAAACCTTTTTTGAACCCAGCTACACTAACTGCACTAACCACATCCTCTGGCAACAAATTCCAGAGCTTTATTGTGCGTTGAGTGAAAAAGAATTATCTTAGATTTGTCTTAAATGTGCTACTTGCTAACTTCATGGAATGCCCCCTAGTCCTATTATTTGAAAGTGTAAATAACTGATTCACATCTACTCGTTCAAGACCTCTCATGATCTTAAAGACCTCTATCATATCCCCACTCAGCTGTCTCTTCTCCAAGCTGAACAGCCCTAACCTCTTCAGCCTTTCCTCATAGGGGAGCTGTTCCATCCCCTTTATCATTTTGGTTGCCCTTCTCTGTACCTTCTCCATCGCAACTATATCTTTTTTGAGATGATGCGACCAGAATTGTACACAGTATTCAAGGTGTGGTCTCACCATTGAGCGATATAGAGGCATTATGATGTTTTCTGTTTTATTAACCATTCCGTTCCTAATAATTCCTAACATTCTGTTTGCTTTTTTGACTGCGGCATCACACTGAGCCGACAATTTTAAAGTATTATCCACTATGATGCATAGATCTTTTTCCTGGGTGGTAGCTCCTAATATGGAACCTAACATTGTGTAACTACAGCAAGGGTTATTTTTCCCTATATGCAACACCTTGCACTTGTCCACATTAAATTTCATCTGCCATTTGGATGCCCAATCTTCCAGTCTTGCAAGGTCCTCCTGTAATGTATCACAATCTGCTTGTGATTTAACTACTCTGTATCATTTTGTATCAACTACAAATTTGATAACTTCACTCGTTGTATTCCTTTCAAGATCATTTATATATATATTGAAAAGCACCGGTCCAAGTACAGATCCCTGAGGCACTCCACTGTTAACCCTTTTCCACTGAGAAAATTGACCATTTAATCCTCCTCTCTGTTTCCTGTCTTTTAACCAGTTTGTAATCCACGAAAGGACATCACCTCCTATCCCATGACTTTTTAGTTTTCTTAGAAGCCTCTCATGAGGGATTTTGTCAAATGCCTTCTGAAAATCCAAATACACTACATCTACCCCATTCACCTTTATCCACATGTTTATTAACCTCTTCAAAAAAATGAAGCAGATTTGTTAGGCAAGACTTCCCTTGGGTAAATCCATGTTGACTGTGTTCCATTAAAGCATGTCTTTCTATATGTGCTACGATTTTGATCTTGAGAATAGTTTCCACTGTTTTTCCTGGCATTGAAGTCAGGCTCACTGGTCTATAGTTACCCGGATCGCTCCTGGAGCCCTTTTTAAATATTGGGGTTACATTGGCTACCCTCCAGTCTTCAGGTGCAATGGATGATTTTAATGATAGATTACAAATTTTAACTAATAGATCAGAAATTTCATTTTTTAGTTCCTTCAGTACCCTAGGATGCATACCATCTGGTCCAGGTGATTTGCTACTGCCGCAGCACACTGTACCGACGATTTCAATGTGTTATCCACTATGACACCTAGATCTCTTTCTTGGGTTGTAGCACCTAATACAGAACCCAATATTGTGTAATTATAGCATGGGTTATTTTTCCCTATATGCATCACCTTGCACTTATCCACATTAAATTTCATCTGCCATTTGGATGCCCAATTTTCCAGTCTCACAAGGTCTTCCTGCAATTTATCACAATCTGCTTGTGATTTAACTACTCTGAACAATTTTGTGTCATCTGCAAATTTGATTATCTCACTCGTCGTATTTCTTTCCAGATCATTTATAAATATATTGAAAAGTAAGGGTCCCAATACAGATCCCTGAGGCACTCCACTGTCCACTCCCTTCCACTGAGAAAATTGCCCATTTAATCCTACTCTCTGTTTCCTGTCTTTTAGCCAGTTTGCAATCCACGAAAGGACATCGCCACCTATCCCATGACTTTTTACTTTTCCTAGAAGCCTCTCATGAGGAACTTTGTCAAATGCCTTCTGAAAATCCAAGTATACTATATCTACCGGTTCACCTTTATCCACATGTTTATTAACTCCTTCAAAAAAGTGAAGCAGATTTGTGAGGCAAGACTTGCCCTGGGTAAAGCCATGCTGACTTTGTTCCATTAAACCATGTCTTTCTATATGTTCTGTGATTTTGATGTTTAGAACGCTTTCCACTATTTTTCCTGGCACTGAAGTCAGGCTAACCGGTCTGTAGTTTCCCGGATCGCCCCTGGAGCCCTTTTTAAATATTGGGGTTACATTTGCTTTCCTCCAGTCTTCAGGTACAATGGATGGTTTTAATGATGTTACAAATTTTTACTAATAGGTCTTCTCACCATACAAAAAAAAAATTAAAATTCTTATGTCATCTTAGTAACATGAACAACTCCTTCAATTATATGGCATTTGAAGTAACACAAAACCTTTTAAAACAAAGTCACTCAGAACCTATACACAAATCCATATCAAAACAGCATCAGTGTCCAGAATTCAAACAACTTTACCTATGAAAAGGCAACAATGGAAATGTTATATCAAGCCCTAGAAAAGCAATATTATTCTTCCTAGCAGGAAGAAGGAGTGGCCTAGTGGTTAGAGTAATGGGCTGAGAGCCATGGAAACCACTTGCCTCACTGACGATCTTGAGCAAATTGCTTTATCCCTCATTGCCTCAGGAACCCATCAAGAGTGTAAGGATTTGGGGGCCATGGACTTATTGTACCTGAATTCTAAAAATACTGTAACCTTTAGTATTATTTGAAAAGGCAGACTAAAAATCAATATTTAATATTAGTAAATGCACATCCTGCTGGGAAAACAGAGTACACTGGTGTACATAGAAACTAAATGATAACAGAACACCTCATGTTGATTATACACAAACACGATAATATCCCTCACCAAATACAAGATAAATGACCACATATTATAAAGAGAAATATGCAAACAAAACTTGAACTTTTGTCCACTCCAATTTCAGGCCTTTCTCCTCCTGCTCTCTGCAGGACTTACGTTTTCTCACAGCCATAGCTGCCCATGGCATTGGCTAATATTTTCTTGGCCATAGGTGCCATTGTCGAAGGATGTGGAACAGCCGGCCCTACCATATACAGCTGTTAATCATGGTAGGGCCAGAGATGCAGGAGGAGTGCAAGCTTAGGGGTCCTGGCACCCCTCCTGATGCTCATTACCTTCTCCCACCCACCCTGCCAGCTAGCAAAATGATTCAAGTGCCTCCCTTGCTAGGCTCTCTTTCCTCACAGCAGTGCCAAGACTTGGGGGGAAGGCATTGGAGGTGTCGTGAACAGTAGACTGCATAAAGGCCACACAGTGGCAGAAGAAACAGGAAGAAAGTGAGCATAGGGCCTATCTCCGAGCCAGTGCATAATCTGGCCCTGCAGTAGTTCTTTCCTCACATGAGTTTCCTAGGTAACAGGAAACCAATGCTGAAAGTGTAGGTAAGGCCACAGCAGGGTCTGAGCATATGTTGCCATCAAGTCAAGCATCACATTCACTTTTTTTTCTTCCTGTTTCTTTGGCTGTTGGAAGTTAGAAATTAACTAGGCAGGAAAGTAGTTAATAAGAGATTTCAAATAATAAATGAATAAATTGCCACTGTGCTTGAAACTAATTGTATCCCAGTTAAATGAGAATCTGGGGATCCCAGTGTTTTACATGTGTGGTCTTTGAGCACTTCTCTGGGAACAGTGGGCGCCCAGACTGTGGAGTCACACTGTCCCCAGGAAAACCCTCAGGAAATAGCTTTGTGGGCAGGGTATGTGTCCAAAAGCAAGCAGCACTCTAGTTGATGCATGGGTGGTTACCAGGAGAGTGGCATACGCAGACTTACAGAGTGCCTACTAGGATCCTCAGGTTTTACTCTCGGGCCTGCGGTGCGTTGTAGAAATGGCGCCGGCGCTACCTTTGCCCTGTCATATGACAGGTCAAAGGTAGCGCCGGCGTCATTTTGTTTTTTGTCCCCCGACGTCAGGAGTGTAGGAGATCGCTGGACCCCCAGGGACTTTTGGCCAGCTTGGGGGGGCCTCCTGACCCCCACAAGACTTGCCAAAAGTCCAGCGGGGGTCCGGGAGTGACCTCCTGCACTCGAATCATTTTGTACAGCAAAACGACGTCAGGAGCGTAGGAGATCGCTCCCGGACCTCCGCTGGACCCCCAGGGACTTTTGGCCAGCTTGGGGGGGCCTCCTGACCCCCACAAGACTTGCCAAAAGTCCAGCGGGGGTCCAGGAGCGACCTCCAGCACTCGAATCGTTTTGCTGTACGGCCGGCGCCATTTTGCAGAAAATGGCGCCGGCCGTACGGCAAAACGATTCGACTGCAGGAGGTCATTCCCGGACCCCCGCTGGACTTTTGGCAAGTCTTGTGGGGGTCAGGAGGCCCCCCTAAGGTGGCCAAAAGTCCCTGGGGGTCCAGCGGAGGTCCGGGAGCGATCTCCTACGCTCCTGACGTCGGGGGACAAAAAACAAAATGGCGCCGGCGCTACCTTTGACCACAGGGCAAAGGTAGCGCCGGCGCCATTTCTACAATGCACTGCAGGCCCAAGAGTAAAAGATCACACCGGGACCCCCGCTCTGGACCCCAGGTAATTTAAGGCATTTTGGGGGGGTTCGGGAGGGTGGGGGATTTATTTTAAAGGGTCGGGGTGGGTTTTAGGGATGTTTTAGTGTGCCGGTTTTCCCGCCCTCCCCCGATTTACACGATATTTACAAAAACAAAACCGCGACGATCCGATTCCCTCCCCCCCCCAGCCGAAATCGATCGTTAAGACGATCGATCACACGATTCACATCTCTAGTTATTTATATACTCACATACTAAACAAAGTTGGGGATAATTTTAAAAATTGTACATTTTTTGTTCAAGATCGCAAATACTTTTACCCACAGGCTTTGTACCAATTCTCAAAGGAAATGGTGTGTACTTTTAGGAGCTTTTAGGAAGCGCAATTTCAATAAGCCTTTTTACCCATGTAAATGTATTTTAAATATTGTCTTCTTTATGTCCAATAACGTGTTTTAATATCCCAATAATTCACTGATTCTTCAGCCACAAAGAATACTTTCTACTTAAATATTATTCAGGCCTCATATCACGATGCAAATTACACACTGTAAAGCATGACTTATATCTGCCTTGTGTGTCACTGTTATAATCACAGTTCAAATGCCTTTTTTTTTACAGAATGCAATCAAAATAAATTGTATCCTTTTTTTGTGAATGCAAATAAAATTATCCATACTTCTTTCATGAAACTTCTGTGTCTTTTAGTTTAGTCCCAAGCCCATCATTGACTAGTATTTTGAAAACAGCATCTATACTAGGGGCATATAAGAAAAAGAAAAATAATAATAGAGTACAACAAAAACATTTGGTAAGTATTCAAAATTGATAATAGCAGAGTAACAAGGTCATGTTTACAAGGCTCCCTTTGTCATTGTCCTTATGAAAACTTATTGAATAATATAGCAGTTTAGATTTGTTCGTATAAAGAACTTACGGGTAATAGCAGTTTGAACTCCCTTTTTCTTTTTTTTTTCTCGAGATAAATGAACAATATTTAAGAACAGAGTGAATTTTTGAGATATTGCATTTTATTTTTTCACTCTTGAGGTTCTATTTCATGGGATTATGTGTTTTTTACAGTCCTGTTCTGCAAGAGATGGTGATGGGTTCATCATGATTGTTGAGTTTAATTATCAAAATCTTAGAGGTGGGGATGGCCTAAGACTGAAAGTTTGCCTCGGTACTTAATATCCTTGCAGCGGCCCTATCTCAAAAGTCATGCCTCAATAAATTGCTTAATCTATAAGGTGCTACCAGCCTCTTTTCTTTCTTACTTGTCATGCTATATGCTCACTTTTGTTTCCTTTTACTGCATCACTCCAATGCAGGCATACAAATAAACTGTTAGAATATTTCAGTAAAATCTGTTAAGCCAGCAACCACTGGAGCACTTCTGGAACTTGAACCCATAAAATAGAATCTGATTACTTTCTTCCATCCATGGGGAAAAAAAAGTGTTCCTGATAAGCAGCCAAATCCAGCAGCAAAGGTTCACTGTTGCATATATTTCGATCTATAAACCCCTCCTCAAATAGGGAAAATTCAGATAAATAAAGGATACAGTATGCACAGAAGACACTTTCAAAAGTCAGAACACCAACTGTCTGTATTCCCTGATGGTCATTCTTTACTTCATAATAAGTTTATTAAGCCAGAAGGACTTTTTTCTTTAAACAAACTTTTATTCCAGGGGACAAGTCCACGCCTTAAGCTTGTTTAGTTAAGCTGTGATTCATCACTTCTATTCCTTTTCATCCATACTTCCATACTGTACAATTCAGGCTATCAGGGGAAATAGGACCTTTTCAGATCCACATCTGTGATCCCACAGTGGATAACATTTCTTGAGTTGCCACAAATCATTAAAAACTTTGAAAAGAAATGCCATGAAAAGTAAACTTTAAACTTGCCTCCAGAAAAATGAATGATGGATGAGGCGCACTGAGTCTCTCTTCTCTGTCATGCATCGAAAACTCAACGTCTGCATAGCAGGAACGAGGATTTAAACTGCACTCCAAGGAGCACATCTGTGCACTAAGTAAATATAGATAAAGAATGGAGTGCAATTATTTACAATAAATATTGTAATGTTTAGCAAATGTGAGCAGAAAAGATTTTAGACATCATAATGTCCATGGCCTGACGATGGGATTAATGATACATTTTTTTTGAGCACAAGAGATACAAAACCATGGACAATGCAACAATCATTAAGCTTGTCCTCAGATGGGCTTCAAATACATTCCATTTTAGATGCTTGCATGAGTTGAAACTCAAATGGAATGTATCTTAAGTTCTTTTGAAAGAGTTTTATAAAAACTGTATTATAATTAGGTATTGAAATAAAAGAAAAGCAATAATTATATACCAAAAATTGTCATCCATCCAACATAACAAAAGGGAAGGTTCTCCAGTCTAGTCAGAATACCATATATAAATGCATACACAAAGAGACATAGAGATACAGATATATGTTTAGAATTTTACCCCTGACAACAGAACAGTAGATGCTTATTACAAAGAAGTTTGACCCAGTGAAATTCCATTGAGCATAGATACTGTAATTTTGAGTTGCGACCCATCTGTGTGTCATTTAATTGAACTGCTTTTATTTTGGAGTTTTTCTTAGACAGTAGAACTCTGTTATTATGATTCCTTATGTTGCAGTGAATATTTTCAAAAGCTCCATTATCCTCCAACAAATGTCAGTGAAGAAGCCAGAATTGTTACAGTAACTGAATCTTTATTTGAGCAAATCAATGGACAGCACAGGTTTATAAAAAAAAGACATTTTAATTTAAATTCAAACTTCCTCTTATGTTTGACCACCTAATTAAAATTGTGTAAGTACAATAATTCACTAATGACAATTCCCATGCCTCACTCACTCCCTCTCAAGAAAAAGAAAAATTTAATACAAATCTTTATTCCAGGAACCGTGCCTACATTTTGATATGTTCTTTATTGTTTCGTACTCAGTTCAGCAAGGACATTGTAGTACTCTCAGATAGGGGTAGATTTTAAAAGCCCTGCGCGCATAAATCCTGCCGGATTTACGCACGCAGGGCAAGCCTATTTTGCACAGGCCGCCGGCGTACGCAAAGCCCCGGGACGTGCGTAAGTCCCGGGGCTTCGGAGGGGGTGTGTCCGGGGCATGTCCGGGGGTCAGGGGGCGGTCCGGGGTGGGTCCGGGGGCATGGCGACGGTTCGGGGGCGGGACGGCAGGGCGGTCCCGAGTTCCCCGGCACTGCGGCCTGTGCTAGGGGATGCCAAGGCGGTGCGCGCAAGTTACGCCTGCCTCAAGCAGGCATAACTTGCACAACAAAGGTAGGGGGGAATTAGGAAGGGCTGGGGGGTGGGTTAGCTAGGGGAAGGGAGGGGAAGGGAGGGGAAGGTGGGGGGACTCGGAGGGAACAGAGGCAGGCTGCGCAGCTCGGCACGTGCAGGCTGCCGATTTTGCGCACCCTTGTGTGCGCCGACCCCGGATTTTATAAGATACGCGCAGCTACACGCGTATCTTATAAAATCTGGCGTACATTTGTGCCAGTTGCACGAACAGAAGTACACATGCGCGTACTTTTTTAAGATCTACTTCATAATTCTCAGATGCAGGGGACTTTGCAGTTAACAGGTGCTCATAATAAGATTTCAGAGTACCAAGTTGCACTGGATGCATCCAGATACACAAATAATAGGAAATAACGAAAAGGACAGAGAGAGAGAGAGAGAGAGCGCACCATTGTAAACCATCCAAAATAAAGAGGGTAATTTACTAAGCATTTTCCCCATAAACACAGAATAGAAACAAAATTTAGTACATATAGGATAAAATTCACTATATGAAAACCAAGGGAATTGTTGGGTAAAGAAAATACTTTTGCAGGTCTAATGAATAATGTTGCAAAAAATATCCTTTTCTTCATGGACTCATATCTATGAGAATAGAGAAAGGGAAAAGGATATTTCAGACACTTCCCACTGGGTTTGGTTTTAGACAGAGGGAGTAGTTTCTATATGGCAGAGGAATCCAGATGGTTCTCTCGTCTTTCCTCCAGGGAAGATGGCTGAGGCTCAAGGATGGAGCTCCCAGGCCATCAGGATCCAGCTTAGATTTCAGGAGGATTCTGAGTAAATGAATCAAGACGTGATCTTTAGGGAAGAGGAGTACACCCTATGCACTTTTTCCCAGGGGAGATTATCTTGTATGCCTTAATAGGTGGATCTTCAATCTGGAGAAGAGTAAAGTTACCAGGTTTAAGAACCTGTCCTAAGAGTTTCTGCACCAAAGAGTGGCAGCAGAAGCTATACCAGTATGTGCTTTGAGAAATGTTTCATAGAAGGAGCCCTCCGAGGATTAAGAGGATAGTTTACTTTCAACCAGGAGAAATTTCAAGTTCCTACTTGGAGAGGAAAATCTCCCGGTAACAATATGGGGACATTTCCAATGGTAAGAGCATTTCTAAAGAGTGCTTTGCTAGTGGTGGGAGAGGAGAAAATCCTCTATTCCACAAATTCTGCAATTATAAAACATTGATAGTATGTTTGAATATTTGTGCTTCATACCACTAGAAGACAGTGTACTATCTGCTAAGTATCCACATTTTTCAAACACCTCATTAAACTTTCATTGGGATCCACACCAACCTTGTGTTGTTGAGTAATTTGTTCTGAGAGGTGCAAAAGAAATACAAAGCCTAAGCATCCTCAAAACTTGTTTTTCCTCCCTGTTGGAGGCACCCATGGTGCCTCCAACACACCTGGGATGCCCTTCGGCTCCCAGGTGTGTCTCTTAGTCAGGAGAAGAATTGGAACAGGGGTTACATAAGTTTTCATGATTATCAAGGAATTTTTACTTAAGAAGAAGAAAAGGCTAGTAGTCCCAAAAGCTTGTAATATGAAACATTTGTTAGACCTATAAATATATCAGGGCTTTTTTTTTTTGCTCTGGTGTTCAAGGATTACACTAGTACAAAATATTTAACATTTACAACCTGCTGCTACCATTGGGGGTCTGTATAATAAATCAGAGAGTTCTGTGTTTATTTCTTAATATGCATGTTCTGCCCAACAGATTAGCTCAAACATGTACAATATTAATGAGATACAGAGTGCACAGACACTGAAAGAGGTGCGATAAAATGAATACAGTCCTTTGAGCTTGCACATTCTTGACACATTCAGATTTGCTGGTACTAACTGGCCAAAGAATAAAGGGCTGGATAACCAGGAGAATGTCCCTACGTGGCCCTTAAGGCAATTATCAAATAGCACCCTGCCTCCTCCATATACACACATGTAACATCCTGCTTACCTTTCTTATTCACTCCAAAAGAATAACACTCTAGTGTGCATCTCTTCTTACAATTCTCCAAACAAATAAACTTCCAGTACCTACCCCAGCTATTACAAAGCTCTCGGAACAAAATAATAACTCTCCAGTACATTCTCCTCATCTTCTTATTCCTCCACCCAAATGAAATAGCCCAATGGTGCTGCTTCACTTTCTGATTCTCTCAATCCCCCTACTCTGATTCTGGCCCATAAACCAACTCTGGCCCTCTACTTCCTTCTGACACTTGTCTCTAAACCACCCCAAGCTACCCAGTTGCAGGAGAGTCTCTTACTTCCTACTTGCTCATTTTCCAGTATTGCTCTGCTACTATACAATATTAGGGTTGTCCATTTATTTTAAATGGATTGGCAAAACACAACAAATGAGGCTGTTTTTGGATTGTACAAATGATGCAAACTGAAAATTAGCCTTATATGAAAATACCTAAAAATGTTTGTGTATTTTTGTATAAGTGCTTTAAAAAATGGGCCTTTAGCAGGACTAGGCTTTGGCCTAGTCCTCCCTGGAGTCCAACCTCAAAACAGGTTATGTTGCAAAGTCCCACACCTAGGCCCAAATTCAATGCTAGGGCCTGTTAAAGGCAGGGTCCTGTCACTGAGGTCTAGGTCCAATGCCAAGGCCCGGGCCTAGGCCTAGGACTGATGCTTGAGCCTGGACCCAATGTTGAATCCCTGTCACCGAGGCCTGGGCCTGGGCCTAGGCCAAAGCATGGGTCTAGCCAAAGCTGGGTCCCAGCCATGAACGTTAGGGTTCAATACCAGGGCCCACCTGAGGCTGGGTCCTGTTGCCTAGGCCCGGATCCAACACAGAGGGCCATTATGAAGTTCAATGCTGGGGCCTTGCTCGAAGCAGGGTCCCAGTTACAGAGGCCTAGGTCTAAGCCTGAGGCCTAGGACTGGACCTGACACTGGAACCAGGGGAAGATTGGCCTATTGGGGGATCAGGCATGCCCTGGTAGGCCGGTCAGATTGGTAATGTGTCATTTCCTCTCAGACTCTTCTGCTTTCCTTGTGGCTCAACTGAACTAGCAGTTAACTCTTTGTCTTTGTGTGCAGATGTGCTGGGCTTCAAATTCAGAGGGAGCAAATGCAGGCTGGTACTTGTTGCAGGTAAGCCAGCACCTTGATGGCCCCTGCTTGCTGTATATATTTGAAAAAAAAATTAAATGCTGCTGTTGCTGGTTCCACAGCAGTGCTCTGTTTTCCAGTCAGAGCACTGCCTGCCTTTGGCCTGCCTCTCTGATGCTCCAGTCCAGCTGCAATGTCCTGTCCCAGCCTCTTCTTGTCTCTCCCACCTTCTTTTTATTCTTTTTTTTACTAATTGGATGAGCCATCAGCCCCAGGACCCTTCCTAGGGAGAAAAAAAGCATTCTATTGCCAGTCCCGCATTAACAGAGCTCTGTTTCCATCTGTACCCTCAGAGATGGAAGAAGGGAAAGTGAAGCTGTGCAAGCACTGGCAGGCAGCACTGTGACTGAGAACAGCACTGCCCTGGGACAAGAAACTGAGGTTTCTTTTGGCCTCAGTGAATCCAGTAAATTAAAAAAAAAAAAGCTGTGAAGGAGAGAGGGACTGACTGGGACCATCACATTGCAGCTCTCCCACTATCACCGGATAGCAAAGTGCTGCAGAACCCAACAGCTGGATGTACTGGTTGTAGCCTGTAAGTTAAGGTTACCAGCAAAAAAAAAAAAGCTGGGGTGGGGGTTTGGGGGGTAAAAGCAGGAATTTGAGGATTGGGTGAAGGTAAGTGTGAAATTAGGGAAGGGCAAGCATTCCTGGTGTTGGAGATTTTTTGGCTCAAGTCTGACAGTAGAGGCGTATGTGTTCCAGGTCACATAATGTACCTCTCTGGGGTCAGCTTGCTGTGCTTTTGGGAGTCACTGAATCACATGGGCCTGTTTTAAAAAAGTCCCCCGGGCTGATATTTTCCTACAATCTGCCATGACTGGAACCCAGACTGAGGCTAGGCCCAGGCAGCATCTTTCTTCATCTTCTATCAGCTATAAATGATTTCTTCACCCAAAGAATGCACTGCAGTGGTGCCACTGTGGTGCCTTCCACCAGAGTAGATGGCTTGGGCCTCAGCAATGGAACCCAGCCTTAATCAAGCCCAGGTTTTAGACCCGGGTCTAGGTCTCTGCTATCAGGACCTGGTCTCTGGCCAGACCCTAGTGTCTGACCTAAGTCTAGGTGTAGGCCCAGGCCTCACAATGGGACTTGGTCTCGGCCAGGCCCCAACATTTGATCCAGGCCTAGGCCTTGGGCTGGGCCGCTGCATCAGACCTAGTACTGGCTTAGGCACAGGCCTTGGTGATGGCTTTGGCTGGGCCATTGGACCCAGACCTAGTCTTTAAGCCTAGGCCCATGCCATGGCAATGGGATTCAGCTTCAACTGGACTCTGGCATTGGACCTGGGCCTAGGACTGTGCCTTAGCAACTGGAACCTGACCTTGGGCCAGATCCAGGCATCAAGCCTAGACATAGGCCCAGGGCTTGCTTTGACTTTGTGACCCAGCCACAGCTAGGCCTCTGAATCATACCTGGGCTTAGGCCTTGCGCCTAGGCCTGAATCTCGGTGACAGGCCTGAATCTCGGCCCTAAGCCTAGGCACAAGCCCAGTCTTCAGCAATGGGACCCGGCCTCTGCAGAGCCTTGGTGATCGAGATCCAGCCTCAGGCTTGGGCTCTGCTTTTTTTTTTCTTTTAAATGAAATCAAAGGGCCCTTCTCCAATTAAATTCAATGTAAAACAAAACACAAATAAAAATCACATTTTTTTTTGTTTTAAATGATCCTAATGAATGACTGTGACTTGTGAAATTAATTAATGAACAAAATCAAATTTGTATACCCTGCACATCCCTATACAGCATCACTTAGCACTTCGAACCACATGTGCATGGCAGAATTGATGTGATATATATTTACTACATTCCTGTATGAGGAACTGAGTGGGTACTAAATTTAGCTCCTGGCTTCCCCTCCCTCCTTTGCCCTTTCAGCCTTAGTAAATAGCATACTAACAATTAATGAGATAATTACCATGATATAATATAATGTTTTGCATATGTAGGCATGCTCAATTTTAATGTGCCTGTATGCATTTCAAAAGAGCAGTGTGTTGACCCCACAGTAAATGTTTGGTAAATGGT
Source organism: Rhinatrema bivittatum (assembly GCF_901001135.1). Lineage (NCBI taxonomy): Eukaryota > Metazoa > Chordata > Amphibia > Gymnophiona > Rhinatrematidae > Rhinatrema > Rhinatrema bivittatum. Next base: position 183,765,347 of record NC_042621.1, read on the forward strand.
GTGTTTTTTTAGTAAACAGAATAAATGGGCTTATCCTGAGCACTAAAAAAATAAGCGTGCCTTTAGTGCATAGACCTCATTATTAGCACCAGATTTTAAGTGCCTGCTTTAACAGTGCACCTTGATATTATTATTAACATTAATATTAAATTCAAATTGAATGAAGCAGGCAGGCTGTTTAATGCAATTTATAAAAGAGAATTGTACCTGCCTTGGCCTCTTAGTGCTCTGAATTCACTGCTGCTGAAAAGAAAGGGTTATTGTGGTCACATAAGCTTGACAAAATGTTCTCAGCTTTGAAAAAAAATTATTTTTAAAATTCACGTTTTATCCATTTAGAGCAATTCTGCAAGCTTCCTTATCTTTTGCAGAAAAAAATCTCCTTATTTTCCCATAATATACAGAAATGAGACTATTGCTAATGTCACACATATTACCAGCAATGAACCCAGCTCCTTTTAATAAATACTATTTAATTTGCACCCTGCTTGTAAATAGCTAGGGGTTCAAACTTTAGGGCTGAAACACAGCAGAATGTTATTTTGTATTGAACACAGTTCTCAAAGTGTAAATAAATATCTTCATTTTTACTCAACATTTCCTAGGTCTGCCTATATATCATTTTCATGTAAGTTAATATTTTTTTAACTGACAAATAATCAAAACACCTGCTTTATGCATAGCGAGCCAAAGTTTCAAACATATCCATTTGACCCGATATATGCACACATTTGATAAATTATTGTAGAATCTGCATGGCGCCATCTGTACAGGTTTTAAATTACAGTTATACTCACCCCCCAAAGTGCATGCATACTTTAAAGTACATGCAAAATTTTGTGCGTATTCGGTATCCTTAGTATGAGCATACGCTCTTATCCGCATGTACATTTCAGTTATGCAAGCTCAGGCTCATTCCAAAATGTCCCCTCACCCTAGCACAAAAGCCTAATTTTCATCCTGAGACTTGTTCAGCCCCACCTCCCTTACTGTGGCCAATGAGGACCTCTTGTTCCCCAGCAGGGGGTCCAGAGCAATTGCCCATCCCATGATTTAGTTCTGGCAGGGCTTGTGCTGTGAATTTAATTGTGCTGGCTCCTACTCCCAGGAGGTAAGTGCCTTGTGTGGTCAAAAATCAAATAAAGTGAAGGAAAACCAGGGTGCATGTGCAAAGAGACATGAAGCAGGTACAGACTGTTGCACCATGCGTGCAGTTTTGCACAGAAGCCAGAAAAAACGTTTTCATGTGTTGAGGAGCTTCCTTTCATATGGATCCACTGGAGCAGTGTGCACCGCAGCCCCTTAGCCACAGCTAAGGAGCACAACATCTCTGCAAAGAGCTTCAGAGGATGGAGCCAATGCCCTGATGGTGCGAGGTGGTGGCAATGGGCACAGGCAGCCGAGGCAAAAATCTCTTAGCCTTAAAGTGTCATTTGTAGTGAAAAGTGTGGTGGGGTGTGGGGTGGTGAGCAGGGAGGGGCATGTCAGATAGGACAATGAATAGACACTGTTAGGGTGGGTTAGGGGTTAGTGGGCATGCAGGAAAAACCTGCCATTGAGGATGTCACAGAACCTACATCATACATCTAGGAACATATAATTTTAATTTCTCATCTGTACAGTTAGAAAACCCCTAGAAGAAGGCCTGAGAGCTGCTCTGCCTGGGAGGGAGGGGGGGGGGGGGAACTAGTTGGAGGCAGGAGAGGATTGGAGATAAGGTCACATAACACCCATTTGGGAGGTGTCAACATAATCTTTCTATTTGCTGCTTCCATTACATACCCCACTATTGCCCTGGCAGCCTACAGAATACGGTCACAATCAACAGCTTGAAGTATCCCTCTTGCACATAAGGTGCCATCCTTCTAGAACCCGTTAGTGTCCATCTAGCAGAATGGTGGCCAAAGCACAACCCCTGGGTAATGGTCTGCCATACCATGAGGCACTACTTTTACAGCAGTCACAGGCTAATTATGTAAGTAGTGTGTTAATATCAACTCTAAATACCATTATCAGGCAATCCCTAAGATCACCTGTCCTTGTGGCTGCATCATGACCATCAAAGTGAGGGAATCCAAGGCACACATTAGAAATACTATCCTTCCATTTGTTCAAATTCAGAGCTTTGTACCGTGCCTGTAAAGCAGTGTTTTCCAACCTATTCATGCCCAAGGCATATCCACTTTAACAAAAATGTTGTGAGGCTAAAATGTCATATGGCTAAAAGAGCTAGGGAAGTACTGATAGCCCTACCAGTCTCTCTTCTAAATTTTAAAACAAAGGGGGGTGAAGACAAATGAGCCTGTCATAATGCACCAGGTCCCTCAGGAGAAGGGACAAAGTGTGATGCTGGCAGTTGGCTCAGTTAATTACCTTGGCTGATGCATGTGGATGCTAGAGCTCTTTCATTGCTGCTGTGCTGCTGCTGCTACCAACATTCAAAGTGAGTCACACCCAGTGCTCAGTGCACACTCTCTTCCTGTCATACTCAGCCTGGGGATATGACAGAAGCCTGAAAGACTCAAAGATGGGGAAAGATGAGGAGGTGCTGTGTGCATTGTGTGTGCCACACAAAATGGGTTCCAGCATCCATGTCCTGCATGCTGCCCATTAAGTACAACACTCTAGGACTGATGCTGTAGCTAGGAAGAAGATGCATGCATGCATGATTGCACATGTTTTCAGAATGGATTTTCTATCAGTTTAGGAGCCACTGCTGGTGTGTCTTGTTGCTGCAAGGTGCTGAGAACAGAGTGCAGGTGCTGACCTGGATCTGAGCATCAGGCAGTGGTATCTTTTCCATGGCACACTTGATCAGGTCTGACGGCACACCAGTGTGAGATAGCACGCTGGTTGGGAAACACTGCTGCAAAGGACGGCTTTAAAGAAGACATCATGGATGTCCCACCATTAGGGTCACATACATTGCCTCCACCTGTCTGATAAACAGAATGCACTCTTACAGTTTTTATGATGCTGCATATCACACCCCTGGGCACACCTGCTAATGGCTTGTGACACCATTTATTCTCTTGTCATAGACAGTGCCAGCTCCTCCTTGAACAAGGAGGAGGAAGAGGCAGAGGACCAGACCCCTCTTACTATTGCAGCTAAAGTGCCAGCTGCAGGTGGTCACCACCACACCACCACCTGCAGTAGCACACCTGCTAGAAACCCCCCCCCCCTACACTGGCATTCCTAAGGGGGCTCAGCCTCTTCTTCATGTTCCCACCCCTATAAGGCCTCCTTCCCATTTCCCCCTAGGATCTCAGGACACAGGTCCTGAGGGTGCCCAGCCATTACTGGACAGTGCCCCATGGCTGCAGAGGTTGGCTCTGTAGCTGAAGCACATGCTCCTTGCCAAATTTCTTATGTCTATTGGTGTCACAGTCCAGAGGATGGGGAAATATGTTAGCAAGATGCAAATGGACTATAGAAGGCTGGTGGCAGTGGTGGAGCATCTTGTCCATGCTCAAGAGGACCTAATGCCCCCAGCCCTTTAAGCCTATCAGGACCTGTCCTCCTGAAGTTCCTGAGGCCTTTTTTAAATGTAAATATTTATGTTCATAATCTTTCCAATTCCTACCCATTTTTTGTGGAACTATTTGTATATTTGTTCAAAAATATTTTTGATTAAAAAAAATTTGTTTCATTTTGTGTGTGGCTTCTTCTTTTGCATGCTATGTACCTTGTCATCGCAGAATCAAGCCTTTTAGGACAGCCTACTGCACTCTCCCACCCACACACTGGCCTGAACATAGTTATGCACACAGCTCTTTCCAATAGCCTCTATCCTGCACTCACCTTCCCTTACAGCTGCTTTAGTTCAGCTCCAGTTTATTAGGTTTCTAGACCAAACTCTCCTGAATGTCCTTGTTGTTATGGCTGTAACACTACAGAGCTATAAGTCACCACTTAGGTCTTATCTCCTCTATGTGACAGAGATGTATGTGCTGCCACAAACACACAGGCATAGACTTTACAGGGATACCTCTTGTCTGCCTCAACACAACTACCATCCCACAATGGGGAGAGAAGATGCTGAAAATTAGCATCCCTTTCACCAACAGGAAAATTCCCAGCAGAGGTGTCATATAGATGTGCAGGTAGGAGCTCTATTCAAAAGAAACTGCTTGCATGATGTTCTAATCATCCACCTCTATTTCCCAAAAGCTGTTAATGTCAACGAAGATTAATAAGTCCCAAATTCAGTCTAACCCCATGGTGATTATGGCCAACCAGGAGTTAAACAGGTGGCTGATATAACTAGAGGCCCAATCCTTACCTTCTCTCTGCATACACCGGCTCTTCTTCGAGGTAGGGGTCAGCTATCCACCATAAAATTCTCAGTTTTCAGCTAGCAATCCCTTCATCACTGTTCTGACACTTACATCTCTGGAAGCTGCATATGTCAATGAAGGTCTGCTTGTCTGGAGCGGTTCCCCCTGGGTCCTTGCCATCTACCAGACATGTAGGCATCAGTGGTTCTATAATGAGGCAGAGTAAGGCGATTGCCTCAGGTGGCAAAATTTTGGAGTATTAAACAGTGATCTCCAAAACAGTCCTCCAGCGGCCACCTTACCTTGCTGCCAAACATAGATTTACCAGCATGTCCCTGGAATTTGTAGCCCCGCAGGCTGGAAGAAGAGCCCAGACTTTGGCAGCTGGAGAAAGCCCAGCAGGCCACCGGCGGAGTCCAACCAGCCAGCAGCAGAAGAAGGGATGTGGCCTAGCTGGCCGCAGGAGAAGCCCAACCTGCCAGTGGCTGAAGAAGGGAGGAGGACTAGCGGTTTCCACCAGCAAAAGAAAATGAGGCCCAACGGCAGCCGGCAGCTGAAGAAAATGAGGCCCCTGTCCCAAAAAGAAAGGTAAAGAGGCACGTGAGTGAGGTAGAGGGAGTGTGTGTGTGTTTCTGAGAGAGCATGTATATATTATATATATATGTAGATGTATGATCAATGCTTTGTACTTCTTGATTTTATTATTTTGAGGAACGGTGTTTCTATTTTTCAATATTTGCACTGTATACTGTCTGGCTTGTTGCAGTTTCCAGTTCAGTTTTTTGTCCTCATGTTTCTGTTTATGCTTTATGATCTCTATATTCTGTGTTAGGTGAGGGTCTGTCTGTGTTCTGCATGCTTGACCAAGGTGATATTTTCTGCTAGCATGTAGTTTCTGCGAAACGATCTATAGCAGCCTGGCTAATTCTTTTTTCCTATTAGGAGGTGTATTGGTGTTTAGGGACCGGTGTAATATTTGCAGATTACAGTCACCCCCCACCCTTGATGACTTGGCCTATGCCATGCCTTGGGGCTGGGGGGGGGGGGGGCGGGGGAGATGCCATCTCAACCCTTGCCTCTGGCAGCAGATTGCCTTGAACTGCCTCTGCATGTAGGCAAAAGGAATTTGAAGGCTTTTTCATAAAAGCACCCAGCTGTAAGCTATCAGGGACTCCGAGATGTGAAACTTTCCTTGTCACCTCACCCACCTGCAGCCCCTATAATGGAAAAGGACCCACATAAAGCAACCCTTTAAAGATTATCTTTATTTGTTTTAAAAGCATTTCTCAACCACATACTCCAAAAGATTGCTTACAGAAAAGAAACATCAATAAAATAATTCAAAAACATAATTACTAATAAAATTACAAACAAATGAGTACTGAGTATTTGACCTATCACAGCTGCTCAATGCAAACAAGAACACATGTATTTATTCATTTATTTATTTTATTTCAAGCTTTTATAGGCCACCTAATACCCAAGGTCCTAAATGACATACAGGTTAAAACATGCATTAAAAAATACACAAACAAAATACTATCCACATATCAACATAAACTGACTCCTCATAAATCAAAGCTAAATCAACAATGGGGATCCATGCTGAGCAAAACACCTGTAGAAAGAAGACTGAGTTCAGATTCATCTGGAAAGTCTTTGAGTCAGTGCTCAAATTAAGGCTTTCAGATAAAGTATTCGATGTAATAAGGGATGCAACCGAGAAAGCTTTCGCTCGTCTCTACAAGTCGAGCCATCCAAACTGAGGGTTCATCTCACAGCCCACGTAGTGATGAACAGAGTAACCGTAGGGAATTATAAACTCCTAACCTCACATTAGCCCAGGGAAGCGAATCCAGCCTAACACCACCTTATATTGAACACCCCATGCCATAGGCAACCACTACAGTTCAAAAAGCACGGGTGTAATTTGGTCTCTTAGTCTACATCATTAGATAACTGCCATTGACACTCCCAGAGAAAAGAATATGTCAACATCCAATGTTAAATACCTGCCTGGAAAACCATGTTTTTAGGGCTTTTTTAAACACGGTAGATTTTGACATAGTTTGTGGGTGCTCAGGCATTGAATTCCTGAGTGTGGTACTTGTAACTGAGAAGGCGTGCTCTCTAGTTTCCACTCAGAGAACCTGAAGGAAAGAGGGAATTTCTAAGAAGACCTTTATTTGCTGATCTAAAGGAAGATATCGGAACATAAATATATAAAATGGAACCTAACCATGGTACTGCAGATTGTTAAGCAGTTTGTGGGTCAGCATCAATATTTTAAATTGAAATCTCCAGTAAATAGGCAGCTAAAGAAGGGAATATAAAACTGGAGTTTAGTGGGTTTGGTACTCTTGCCAGCTAAGATATGGACATCAGAGTTCTGAAAAATATATAATGATCTCAGAGTACTCTCGGAGAGACCAACCATTAAAGTGCTGCAACAATCCAGTCCTTAAAGTAACAGAGTCTGAAGACAGTGCGAATATCCCCTGGCTCAAGGCGACATAGAATTTTTAATTTAAAATAACCAGTTTTTATCAGCTCTTTAATGTGTTCCTTCATGAAAGCTTTGAATCTGGATGTATTCCAGGATTACAAACTTGAGAAGCTAGATGCAGCATTTGCTAGGGATGTGAATCGTTTTAGGACGATTAAAAATATCGTCCGATAATTTTAATATCGTCTTAAACCGTTATGGAACACAATACAATACAGATTCTAACGATTTATCGTTATAAATCGTTAGAATCGTGAGCCGGCACACTAAAACCCCCTAAAACCCACCCCCGACCCTTTAAATTAAATCCCCCACCCTCCCGAACCCCCCCCAAATAACTTAAATAACCTGCGGGTCCAGCGGCGGTCCGGAACGGCAGCGGTCCGGAACGGGCTCCTGCTCTGAATCTTGTCGTCTTCAGCCGGCGCCATTTTCCAAAATGGCGCCGAAAAATGGCGGCGGCCATAGACGAAAAAGATTGGACGGCAGGAGGTCCTTCCGGACCCCCGCTGGACTTTTGGCAAGTCTCGTGGGGGTCAGGAGGCCCCCCACAAGCTGGCCAAAAGTTCCTGGAGGTCCAGCGGGGGTCAGGGAGCGATTTCCCGCCGCGAATCGTTTTCGTACGGAAAATGGCGCCGGCAGGAGATCGACTGCAGGAGGTCGTTCAGCGAGGGTTCCGGCGCCTCGCTGAACGACCTCCTGCAGTCGATCTCCTGCCGGCGCCATTTTCCGTACGAAAACGATTCGCGGCTGGAAATCGCTCCCTGACCCCCGCTGGACCTCCAGGAACTTTTGGCCAGCTTGTGGGGGGCCTCCTGACCCCCACGAGACTTGCCAAAAGTCCAGCGGGGGTCCGGAAGGACCTCCTGCCGTCCAATCTTTTTCGTCTATGGCCGCCGCCATTTTTCGGCGCCATTTTGGAAAATGGCGCCGGCTGAAGACGACAAGATTCAGAGCAGGAGCCCGTTCCGGACCGCTGCCGTTCCGGACCGCCGCTGGACCCGCAGGTTATTTAAGTTATTTGGGGGGGGTTCGGGAGGGTGGGGGATTTAATTTAAAGGGTCGGGGGTGGGTTTTAGGGGGTTTTAATGTGCCGGTTTTTCGATTTTTCGATTTTTCGATTTTTAACGATTTTTCACGATATTTTACCCCCCCAAACGGCAACAATACGATTCCCTCCCCCTCCCAGCCGAAATCGATCGTTAAGACGATCGAGGACACGATTCACATCCCTAGCATTTGCCCTTCAAACTCAAACAGAGGTTTGTTCTCAGTTTTAGCTAAATGTAGTGATAGCCTGTTATGGAACAACCATCTTTTTTTATTGTGGACAGGTAAACAACCAGTTGTTTAAAAGTAATAATCCAAAATCTTCAGACAGGGACAAAGAACTGGATATCTTCCGCATAGATTTTAACATTTAAAACCAACCCAGCAAGCAACTTGCAAAGAGGTGACAAATATATATTGAATAGTATAGCCGACAATGCAAAGCCTTAAGGGATGCCAGTTTTCACAGATCACCAACTGGAAGTTGAGGAACCAGTGCAAACTTACTGGGTAAGATCGAATAGATAAGATCAAAACCTTTTTAGTATTATTCCAGACATACCAATTTCTTGTAGAAGCTTAATTAGAATATCATGGTCTAAGGTATCAAAAGAAGCAGAAATGTCTAGTAATACCAGAATATGTTTCTGACCACTATCAAAGTGAAAAAAACATGGTATCAATTAAAATAACCTATAAAGTTTCAGTACTAAAGATCTTTGTAAAGCTGCATTGGTTAGAATCAAGTAAAGAATGCTGATCTAGAAAATTAGATAATTGAGCCAGTGCAACATTTTCAATCACTTTGGCTAAAAAAGACAATGATGACATTGGACAGTAATTGATTCTTTAAAATCAGGCAAACCGACGCCTGTTTGAGTGAATCTGGTAGAAACCCTTCATGTAAAGATTGACAATATTAGTGATGCAAGTGATGTATGATTTTTAGTAAACCAGTAGAAATAGAGTATAAGAGGCAGGAGGCTGGGTTTAATTTGGTCAATATGTGTAACATAGTATTATAGTAACATAGCAATGTTGGTAGGAAAGACCAAATAGTTCATCTAATCTACCCAGCAAGTTTCTTAAGATACTTAGTAACTGCCGCTCTGTGAAGGTTACCCCCAAGCCTTATATTAAGGGTAGTAACATTAACAATCAAAACCAAGCACTGTCAAACCCATACCAAAATTACTGCTAACAATATTTTTTACAGAGTGAGCAGCCTTCTTGATAAGTCAGACAAGGCTGCTTGAACATGCTTTGCTTTTGGACCTGGCCATAGAAGCAGTCCTGCGCTTTTTCCCTAATATCCACATATCAGTACCCCAGACTGTAAAAGTCAGGGTGCAGTATTGGTTGTCTAAATCCTATTCCACTTTTCTCCCCACTACCATCTAAGCAGAGAGTGATGTTGCAGTTGCATCAAAATCATGAAAGCTAATTGGTTAAGGGTGTAATCCCCATGCCTTCTGTTAGGGGAAGTAGCTGTTGCTCCATGTAGGTTACTCTCATGCACCCTTTCCTTCACTTCTACCTCTAGACTTTAGGAATCCACAGTATTTATACCACGCCTTTTTAATTCATTTACTGATAATTTTTGTCTTTACTACCTCTTCCAGAAGGGCATTCCTGATGTTGGTTACCAGTCGTCCCCCCTGGAGTTTCATTTTGTGACCCCTAATTTTACTGTTTGCTTTCCAATGGAGGGAGCACTGGATGGCTGGCGCCATCTTTAAAAATAGCACGGGCCATCTAGTGCTTCTACCATGTGAGGGAACCACAGCGATAAGCTAGACTCCTGAGTAAGTGGACAGTAGAAATACTTTCTTTATTGTACAGCCACTGGTGCTGTCCGTGGAGCGGACAGAGACGTAGAAGCAGGATACCTCAGGGAATGGTTCCAATCACAGGTAGTAGATGGCTCTCACCCTTGTTGATGACGTGGGTCCGGTAGTGGTCCACGGTAATCCGAGAACCTGGTCCACGGTAATCTGAGAACCCGGTCACCTGACTGCTAAAAGGGGCTGAAGGCATGCAGTGACTCTGCTCCTTTTCAACCACTTTACGCTGCCTGGAAAAAGGGGTCCCATGACTGGTACTGCCACCATCCCCAGATAGCAATACTGTTGTTGGGTGTTGCCTCTTCATATGATGTGTCATGCCAAAATTAGATAGATGTCCCATTTTCTTGCTTCTGCTAATAGCCCTGGCATAGTAAATACACTGGGCAAAACGCGGGTCCTCCGTCACTTTAAAGTGGCTCCAGATCCTAGATTTCTTTCGTGATCCTTTCTCTATAGCCTTCGGGGTGGATGCTGACACTGGAGCTGTAGTGGGTGCACCCTGAGAAGCAATGCCAGGGGCATCATTCACACTCTGTTTCATCAGTTTCATCTGTCCCCTGCTGCACTGAAGTGGAGGCTAAGACAGGACTAACTAATCCTCCTAAACCTTCTTCAGCTATTACTTCTTCCCTTTCTGATGATGAGAATCCCACACAAGAAGATTTTTCATCAAAATCAGAAGCAAACAGTGCCTGCACTACATTGTCAACGCTAAGTCGAGTCTGCTGTTGCACTGCTGCTTTTGGGTGTTGCCATTTTGTCTGGCATGACTCATACTTCCCTTCCCTCACCCCTCCAAAACTACAAGGTCAGAAACAGGTGGTGGCGATGCATCATCTTTAAATTTCATTTTTTTCCAGATGGACCTGCCTGCCCCTCCAGAGATTTTAGATTGGAATAGGTCCCTTTTTAACTTTAATGGGGGACTGGCATTGCCTTTTGTAGTGCTTCCTCTGCCAGTCCCAATCACTCGACTACGTCTAGCTTTCCCTGACATTTTGGATAGACTGTTGTATTTTTAGTCAGTCAATAAGGTAGCAGTAGGTAGTGTGTTTATTTTTAAAAGTCTGCAGAACTGAGTGTTCTCCAGACTTTTAAAGAGCTGAGTGTTTGTATTTAATACTAACTGAGTGCTTGTATTGGAAAAAAAAACCCCACAAAAAAAACCAACCCCAAAAAGTAGCCAGAAGCTAGAAATAAGCTAGGAGCAGTATATACCAAAGTAAAAAAGTTGAATAGTTCAGCTCAGTTACTCACCTTGGAAAGGTGTTTAGGTAGTGTGATTGGGTTTGAATAGGGACCAACATTTGTTAATCAAGGGAGCAGTGAGTCACTCAGGCTGACTAACTAAGTGTGAAGATTGTGTGTTTGTGAATAGGTGCTATTCTTTGTTAATCAGCACAGCAGTGAGTCACTCAGGAAATCTAACTGAAAGGTCACTCAGGAAATCTAACTGAAGAGTCACTCAGGAAATCTAACTGAAGTGTACATCTCCTAAGGGATTGTTTTGCACTAATTTACCTTAGAAGCACATTATAAATTAGAAGGAAAGAGCTCAGTAACCCACATTCCAGTGGAAACACTGAGAGGAGAGGATCACCTTGCTGGTGGCTGAAAGAAATCTATAAGTTTTTTACTTGGGACATTGACTTTTTTAAAAGTATTGGGGCAAAGTTAACTATTTGGGAATATTATTTAGTGTGTTTGTGTGTTTGTGCCTTTAATAGTCAGAAAGGCAGTGAATAAACAAGTTAGACTGTTTGCATTTTTAAATAGTCAATAAGGTAGCAGTAGGCAGTGTGTTTATTTTTAAAAGTCTGCAGAACTGAGTGTTCTCCAGACTTTTAAAGAGCTGAGTGTTTGCATTTAATAGTAACTGAGTGCTTGTATTGAAAAAAAAAAAACACACAAAAAAAAAAAAACCCCACAAAAAGTAGCCAGAAGCTAGAAATAAGCTAGGAGCAGTATATACCAAAGTAAAAAAGTTGAATAGTTCAGCTCAGTTACTCACCTTGGAAAGGTGTTGAGGTAGTGTGATTGGGTTTGAATAGGGACCAACATTTGTTAATCAAGGGAGCAGTGAGTCACTCAGGCTGACTATCTGAAGTTAGACTGTTTGTATTTCCCAACCCTCCTACCCCTCGCCCACCCACCCCTAGCTCATCCCTTAATTTATAGGCAGGTGCCACTTTCACCAAAAAAAAAAAAATCAACAAAAACTTTATTGAGAATTCGATCAGACCCCAGTAGGCCACTACCAGACACATAGTGAATTCACTAATACATTTAAAGGAAGTTAGACACATTCCTACTCCCATAGCAACCTAAAACTTAACTAGGAACTGATCAAAATTGAGATGAAGGCAGCAGTCCAGCAGCAAGAGGGGGGCTTCCCAGTCTTTTGCATCGAGTGTCACATGTATTATTTTTTACCCACCGGTGAGAAGTTGTACATGTGCATGAGATGCAAAGAGCTCCTGGCTCTCAGAGAACGAGTCCGATCTCTGGAGGCTAGAGTGGCAGACCTGGAGGAGCTGAGGCAGACAGAGAGGTATATAGATGAGACCTTCAGGGACATAGTAGTCAAGTCCCAACTTCAGACTGGCAGCCCTGGTGCTGCCTTGGAGGAAGAAGGTCTCATGATGGGAGAGCACCAACCAGGTGTAGCAGGAAAGGATCCTGTAGCAAGGACCTGCTCTCTAGGTGATGCATTGTCCTTTCACACTGAGGATATCTCCCCAAGGCCTACTGCCCAGGAGGGAAGGGTTAGGTCGGCCGTCATAGTTGGTGATTCGATTATTAGGAATGTAGATAGCTGGGTGGCTGGTGGGCGTGAGGATCGCCTGGTAACATGCCTACCTGGTGCGAAGGTGGTGGACCTCACGCGTCACCTAGATAGGATTTTAGACAGTGCTGGGAAGGAGCCGGCTGTCGTGGTACATGTGGGCACCAACGACATAGCAAAATGTGGGAGGGAGGTTCTGGAAGCCAAATTTAGGCTCTTAGATAGAAAGATTAAATCCAGAACCTCCAGGGTAGCATTCTCTGAAATGTTCCCTGTTCCACGCGCAGGTCACCAGAGGCAGGCAGAGCTCCGGAGTCTCAATGTGTGGATGAGACGATGGTGCAAGGAAGAGGGATTCAGTTTTGTTAGGAACTGGGGAACCTTTTGGGGAAGGAGGAGTCTCTTCCGAAGGGATGGGCTCCACCTTAACCAGGGTGGAACCAGACTGCTGGCGCTAACCTTTAAAAAGGAGATAGAGCAGCTTTTAAACTAGAACAAAGGGGAAAGCCGACAGTCGCTCAGCAGCGCATGGTTCGATGAGAGCTATCTTTAAAGGATACTGATGATGCATTAGAATTAGGGCATCCCGACAGTGAGGTTCCAATAACTAGAAAAGTAGTCCAAGTGCATGTAACTAAAAACTCACCTGAGCTAAAAAATTCTAACTTATCCCTATCAATTAAAAAGCAGAATGAAAATACAAACAAAATACAAACTTTGAAATGTTTGTATGCTAATGCCAGAAGCCTAAGAAGTAAGATGGGAGAATTAGAATGTATAGCAGTAAATGATGACAAAGACTTAATTGGCATCTCAGAGACATGTTGGAAAGAGGATAACCAATGGGACAGTGCTATACCGGGGTACAAATTATATCGCAATGACAGAGAGGAGCACTCAGGAGGAGGTGTGGTGCTTTATGTCCGGGATGGCATAGAGTCCAACAGGATAACATCCTGCATGAGACTAAATACAAAATTGAATCTTTATGGGTAGAAATCCCTTGTGTGTCAGGGAAGACTACAGTGATAGGGGTATACTACCGTCCACCTGGTCAAGATGGTGAGATGGACAGTGAAATGCTAAGAGAAATTAGGGAAGCTAACCAAATTGATAGTGCAGTAATAATGGGAGACTTCAATTACCCCAATATAGACTGGGTAAATGTATCATCGGGTCACGCTAGAGAGATAACGTTCCTGGATGGAATAAATGATAGCGTTATGGAGCAATTGGTTCAGGAACCGACAAGAGAGGGAGCAATTTTAGATCTAATTCTCAGTGGAGCACAGGACTTGGTGAGAGAGGTAACGGTGGTGGGGCTGCTTGGCAATAGTGATCATAATATGATCAAATTTGATTTAATGACTGGAAAAGGAACAGTGTGCAAATCCAAGGCTCTCGTGCTAAACTTTCAAAAGGGAAACTTTGATAAAATGAGAAAAATTGTTAGAAAAAAACTGAAAGGAGCAGCTACAAAAGTAAAAAATGTCCAAGAGGCGTGGTCATTGTTAAAAAATACCATTCTAGAAGCACAGTCCAGATGTATTCCACACATTAAGAAAGGTGGAAAGAAGGCAAAATGATTACCGTCATGGTTAAAAGGGGAGGTGAAAGAAGCTATTTTAGCCAAAAGATCTTCATTCAAAAATTGGAAGAAGGATCCAACAGAAGAAAATAGGATAAAGCATAAACATTGGCAAGTTAAATGTAAGACATTGATAAGACAGGCTAAGAGAGAATTTGAAAAGAAGTTGGCTGTAGAGGCAAAAACTCACAGTAAAAACTTTTTTAAATATATCCGAAGCAGAAAGCCTGTGAGGGAGTCAGTTGGACCTTTAGATGATCGAGGGGTTAAAGGGGCACTTAGAGAAGATAAGGCCATCGCGGAAAGATTAAATGATTTCTTTGCTTCAGTGTTTACTGAAGAGGATGTTGGGGAGGTACCCGTAATGGAGAAGGTTTTCATGGGTAATGATTCAGATGGACTGAATCAAATCACGGTGAACCTAGAAGATGTGGTAGGCCTGATTGACAAACTGAAGAGTAGTAAATCACCTAGACCGCATGGTATACACCCCAGAGTTCTGAAGGAACTACAAATTGAAATTTCAGACCTATTAGTAAAAATTTGTAACTTATCATTAAAATCATCCATTGTACCTGAAGACTGGAGGATAGCAAATGTAACCCCAATATTTAAAAAGGGCTCCAGGGGCGATCCGGGAAACTACAGACCGGTTAGCCTGACTTCAGTGCCAGGAAAAATAGTGGAAAGCGTTCTAAACATCAAAATCACAGAACATATAGAAAGACATGGTTTAATGGAAACAAAGTCAGCATGGCTTTACCCAGGGCAAGTCTTGCCTCACAAATCTGCTTCACTTTTTTGAAGGAGTTAATAAACATGTGGATAAAGGTGAACCGGGTAGATGTAGTATACTTGGATTTCAGAAGGCATTTGACAAAGTTCCTCATGAGAGGCTTCTAGGAAAGTAAAAGTCATGGGATAGGTGGCGATGTCCTTTCGTGGATTGCAAACTGGCTAAAAGACAGGAAACAGAGAGTAGGATTAAATGGGCCAATTTTCTCAGTGGAAGGGATTGGACAGTGGAGTGCCTCAGGGATCTGTATTGGGACCCTTACTGTTCAATATATTTATAATGATCTGGAAAGAAGTACGACGAGTGAGATAATCAAATTTGCAGATGACACCAAAATTGTTCAGAGTAGTTATAAATCACAAGCAGATTGTGATAAATTGCAGGAAGGACCTTGTGAGACTGGAAAATTGGGCATCCAAATGGCAGATGAAATTTAATGTGGATAAGTGCAAGGTGATGCATATAGGGAAAAATAAACCATGCTATAATTACACAATGTTGGGTTCCATATTAGGTGCTACAACCCAAGAAAGAGATCTAGGTGTCATAGTGGATAACACATTGAAATTGTCGGTTCAGTGTGCTGCGGCAGTCAAAAAAGCAAACAGAATGTTGGGAATTATTAGAAAGGGAATGGTGAATAAAACGGAAAATGTCATAATGCCTCTGTATCGCTCCATGGTGAGACCGCACCTTGAATACTGTGTACAATTCTGGTCGCCGCATCTCAAAAAAGATAATTGCGATGGAGAAGGTACAGAGAAGGGCTACCAAAATGATAAGGGGAATGGAACAACTCCCCTATGAGGAAAGACTAAAGAGGTTAGGACTTTTCAGCTTGGAGAAGAGACGACTGAGGGGGGATATGATAGAGGTGTTTAAAATCATGAGAGGTCTAGAATGGGTAGATGTGCATTGGTATTTACTCTTTCGGATAGTAGAAAGACTAGGGGGCACTCCATGAAGTTAGCATGGGGCACATTTAAAACTAATCGGAGAAAGTTCTTTTTTACTCAACGCACAATTAAACTCTGGAATTTGTTGCCAGAGAATGTGGTTAGTGCAGTTAGTATAGCTGTGTTTAAAAAAGGATTGGATAAGTTCTTGGAGGAGAAGGCCATTACCTGCTATTAAGTTCACTTAGAGAATAGCCACTGCCATTAGCAATGGTTACATAAATGGAATAGACTTAGTTTTTGGGTACTTGCCAGGTTCTTATGGCCTGGATTGGCCACTGTTGGAAACAGGATGCTGGGCTTGATGGACCCTTGGTCTGACCCAGTATGGCATTTTCTTATGTTCTTATGTTCTTATGCCTACTAGGGATTTCAATGAAAAGAATTATTTCCAAAAGAGGCCCACTGGGGATTTGGTTTCAGAGAGCACCACTGTCCTAATATACGTGAGTCTGCAAAAGTGCCCCCTGGCCCACGAGACTGTGCCTGGATGTACACTAAAATTGGGACCGCTGTATGCACACACCAAGCTTGTAACTATAAAAGAGGTCCACTGGGGATTTGGCTTCAGAGAGCACCGCTGTCCCAATATACGTGAGGCTGCAAAAGTGCCCCCAGGCCCACAAGGCAGTGCCTGGATATACACTAAAACTGGGACCGCTGTATCTACACACCAAGCTTGTAACTACAAAAGAGGCCCACTGGGGATTTGGCTTCAGAGAGCACTGCTGTCCCAATATACGTGAGTCTACAAAAGTGCCCCCTGGCCCACGAGACTGTGCCTGGATGTACACTAAAATTGGGACCGCTGTATGCACACACCAAGCTTGTAACTATAAAAGAGGTCCACTGGGGATTTGGCTTCAGAGAGCACTGCTGTCCCAATATACGTGAGGCTGCAAAAGTGCCCCCAGGCCCACAAGGCAGTGCCTGGATATACACTAAAACTGGGACCACTGTATCTACACACCAAGCTTGTAACTACAAAAGAGGCCCCACTGGGGATTTGGCTTCAGAGAAACACTGCTCTCCCAATAATATATATGTGAGTCTGCAAAATTGCCCAGTGCCACTGATGCCCAGTGACTGCACTGTCTTCTGGCTTAAAAGAGCACAAAGAGAAAGCCTGAGTTTAATAAAAAAAACCAAAAAAACTGCAGTTAAATAAAAAGGATGGCTTGCTTGCCATAGCAGCAAAAAGGAAGAAATATCTTTTTCAATGGAAATTCTATCAAAGTAGCTAGCAATTGAATATATCTCCCACCCACAACAACCAAATCCTGCTTGCAACCTACCCCAGGGGGTAAAATATAAAATAACAGCAACATGCCACTGCTAGCAGCTTGTCTCAGTGGCACAGACATAGACACCATCTGAGATCAATAAAAAAAAAGTGCGGTCAAATAAAGAATGGCTAGCTGCAGCACTGCAGGCAAATCAAAGAAATATCTTTTTCAATGGAAATTCTATCAAAGAGCGAGCAATTGAATACAGATTTCAAACCTCAAAATATGCTCTGAGTACAGCTACCTCCCCGGACCATCCCCGCAAAGAAAGTTTGTGGCATGCCACGTGCTTAACATATAAATAGTGCTGCGTCATCAGGAATAGCATCACAGAGCACTGAGTGAGAGCAGCGATTGGCTGCATAAGAAAAATGCTTACATTGCCTAGCTCTGATAGGTTGCATTCTGGTCTCCTTGCCAACCTTTCTGACTCTCTCTATGACAGGGCTGTGAGTTCACTTATGACTCACAGGAAAGGGCAGGTTTTTGCTATCTCCTATTTCAAACGGCCACTAACAAATCACTGCGAGCCAAAAGAATGAAACTAATATGATATATTGTATTCGTGGGGGATCGCAATGTGTTTCTCGAACCCATGAATACAACGAATAGGGACTTATGTGTTGCGGATTGCCAATACATTGAAAATGAATGGACATCCCTAGGGGGAGGGGGAGAGACAGCTTGGTTGGTAAGAGGGGGAGGGGGGGGGGATGCTTGAGTGTGGGTTTAAGAGAGGGAGCCTGTATGAGGGTATGTGTATGTGGAAGGGACACACTTACAGTGAATTTCTAGGGAAATTCTGCTCAAAATATTTAAAATTCTGCAACTTTAAGTAATAACTTTTTTCTGTAATAATTTAAAATGTTATTTTGACCAATATAAAGTTTGCAGAATTTTGCAGAATTTTCAGTTTTTGTGTGCAGAATTTTCAGATTTTGTGTGCAGAATTTTAAATTTTTTTTGCACAGAATTCCCCCAGGAATAATATATATATATATATATATATATATATATATATATATATATATATATATATATATATATATTATTCCTGGGGATATATCCCCTATATATATATCCTGGGATATATATATAGGTCCTTACCTCTCATTTAATTAGACTTTTGCAGCATTTTGGAGACATGATCTTGCTGACAGTGTAGGTTTTGTTAATGGTTTGTATAAGCTAACTCAGAAGCAGAAAACTAAGAATCAGATTTAAAGACCTGGAAATTTAAGGAAAAAAAGAAAATAAAACAAGATAACATTTAGTTAATTTTTCTATCGATTATTTGCCCCTTTTTAGAAGTTTCACTTATGAAATATGCAAAAAAACCCCCCAAAAAACCCAAATGTACGGGGGCAATTTGCTGTATTTTCTAAATGATTTATTTGACATGATATAGCTTTGATATTTTTATTTAAAGTGACTAAAGATAAATAATTTAAAGAAATTCAGTCTGCATGATTGTTTTTTTCTTATTTCTTAATCAAGTACAGCCTTGCAAACTGTCCATGACATATCAACAGTAAGTAAATGCTGACAGATTTAATAAATAAATTCAAAAGACAGAAACCATAATGAAACAAACCACTATGGGGTTCTTTCACACTTGGTTTTGCTCAGGGATTACGGCAGTACAAACATTCCATAACATTTACAACCTGGCACTAGCACTGTTAGTTCTTGGTTTAAAGAATCCTTTGAAAGAAATCACAATTTGCAACCTATTGCCTGTCACTAGTGTGCCTCGATTTTAATGCTAATACTAAAATTGAGGCTGACCAAGTGGGCAGGGTTGTTTAATGTTATTCACCTAAAGTAAGAACATAAAACATGCCATACTGGGTCAGACCAAGGGTCCATCAAGCCCAGTATCCTGTTTCCAACAGTGGCCAATCCAAGTGACAACTACCTGGCAAGTACCCAAACATTATATAGATGCCAAGCTACTATTTCTTACTGATTATTAGCAATGGAACTCATCCAAAACCCTTTTTAACGCAGTTACACTACCTGCCATAACCACATCCTCTGGCAATGCATTCAGAGCTTAATATGCACTGAATGAAAAATAATTTTCTCCGATTTGTTTTACATGAGCTATTTGCTAATTTTATGGAGTACTCCTTAGTCCTTTTATTGTCTGAGAGAGTAAATAACTGATTTACATTTACCTGAATCAAGTCTTTTCATGATTTTATAGATCTCTATATCCAAGCAGTTCACCATGTTCAACTCCCAGCCAATGCATCAATACTGAGCCAAAAATGTGGTTTCTGGAAAGTGTCCAGCTGCCATGAGGAGTGGTCAGCTATCTTGGAGACATGTGGAGGGGATGGTTAGAGAGTTTCCTGATCCACAGCGAATAACAGGGTTTGAAAGGGACATGAGGGGAGGTTTCCCACATGTATGGAGAGGGCTGTCCGATGGAGCAGGGTTGTCACAATTGAGCAGAGGGCCAGTGGGACCAGACTTAGACTTCGCAAAGCAGGGTGAAGGGCAGGGCTCAGAAGGGACAGAGGCAGAAACAGGATGGACCACGCAACACTGGAGAGGGATGGACAAGAAGGACCCTTGCCGCTCGAGCCTACTAACAAAGACAACCTGTAAGAGACACTCGGCGCGCCAGTCACAGCAATTCCACAGGGGCAGGAGCAGCCACAGCCACAAGTGTAATTGGAACCCCCTGCGGCTCCCAGCACAGCCTGTCATGTCCAGTCAGAAGGATGCCCCGTTGCCAGCTCAACAGCATGGCGATCAAACAAGTGGATATACTCCGACTTTCCCTCAGCTTCAGGTACCCTCAGCATGGCCCTCCTTACAGTATGACTTCCCCCACTGTGCTAGTTTCTCCCCTGGAGCAGGACTTCCTAGTGCCTGGCTGTGCGGGCCATGGTATCCGCCCTGTAATTGGAGCATCAATCCGAACATTTATAACGCGATGTCACAGTGGCTCCAGTGGGCTACCCAGGGGGGGCCCAGTATCCACCATACCTATGGGGGCAATGGCCTGAGCAACAAGATGGGAGCTCCAAAGAAGAAGGTTGGAAAGATCAGCTGGCACCCTGGTGGTGAAAGTGCCACACTGGCGCAACAAGTTGGCAGTAGTGAAGCTAGCATTAATCAGCATTCAGAAATGGAAGTACAGTGCCGAGAAAGTACCACCACTATCAACATTCAGCATGAAGGAATGGACAACATGCAGAGCATGACAAGGCATTTGCTTCAGAGGCAGAAGCTTGCAAAGCAAGTCGGGGGAACAACCAAAAGGGTGAGTTTTCATGAGCGACAGGTGGGCGAGCTCCTTTTAACTGTCTCCTGGGGTGGGGGTGGGGTGGCCGAAAGCAGTGAGGAAAAAGAGGAAGGAAAAATGGAAGCACAGAGACAGTTCCAGCTCCAGTAGTTTCTAGTATTACTTCCGATTCCGAGAGTTTGGATGAAAGACAGCGCAGCGACGGTGGCAAACAGGTTCTCCAGTGCTGAAGAATCTATTCCAGTATGGGAGAGTTTACCTAGGTCGCTGCACAGGAAGATAAGGAAACGGAGATATATAGACATCTTTTGGCTTATGGAAGGAAGGCGGAGGCCACGTGACAAGCAAAAAGGGCAAGAGTGATGATCCTTTGCCAGGCAATGACACGAAGGTACCACAGAACCTTAATAAATTGGATGCTAGCATTTCTGAGAATGACGAGTGTTGTTACCCTGGATGATCCATCACAATATGGCCTCATGCTCAGTTATGCTGACACCATTTTGGAGACATACAGAGAATATGGAAGATGGGCCTGACAGAATTACGATGAGCATTTTTAGGACACGATGGAGGAAAATTGATTCATGTCCTGGGGTTGTCCTGGGGCAGCCCGGGTTGAATGTCAAAGAAAAGCTGCCACCTCAACAGCAGCTGGGCCTGCAAACACTCCGAGTAATACTTGCTGGCGCTTTTTAACAAGTCATCTTGCTCCTTCAAGGATTGCCAAGTTCAAGCATGTTTGCTTGATTTGTGCAGCCCCCCCATCCAGCAACCAAGTATGCCAAGAAATCAGTGAGCAGGAGTTCTACTCCGAGGCAGTGAGGTCCATGGATTTCAAGAAAGCTCCCCTCGCCTACTAGATTGGATCAAATGCTGGATTGGCTTGCCCTTATACCCCAGCTAGACTCGGGTGACAAGGGTCGATTTTAGAATCCCTTACCAAGGCCGTATTTGCAACTTGGTGGCTAATAATGCCTCCTCTATGACGCATCATGCCGAGATCATGCAACACAGAACAAAGCTCTCTTTGGGCAGAATGGTGCATCCTTTCTCCATCCCCTTTCCGCGAATGGTGTTATCGCATCTGGTAGTGGTCCCAAAAAAGAAACAGGGTAAAATACAGACTTATTCAGAACCTCTCTTACCCTGTGTGGTTCTCCTTTAATGACCATCTGCCTCAAGAACAGTGCTCCATCCAATATGCTTCATTTGACAGTGCCATATCCCTTCTGAAGAGGTGTGGAAAGGCGGCGATGATGGCAAAAACTGACATTGAGTCGGCATTCCGTCTGTTACCAGTCCACCAATTTAGTTTCCCACTGCTGGGATTCAAGTTCTGCGGACAATTTTACTTTGACAAGTATATGCCCATGGGGTGCTCCGTGTCCTGCTCCTGTTTTGAGTCATTCAATTCCTTCTTGCACTGGGTAACCTGGAGAGTGGCGGGCATAAACAATATTATCCACTATCTTGACGACTTCCTGTTCATCAGTCTGGCAGGAACTGAGACCTCAGTACACTTCCTCCGTGTTTTTCAAAGAGTAGCTGAGGACTTTGGCGTACCATTGGCCCAAGAGAAGATTGAAGGCCTGGCCACTGGGCATTGAGCTCAACTCCAAGAGAATGATATCCAGACTTCCTGACGACAATTTGCATAAACTGAGCAACATCTTGGATTGTGCCATGCGAGGCACAAAGCTGACACTTTGAGAGGTCCAGTCCATTTTGGGCTCCCTTAATTTTGCTTACAGAGTGATTCTTATGGGAAGAGCATTCTTGCACAGGTTTGCAGCTGCCATGGCTGGGATACAGCACCCACACCACTTTATCAGAGTATCCAAGCCTCTGAGGAAGACCTTAAGCATATGGTCTTCCTTTTTGAGTGGTTACAATGGCAAGTCCGTATGGCAGGAGCCGCCGATATCTAGCCATGACTTGGACATACAAATAGATGCTTCAGGAGGCTGGGGATTTGGATTATATTGTCAGGGTGCATGGTGCGTGGCACCAAGGGCGGGGGTTAACAGTAAACATCACATTCCTTGAGCTATTCCCCATACTGGTAGCATTGATACTATGGGCGGACAGATTGAGCAATAAGAATATTGTTTTCTGGTGCGATAATCAAACCATGGTTTATGTGATGAATAAGCAGTCGGCTAAATGTCCCAGGATGGTTGAGCTCTTGAGGCAGGTGCTCAGTAGCCTGCACATCAACACAACAATCAGAGTGTGTCACGTGCCTGGATGCACAACGGCGTGGCAGATTCTCTATCTTGTGCTAAATTGACTTTATTTTTAAATCAGGTACCGGGGCAGATGAGGTTGGAACACCAGTATCAGAACATAGAAACATAGAAACATAGAAACATAGAAATGACGGCAGAAGAAGACCAAATGGCCCATCCAGTCTGCCCAGCAAGCTTCACACACTTTTTTTCTTTTTTTTTTTTGGATGCCAACCACCTTAGATCTGCTGCAACGATTGGCAGTTCTCGTTACTTGGGATGTCTAATCCAGGGGATACACGAGAATACACTTCTTCTTAAATCAACACGGATGGGAGACTGGACCCATATCAAATTACCTAATTGTAGCATAAGTATCCAGAGCAACAGACGCTGGGTTGTCCAGGGGCGTGGTTGTGAAACAGTTAGCAGGGCTTGCCTTCTTTATGGAGGCCCAGGGCTGGGAAGATCCTACAAAGAGATTTCTGGTAAAAAAAAAAAAATGATGAAGGGTTGGGCCAGAAAAATTGGGGCAAAAAGGGATGGGAGGCATCCCATAATACACTATTTGCTGGTACAATTGTGGTATGTTTTGTGCGACAAATGTGACTCGGAATTTGAAACCTGCCTAATTTTCACCTTGCCTTTTCACTCGCCTTCTTTGGTGCATTGCGCATAAGTGAGTCAGTGGCAGCCTCTAAGTGGGACGAGGGGAGTACAGGCATTCTTATAAAGAATGAGAAACAGTCAGGTCATATGTTGAACATACTTATCCGAAAGATAAAAAAACTGATCAAATGAGTCGGGGGCAACATTGGCACTCAGACAGCTCGGTAACCAAGTGACATGCTCGGTCACAAATTTAGAGGCATTCCTTGCCATGTGGCCAACCAGGGGGGGGGGGGCGGTGGTGGTGGCATTTACTAGTGCACGAAGATCGAGTCCCTCTCTCAAGGTACCAATTCTAAGCAGTCTTGAAGCTGGCGCTGGGCAAAGTAGGCATGGATGCGGGCAATAGGGGTGTGAATCGTGTGATCGATCGTCTTAATGATCGATTTTGGCTGGGGGGAGGGAAATCTTATCGTCGGTTTTTTTTTTTTTTTTTTAAATCGTTAAAAATGTATGACATAGTGAGGGCAAAGGTAGCGCCGGCGCCATTTTGAAGATTTTTCCCTCACTATGTCATACGGATGACCGTCGCCGTATGACATAGAGATGGCAAAGGTAGCGCCGGCGCCATTTTGAAGATTGGCAATACGGCCCGTGCGCAGGAGGTCATTCCCGGACCCCAGCTGGACTTTTGGCAAGTCTTGTGGGGGTCAGGAGGCCCCCCCAAGCTGGCCAAAAGTCCCTGGGGGTCCAGTGGGGGTCCGGGGGCGATCTCCTGCACGCGTGACGTCGGGACCCAGGAACCAAAATGGCGCCGGCGCTACCTTTGCCCTGTTACATGATAAGGGCAAAGGGCCACCGGCGCCATTTCTCTCAACGCAGTCGTGGCCAGAGATGGGAGATCGCGTCGGGACCCCCCCCCCCACTGGACCCCAGGTAATTTAAAACATTTTGGGGGGGTTCGGGAGGGTGGGGGATTTGTTCTAAAGGTTCGGGGTGGGTTTTAGGGTTTTTTTGGTGTGCCGGTTTTCCCGTGCCCTATTTAACGATACAATACAAATGCCCCTGACGATAAATCGGGGGCATTTGTATTGTATCATTCACTCTAACGATTTTGGACGATTTTAAAATTATCTGACGATAATTTTAATCGTTCAAAAATGATTCACATCCCTAGCGGGCAATGTTGGGACCCACTCTTTGCGAATTGGGGCTGCCACCAGTGCAGCCCAGGCTGGGTTGGTTACAGAGGTGATTCAATGGATAGGCAGGTGGCATTCCTCTGCATTGAACTCATATGTCAGGTTAGATTGGACTCATCTGCCTCGTCACATCACCTGACAAAATTTTTTCTTCCTCTTTCAGAAACTGGTACAGGTTTGGATCGTGGGACATTTCTTCATTCATTGGGAAGTCAGGAAGGATCGCAAGTGTGAATATGGACCACATTTTGGGCTGACTGTCCAGGGGGTGCGCATCACATGGATTGGGAAGTGCGGAATGCGCTGGGGTCAGCTTCAACCTAGGGCCAAGAGAGATTCGACGGCTGCCCCAAACATGATAATTGTACACCTTTGGGGTAATAACCTGGGGGTTAGGTCTTGCAGACAATTATTGTGGCAGGTAGGAAATGACCTCCTTGAGTTAAGTTTATGGTTCCCAGGAGTATGCATTTTTTGGTCAGCTATTATCCCGCGTATAAAATTAAATGATCAGAAGCTATGGGGGCGGGACATAGGAATTTGAACAGGCAGATTGGGGTATGGATGGGGCATATGGAGGGATGACAGATACTACATGAGTGGGTAAATGACGATTATGAGGGGTTGTACCAGCGGGGCAAGATTCATTTGTTTGATATTGATTACATCCTGTTTAGGAGGCCATTGAGTCATGTTTAACAGACATGGGGATGTCCATAACTGATATTGGTATTGGGGGAGCATGAGACAAGTGCAGTTACTGTCTCATGCCTGTGGCGAGTATCCAGGCCAATGGGGAGCTATTGACCAGGCTGGAGCTGTCTCACAAAGACGGGTCAGCTGCGGGGCTGATGAAAAATCCATGTTGCCTGAAAAGGTGGGGACCCCCTTGCTTGGAAATGTGGTAGGGAGTTGGGCCTTGGATGTGCCACCTTGCTGGTATGTGGCAGGTGGATATGGGGATGTGGACCTGGTAACTTCCGAGCTATCAATGTATGGCCCGGGTACAGGTTTTTATTTGTTTGTTGTTATTTATTTGTTGTTATGTTAAAAAAAGCTGTGGCCTGATTATTTCCAACTTTTAATATTATCACACATACTTATTTTGGGGATGGGGGGGAGAAGGTTCCTAGCTGCCCAGCCAAATACACATCCTGGTCATGGCTCCCAGCATCAATGTGTGGGCCTGGGCCGAAATGCCCAGAGACCACAAGTGACTTGGGGCTAGGCTTGTTGTGCAGCCATCATGGCGGTGATGTCTCTTAGGGCTGGCCAGCTTCCCGGCCACCCTCGATGATGTTGGTCTCAAGACAGGGGGGCACCAGCCCGGGGCTGGCCTCGTCTGGGTGGTCTTCTAGTGGCTCATCTTCGGAGCAGCTGGCCTCTGGCTGTTCCTGATGATGTGGTGGGGTGGTTTAAGGGCGCAGCATGACCCGGAGATGACCCTTTTCACCAGCGACCGCTTTCCCTCCCTCCCATCCTGCATTTTAGTATAAGGGGTTGGGGAAGGCACATGCCACTCTATTAAGTAGTCATGTTATCTTGCTTTTCATGAGTTAGGTTATACATAGGAAGTGGTCCATTACAGTAGTTGGCAGATATTGTTAATTGGAACATGTTCTTGTTGTGATCCTTTTATCATTATGCTACCTAGATGATTATGTTAAGCAACAATGCATCTTTATGTAATGTCACAGCCGGGGGTCTTTTGTGTGAAGGTATGGTGGGAACCCATGCCAATGGGGAGCTATTGAACAGGCTGGAGCTGCCTCATGAAGATGGGTCAGCTGCAAGGCTGAAGAAAAAACCATGTCGCCTGAAAGGGTGGGTTCCACACCTGGTACGTTGGGCCCCCCTTGCTTGGAAATGTGGCAGGGGGTCGGGCCTTGGATGTGCCACTTTGCTTGTATGTGGCAGGTGGATATGGAGCTGTGGACCTGGTTACGTCTGAGCTATCAAGGTATTGGCCCGGGTATAGGTTTTTATCTTTTCATGTTGTTATGTTAATAAGTTGCAGCCTGATTATTTTCAATTTTTAATATTGTCATGCATACTTATTTCGGGGATGGAGAGAAGGTTCCTAGTTGCCCGGTCAGATGTACATCCTGGTTGCAGCTCCCAGCATCAGTAACTGATTTACATTTACCTGATCAAGTCCTTTCATGATTTTGTAGACCTCTATCTAGTCCCCCTCAGCCCTTTTTTCCAAGCTGAACAGCCCTAACCTCTTTAGCCTTTCCTCATTTTGGTCGCCCTTCTCTGTACTTTCTCCATTGCAACTATATCTTTTTTGAGATGCGGCGACCAGAATTGTACACAGTATTAAAGGTGCGGTCTCACCATGGAGCGATACAGAGGCATTATGACATTTTCCATTTTATTCACCATTCCCTTGCTAATAATTCCTAACAAACAAGTTAGATATTGCTCAAGTGAACTATTTTACTCTATGAAAGCTAATCGTGAAAAATACAGCCTAAAATGGCTAGTTTACTCTCCAGAAGCCAATTGCCTTTATTGTTTCGTGTGTAAACTCTTTTCTACCAAATTCATCACAGCACTGTCCGGCAATGGGTACAGTGAATGATGAAACCCAGTGGTAATTCAAAATCATGAAAACTCTATGGATCATAGAAATGCCTTAATGATATACTATGAGACAGCGTGGATTAATAGTTGATTCACACCAGAAGAGCAGACCAGGAGAGAGCAAGAGTATTGGAGGCAAGTACTTACACATGTTATTGCAGTCATTTGTACATTAGCAGAACGTGGTTTAGCTTTCAGAGGCAGTAATGAAAAGTTTGGTTCACCAAACTTTCTTGGTTTACTGGAATTGTTGCAGTCGTCGGCCACAAACCTCCACAGCCAGCTTCCCTCACCCTTCGCGGCAGGAGGCCCAGTCCCGCTTCGTCCAGGCATGGCCCACCATGCTGCCAACTCCGTGCTCTGGTCGCATGACAGGGAGCCACTGCCTCCTCCTCGGCTGACATGGCCATTGCCGTCTTTCCGGTCAGCCTTCCAACGAGTGCGCGTGCATGCCTCTCTTCCCAACTTAAAGGGCCAGCGGCGGGAAAGTTCCCCGGGGCCCTGGCTGATGATGTCAGGCTGGGGAGCCTTTTAAAGCCAGCCTTGCCGCTCCTTCCTCACCTCAGCAACAGGTCACTCTCCGTGAGAGTGGCTGGTTGCTTTCTGTCTTCACATTCCTGATTTCTGGTTCCTGTTTCCGTGTTCCTGATTCCTGGTTCCTGACTCCTGGTCCTTGGCTCCTGTCTCCTCGAACCTGATTCCTGACCCTGTGTTCCTGCCCTTGGCTCCGTGATCCCCACTCCTGTTCTCCAGATTCCTCAGACTGCTCCTCTGGTTCTGACATCAGTCCACCCCAGGCTTACTTCAACCATTACCCGCGCCTTCTGAACGTGGAGCTACGTGGCGACGGACTTCGTGGTGGACCTGCCACTATCCAATGGCAACACGGTAATTTGGGTGGTAGTCGATCGTTTTAGCAAGATGGAGCACTACATGCCTTTGCCAGGATTGCCATCGGCACCCCAGCTGGCCCAGCTGTTGCAGCACATCTTCAGGCTTCATGGCCTACCTAAAGGCATCCTGTCTGATCAAGGGCCTCAATTTACGACCAAATTCTGGAGGGCTCTCTGCCAGAAGTTCGACGTCACCCTAGATTATACATCGGCTACCATCCACAAACCAACGGTCTCGCAGAGAGAACCAACCAGACCTTGAAGCAATTCCTTCGTCTATATGTTAATGAAAAACAAGATGACTGGGCTAGCCTCTTACCCTCTGGCTGAATTTGTGCTGAATTCTCATATCTCCGCAGCTACGGGGGCCTCCCCGTTTCAGATAGTGTATGGGAAACAGCCACGCCCGCCACTGCCTGTCCCCATCACGGTTGCATCTCCAACTGCTCAACTCTCTGCCGATGAGCTGCATCGACTATGGATACCCACACAAGCCCTGGTCAGGGGCGGCCAGGCAGCTAAGAGTTATGCTGACCGGCACAGAAGACCATACCTGCCTCTCAAGCTGGGCCAGAAGGTTTGGTTGAGCACGCAGTTCATCCGCTTGAAGCTGCCATCCTCTCAACTGGCCCTGCGATTCATTGGACCGTTTCCCATCATCAGGAAGGTGGGAGCAGTCTCGTATCAACTTCGCTTCCCCCGTCTCTCAAGATTCACAACACATTCCACGTCTCCCTACTGAAACCTCTGGTATTATCATGGCCTTCCAGCACACCTCCGACTCCGCAACCTGTTGCCTCTGAAGATGACCTCACTTATCAAGTCCGAGAGGACCTAGATGTGAGGAAACACAGGAAGAAATGGGAATACCTGATAGCATGGGAAGGCTTCTGCCCCGAGGAGAACTCCTGGGAACCACTGGCTAACATCCTGGGCCGGAATTTGCTGGAACAGTTCCACAAGGACCATCCAGCTAAATCCAGGCCTCCGGGGAGATGCCCTAAAGAGGGGGGTATTGTTGTGTTCAGCGGCCGTGGTGCCCCACGACCGTGGCCCCCTACCTGATTCACGGCATCCCCTCACCACGGGAACCCCGGGGGAGGGCTCTGACTCGGGCCCGCGCAGTCTCCGGCGCTGCCCGTTGCAGGGGAAGCCGTCCTGCTTCCCCTCAGCGGGTCTCCCTTCGGGGGAAATCCAAAATGGCCGCCACCATTCTTAGGCATGAGGCCACGCCCCCTCCACAGAATTAAAGGGACCCATCCCTCTAAATGGCCTCACCTGTTCTCCATCAGCCAGGGCAGGGGAAGTATAAAAGGCAGCTTCCTCTGCTCATCCTGTGACTTGGCAACGTCCTCCAGCGCTGTCCAGTCTGCTTGCTTCGGTGAGTCCTTGAGCTTTGGATCCTGTTCCATCTTAGTGTTCCTGATTCCTGACTTTGGATTGGCTTATGGTGATTCTCTGGTTCCTGACTTCGGATTGGCTTCGGTGATTCTCTGGTTCCTGACTTCGGATTGGCAAGCGGTGATTCTCTGGTGCACGACTTCGGATTGGCAAGCGGAGATTCTCTGGTGCACGACTTCGGACTGGTGAGCGACGACCCTCTGGCACTTGACCTAGGACTCCTTCAAGACTCCGTCTCCAAGGGCCCACCTAAGTCCCAGCAGCCCGGGTCCCTATGGGCTCCTCCTGGGGGGACCGTGGACTTCCAGGGTGAAGCTCCAGTCAGCCCTTGCACTGTCTCCTGACCTCTCAAAGGTCCGCCTAAGTCCCAGGCCCGGGTCCCTACGGGCTCCTCCCGGGGGGACCGCGGGCTTCCAGGGTGAAGCTCCAGTCAGCTCTTGCACCTTCTCCTGACCTTTCAAAGGTCCGCCTAAGTCCCAGCGGTCTGGGTTCCTATGGGCTCTGCCTGGGGGAACCGCGGACTTCCAGGGGTGAAGACACAGCTCGCCTTCTCGACTCTTCCTCCACTTCCACCATTTCCACAGTCTCCAGTGCCTTTGGTCTGCTGGTCATATCTTCTGCTCAGCCTCGCCACCCGACGGGAGAACCTTAGAACTGCCCTCCTAAGGAATTCCATCCTCCCGTCGGCCCATGGGTCCACAACTCGAGCATAACATATTTCTCATCTATGCCCCACCTGGAACTTTAGAATCAGACCCCTCTCCTTTGATTGAGCTAATAGCCAAACACATTAACACCGAAAAACCTGCCATAATCTTAGGAGGCTTCAACATGCATGTAGATGCTCACCCTCAATCCATCAACTGTGGAACGTTTCTCTCCTCGCTCAGTTATATGGGTTTCACTCAAATTGTCAACAGCCCCCTATAAAGCAGGCCACACATTAGACCTCATCTTTATTAACGATAGCTTCTCCATCCACTCCAACCCCACTTGCTCCCAAGTACCGTGGTCGGACCACCGAGTCATCTACACGACACTTAAGATAAAAAATCCCCCACCTGCAAGCCTCCACCAAAACCATCATACATTTCAAAAACCATGTTCACTAGACCTACTCAGTGAGCAGCTATCCAAAGAACTAAACCAATTAGACCTCGCAGATGTGACCACAGCCACCACCACATGATTCAATATCACCAAGAAAATTGCGGATCAAATCTGCCCGAGTCCTACAACCCACGCTGGACAACAGAAAACCTTGGTTTACCCCTGAACTTAAGTCCCTCAAACAAAAACTAAGAAATAAAGAACATAGCTGGAGAAAAAACCCCTCCACTTCATCACAAGCCAACTACAAATCCCTCCTCAACACCTACAGGAACGCTATCCTTAGAACAAAGAAAGATTTCTACGCAAAATAAAATCCACAACTTCATCTTTGATTCAAAGGCACTTTTTTCCTACGTCTCATCACTTACCAAACCTTCACCTCCCACCATTCCAGACTACCAAGCACACAACAAAGCCAAGGAACTTGCCAATTACTTCAAGAAAAAAATCTCCAACCTAACCCACCCTCTTACAATTCTCAGCCTCCCTCCAGTTCACCCTTTATCATCCCACCTCAGCTAAACATCAGTCTGGAGTCCTTCGAGCCCACTTCTTCTCTTGAGATAGAAAATACCCTCAAGAAAATCAAACCATCCTCCCACCCATCGGATCTTCTACTAAAACTTGCTCATCGCCATCCCGAATACCATCGCTAAACCAATAGCGGAAATACCTCTTTATCTCAAGGCACGGTACCAAACCAGTTAAAATTAGCAATTCTTAAACCGCTCCTAAAAAAACCAAATGCTTCTCCAACGGATCCTGCTAACTTCCGCCCCATTGCAAACTTACCACTGATAGCCAAACTGATGGAGAAAATCGTAAACAAGTAACTTTCAGAATACCTGAAGATAACAACATACTCGCCCCAGCTCAATACGGCTTTCTCAAATCTCTAAATACCGAGTCCCTACTTCTATCACTCACGGACACTATCCTCTTAAACCTGGATAAAAAACATCTTACCTCCTGGTTCTTCTAGATCTGTCTGCAGCATTCGACACGGTAAAACACACAATACTCTTAGATCAACTAGCGAACATAGGCATCAAAGGTTCAGCACTCAATTGGTTTAAGTCCTTCCTATGCAACAGGTTCTATAAAGTCAGGATAAACAATAAAGAATCTCATCCAGTCCTCTCAGACCAGGGAGTCCCTCAAGGATCCTCACTCTCACCCACTCTCTTCAATATTTACCTTCTCCTGCTCTGCCACTTACTCTCAAACCTTAAGCTAATTCATTACCTCTATGCGGACGACATACAAATTCTGATCCCGATCACAGAGTCCCTTCAAAAAACTATCTCCCACTGGAACAATTGCCTTCAGCCAATTAAAGACCTTCTCTCCAGCCTCAACCTAGTACTTAATGCCAACAAAACGGAGATGCTCTATATCTCCCATGACGACAATTTCGTCACTATCAACCCAGCAAGCCCCTCTCAATCGTTTTTCCGTACGGAAAATGGCGCCGGCGCCATTACGGAAAATGGCGTATGGCCGGCGCCATTTTCCGTACGGAAAAATGATTTGCGGTAAGAGATCGCTCCCGGACCCCCTCTGGACCCCCAGGGACTTTTGGCCAGCTTGGGGGGCCTCCTGACCCCCACAAGACTTGCCAAAAGTCCAGCGGGGGTCCGGAACGACCTCCTGCAGTCGAATCGTGTTGGTCTATGGCCGGCGCCATTTTGCGCCGCCATTTTGCAAAATGGCGGCGCAAAATGGCGCCGGCTGAAGACAACACGATTCGATTTCAGGAGGCTGTTCTGGACCCCCGCTGGACCCCCAGGTAATTTAAGGCATTTTGGGGGGGTTTGGGAGGGTGGGGGACTTAATCTAAAGGGTCGGGGGTGGGTTTTAGGGTGTTTTAGTGTGCCGGTTTTCGCGCCCTCCCCCTTCTCCCAATTTATGATTTTTTGATGATAAATCGGGGAATTGTTATTGTATCGTGGCCCTAACAATTTTTGACGATTTAAAATATTTCGGACGATATTTTAAATCGTCAAAAAACGATTCACATCCCTAATAATGGCATGCAGCAAAAACTGCTGGAGAAAAATAAATATGTGCTGTACATCCCATATGCAGGACATTCATTAAACTTGATTGGTAGAACAGCAGCCAATTGCTGTTTAGAAGCCATCAATATTTTTGCTGTCATGTAACATATTTACACATTTTTACTTTCTCTACCAAATGTTGGGCGGTGTTGAAATCATGTTTGAAATATGATTCATCTGTGCAAAAATGTCTATCAGATACAAGTTGGGAAGCACATGCCAAAGCAATTGAATCAGTATCAAAGAATTACGACAGTCATTGATGCATTGGAACAACTTTGCAATGACAGCAACAAAAAAGCAAGAAGAGAGGTTAGTATTATTCAAGAGAAAATGGAAAAATTAGAGCTTGTGTTCATATTTGGAATAGTTTGTTAAGTCAGTTTTATAAAACAAGCAAGGATCTACAGGAAACCCATATAGTACTTGGAACATGTGCACTATCCCAATTAATCACTGAAACCCGTGACAAGTTTGATGAAATAGAGTTAAAAGCCAAATAAAGACTACTAAATATGGAATGCAAATGCACAAAAGAGGAGGAAATGAAACATGATGATGATAGCAATGTACCTGACACTGATGATCTACTCCACCAGAGACATGTTTCGAACACAAACTTTCCTTCTCATTATTGATCAGTTACAGGCTACTAGTTTGAGCAAGCAAGTGGTAGTATATGAGTTCATCATTAATACTTTTTCTTGTTTAATTAATTTAGAAGCTTCAGAAGAGTAGCTGTATGAGGGTGTAACATTGATGATGAAAATCTATCCTAAAGACGTTGATAGAATCCTTGTTGGAGAGTTGCGATTATTCCATACTTATGTGAAGACAACTTATCCAGATAATGGCAGCTTGAGTTTTCTTGTTATATCAAAGTTATCTACAGATACAAAATTCAGCTGGCCTTTCCAAATGTTGAATCTATTTTGAGGTTATTTTTGAGTCTAATGATAAACTGTTCTGCAGAAAGGTCATTTTCACAATTAAAAAGATCAAGAATGACCTATGAACTACACATCGTCAAGAAAAGCTTTCTGCATTGAGCATGTTGTTGTAGAAAATGACAAACTGCACAGTCTTCCAATTAGTGAAATAGTGAATGACTTTTCAGTCTGTAAATCATGACAGAAAATGTTTAAACAGCTTAGAGTTTATTTTATACTGTGCATACTGTATACTTGCATTTCCCTGTTGTGAACTGAAATACATGCAGTGTTTATGCTTGATTCCTGCTATGAAATAAATTCAACAGCTTACTCTAAACTGTGATGAATTGTTCTTTTTTGGTTGTGAATTTGTGATATTCATGCTAAAGGATAAGTATTGTATTTTCACTTATAAAGTGTTCATTATCTCTCATTTTCTTACTCCTAGTTCTAGACAAACATTTTTGAAATAATGAAGGCCTCTTAAACACCAATGGCTTAGGGCCTCACTAAGTATAAATTTGACACTGCATAGGAATGGACAGATAGTCTATAGAAGGCAATAAATGAGAGGAAAAAATCTATGGAGCCTTAAAGAGCAATTTGTTTTTAAATAATTCTCTCTTCTTTCAAAGAGCTGCCACTTCAGTCTGCATCCTTCATTCGGACTGGCTCATTGCCCAGCTCAGGAATTGCCAGAAAAGCTCACTAGATGGCAGCTTTAGAGTGAAATGATCAATCACATACTTTAGCATTTTGAAGACATAACCCTTAGTGGATATAGAACTGAGCTATTTATCAAATAAAAATTCTTCAACAAATAAATTACTGATTTGCTGCATGAAACCATTACAGAACAATCTTAGAGGCTGGCAGCATTTCAGTGGGCATGATTGATAATTAATTGAATTTTTTGTCATTAACACAGCCCATTGCCTCTTTTCAGGTCCAGATTTCTTTCCTTCAAGAAATGCCCTTCATATCTAATTTTTTAAGAAGATCCAGGTAATGTTTCAGCTAGCTTTTGCTTAAGAACTTCAAACACAGGTAAATATCAGTTTAAGTAATTTGTCTTTAATTTTTTAAGCAAAACAAATAGAGTTAATGAAGAATAGAAACAATATAATCAACTATATTGAACTGAACATCTAAAGGTGTCAGTTGTACACTATGGAACTGAGTTACAAAAATATTTTCCCATAAGTACAAAATGGGACCAAATCAACTATAAACCAGGCATTTTGTCTCTAGATATGTTTATAACATATACTGTAAAGCAAGTATAAGAAAATATCCATATTGCTAGAAAATGCTTCCCAGGATCAACTTGCTTGCTTTGGGGACAATTTTCAGAAGGATTTCCTTCTGAAAATTGCACACTCACCCTCCCATAAGAGGGTAGGGAAGGGAATGCACATATTTAGGTTTGCATATTTAGGTTCCCTAAAATATGTGAAAATAGAAGGCAATATTCCATAAGCAGATGAGTACATAAATTATCCAGCAACAGTTAGCTGGATAACTCAATCCAGATATTCAGTGGGTGAGTAGAAGTGTGTGTGATCAGGTGATTTCAACTGTAAATGCACTATTTTGCCCTGCTCAGCCATTCACACAAATACCAGGTGCAGAGCACACAAATATTTTTTTTACACATGCATACTTTACACCAATTTTCCTAGAAACAATGTGGGATACTTATTTTTGAAACTTTGCATAAAGTACATATACTAAAGCATCTACATAGTTTGCAACTATGTAGGCTATATGAAAATTGTTCCCTAAGAGTCTAATTTTTACATCTATCTATGGTTCAAATTTCATGCATAAGTAGATGCGCAGAGTAGGGATGTGCACAATTTTGTTTTTGGTTTGTTTACATTTTCGGGTTTGGGATGGACAATTTCGGTCCACCCCGAACCCGAAAGATGGCACCAGCCGTCCATTGCTCCTACCATGTGACAGGGGCCGACCAATGGCACCTGTAGCCCCTGTCACATGGTAAGGGCAAAGGGCCACTGGCACCATTTTGATTCCTGGCAGGCCCGACGGCCCGAGAGCGGAAGATCGCTCCCGGGACTCCCACTGGACTACCAGGGCTTTCAGTAAGTATTGGGGGGGATCAGGATGGTGGGGTGTTGTAATTAAGTAAATTTGAAGGGTTGGGTTGGGTTTGGGTTTTTTTAAATAAATGTGCACCTCCTCCCCGCGCTAACCCGAAAACGATTTTTTTCCCAAATTTCGGGAAAACTCCGTTTCGGGATTCGGGTCTCCCGAACAGAACAAATTAGGCAATTTCGTTGAAATTGCCTAATTCATTCTAAACAAATGCACTTCCCTGGTGCAGAGATTGATGCTAGCATTTTTGCTCTGAAAGTAAGCGTATATGTTTCAGTATGTGCAAATATTTCTAATGCAAGAAAATGCATTCTTTTTCTAGCCATTTTATAAGCATATGCACATTTATTTTATGCACAAAATAATGATAGTGCACAAATAAATACCCAGATTAAATACGGAGACAGGTATTTTATAAAGTACACCATTCTGAAATTACTTACATGCATACCTTCTCCCGTTCATCTAGACCCTCTAG
This sequence comes from Rhinatrema bivittatum, assembly GCF_901001135.1. Taxonomy (NCBI): domain Eukaryota; kingdom Metazoa; phylum Chordata; class Amphibia; order Gymnophiona; family Rhinatrematidae; genus Rhinatrema; species Rhinatrema bivittatum. The sequence goes on from NC_042621.1 coordinate 183,801,326, forward strand.
CATTTCATCCTGAACCCCCATCCAGTCATGGAAGCAAAAAGAGGTGTATGCAATGTGCAATGAAGCATCCTAATAACTCTTGGCTGTTAGAGAATATACCATAGGTGGGCCTTTGGTTTTCACCTGCCATCATATTCTGTGCTGTTGTGTTTGCAAGATGTAAGTAAACACATACTATATTCTCTTTCTTTGCTAGCTAGAGTTTGCCTCACAGATGTTCCTACAAAAATGTTGCCTCTTTTAACATTTAAGTTAATGTGAATGACTTTTTATGTAGTGGCATTTGCTGCATTATTTAAAGATCTGACTGTACTGGTTTAATGCTTACTGTTATCACCTGCTGGTATCTCCTTACTGGCTAAACTAGTCATAAAATTATATTATTCTAAGACAATTATTATTTGGTATCATTATATATTGCCAGCGGATCTGTTTCTTTATTTCACCATAAACTAATTACTCCAATATCAAAGGGGGATTACAAACTCAACTTTTCTCAAATTGCAAATCTGTCATATTTTATTTGCTTTATAAAAAGTC